>NW_025401069.1:12618269-12658809 GCF_015345945.1 Tribolium madens
TCGAAAATTATTCGTTTTTTGAAACATTTATTTGCAATCTGTTCAAACAAAAAGAGAAGCTTTTAGTAAAAATTCTAAAAATTTTCACATTCGATATCTTACTATAACCTCCTTAAATATTTTACAATCTTTTTTAACACTCTGTATAATTTAAAGAATTACAATTTCAGAAAAAAGAAAAAAGCAATGTACCTACATTTCAACACAAAAATTATTTTTTTACTTTTGTGCAATGTGGTAAAAAAACAACTTTTAAATTTTGTTCCAAGTAACTATTATTCATTTTTATTCCCAAAGTCGTTATTTTTGTTGATTAATAAAAACTGTAATCTCAACTGGAAGTCCCTGTGTAAACAAATTCTTATCAAAACAAGCCTTTTAAATTCATTTTATAAAATAGTTTAAGAATTGCTGTTTTAAAGCTTTTCAGTAGAAGTGTTTCTTAAATTAAGCCAAAAAGTCACAAATTTCTATTAATTATTTATAATTTTTTGGCCAAAATTTTGTGGGAAAAATTAAAGGAGTGAAACTTTTTTTATTGTTAAGAATTTTTTTGATTTACCAAAGTAAAACATAATGTTACAGAAAAAGCAATTTGCAAATTTTCAGGACTACCAAAATGTAGACAATTATTTTTCCAATATTTTTCAGTTTTTCATGTGCCAGACATGTCATCAGTCAGACTGTTTTTTTATGTAACTTTAACATAAGATTTATTAGAAGAACCCGAGGAAGAACAATTTTCATAAGTGTGACAAAAAAGTAGAAATTTTGGAAACCCTTTATACACGATGTTTTACTTATGATCACACCACTGACTGAAAAAAAGATTATGGATGTTCGCCGACTGAAAAAAATTTGTACCAAAAAAATCATTAGCTCCTGAACAAAAGCAAATTTTCAGTTTATAAAAATTATTTCCTGTAATAAAAAAAATATATATATATATATAAATATATAATGTAAAATATATTACGAGTTTTTAGTATTTAGTGTTTAGTAACATCAAGATATTGGATTTATGAACCAAGCGATAATTTGAAATTAATAAACATTTTAGTGAACAAGATGCTCAGCATGAATACTTTTCTTGACTTTTTAAAGATTTTTTGAAAAAATTATTATAAATAGACCTTTACCTACATTCAAAAAATAATTTTATAAAAAAGCACTTACTTGATATGGTATGATTTTATGACATGATTATTACAAAAAATATACCGGATAAAGGGATCGAATCTGACCTTTTGAACCAACTGCCCCAAACTCTATTTGGCTTAATTTCTATATAAATAATACATTAATTATAAGTAATTCAAGGGGTTGAAATTTATAAACTGATCAAAAAGGTAAAAAAGAGAAATTGAAATATAGGTGATTTTTCAATAATTTGGCATTTTTTACAAAACTTTTTTTACTAAAACAATAAATTCAAATTGCATAAAAAACAGATGAAAAAGACACTTACAACGTAAATATTGATGAGAAGTTTTCCAGTTTTTATTATTACGATTAAACTTTTTCTGGAAACCAATTTAAATAAGTTTTTATATTGAGGCTTTACTAAAATAGAAAATAATGATAATCTCAATAGAAATTTACAAAATTGGCGTAGGTTAACGCATTACACTGTTGGTGTTTTTATTACAAAAAAATAGAAAAAAAAAATTGCCGAATCAGGGTTCGAGTTTGAGTTTCTTGGGTTAAATACCCCAAACTCTAAATGGCCCTGCTTTTGTATCGGCTTTTAAAAAAAAATTCTGAAAATCTATTACGAGTATTTAACCTCAATTATTAGATGATCCTACATATAAAATAATATTGAAAAGTTTTTGAATTTTTGTTATACAGAACGCACCAAAACTCGCGCCCCAGAGAAAAATGCCACGTAAGGTAAGACACACAACATGGAAAAAATATTAAAAATCTATAAAAATTTCGAAGTTATGAATTTAAATTTTGTATTTTGACTCTATTTATTTCTGCTGGAAAAATAATTTTCCAAGTTTTTTTTTGCTACAGGCTATTACAAGAGGAAACAAAGATGCCGTATCCTTGTAACTCTGTTTAATGTTATTTGTGGCTTCTATACGTTTAATAAATAATTATAAAAAAAACGGAAATTGAGTAGATCGATCCGGCTTTCGTGATTGACAGTTTAAAAGGTGCGTTCTCGCAAGTAACTATTCCAAATTTTATAATATTTGGTCAAAGGGTTCCGAAGTTACTACAAAAAGAACAAATTTCTATATTTCTGTAAAATTGTTTTCAGTAGAGATAGGACACAAGTTATTATTTAAATTAACATCATTTTATAGGTCATTTTTGTAGTTCAAATATTGCTTCATATTTCTAAATAATCTTATATACAGGGTGTTCCGTCTAAATCCCACTTTAGAAGTATTGGGAGTTGCAATAATCGTATTTATTTAAAAATTGGTACATTGCCATAAACCATTAAGTCCTCCTAAATGAAAATATTTTCAAGATGGCGGCACTTCCGCTTATACCGGAAGTCGGTCTCAACATTCTTATTTTAAATAAAAAGGTATATTTTTTACTGCGTTTTTAGATTAATTGGGTTATTTTAAGGGAATTTTCATCAGCTTTCCCTATACCCAAATTTAGCCGTTTTTGAAATATTTGGAGTTTTTCAAAAAATTTTGGATTTGCACCTTCCACTTTAAAAACCGGTAATTCTGCTATTTTCTTAAATTTTGAATTCGTTTTTTTTGACGTTTGAAAGAGAAAGTTTAGATCTTTCTTTCGGTGTTTTAAAATTTTGAAAAAAAAAAAAATTAACAAACCATAAAATTTTAAGGTTACTTTTGTAATAATTCAAATACCCATAACTCAATTTTTTCAAATGAAATACCTCAATTTTTATTATACTAAATGGAGGAGAATTTAATTCTGTATCGGTCTGTATTAACATTCCCTATACCTAAATTTAATAATTTTTAAGTTATGGTGACTTTTTGTTCAGACTGCCGAAAATCTGTTATTAGCCACATTCGTTTTCYTATAGTTTGCTATGGAAATAAAAAATGTCYAAATTGTTTCTCAATAAATGTCGTCAGTGACTTATTATTTGACAAATAGTGCCAAAATATGGAGAGTCAAAGCTACTCAAACTTAGATTTAATTAATTTATTTTGTATTTAAGGAGAGTGTAACAAAATTATGATACCGTTCATTAAACAAAAATAAACTTTTCTCACTTGTTAGCTTTAAATAATGATTGCATGGTAGAACCTATCAATAATAATTAAGTTTGCATAACTTTGATTCTCCATATTTTGGCACTATTTGGCAAATAATAAGTCACTGTCGACCTTTACTGAGAAACAATTTTGACATTTTTGATTTCCATAGCAAACTATGTGAAAACGGGTATGGCTAGTAATAAATTTTCTGTAGTATTAAAAAAAAGTCGATAACTTGAAAATTATTAAATTTAGGTATAGGGAATGTTAATACAGATCAATGCACAATTAAATTCTCTTCTATTTAGTAAAATAAAAATTAGGGTATTTCATTTGAAAAAATTGAGTTATGAGTATTTGAATTATTACAAAAGTAACCTTAAAATTTTGGGATATGTTTTTTTTTTTTAATTTGAAAACACCAGAAAAAAGATCTAAGCTTTCTCTTTCAAACGCCAAAAAAAGGAATTTAAAATCTAAAAAAATGGCAGAGTTACCGGTTTTTAAAGTGGAAGGTGCAAATCCAAAAATTTTTGAAAAACTCCAAATATTTCAAAAACGGCTAAATTTAGGAATAGGGAAAGCTGATGAAAACTCCCTTAAAATAACCCGATTAATCCAAAAAATAAAAAATATACCTTTTTATTTAAAATAAGAAAGTTGAGACCGACTTCCGGTATAACCGGAAGTGCCGCCATCTTGATAATATTTTTATTTAGGAGGACTTAATGGTTTATGGCTATGTACCAATTTTCAAATAAATACAATTATTCCAACTCCCAATACTTCTAAAGTGGGGTTTAGACGGAACAGCCTGTATTATGTAGACATAAAAAATGTAAAATGTCAAAAAATAAATGTAAAAATTTCTTGATTCTTGGTATCTTATCTTACTTTAAATTTTTCTCTGAGGCGCGGCTTCTGACACCCTATATATTAACATTCGCCAATTAAAGAATTGAACCCAAGTTTTATAAGTTTCAAACTATAATTGCCATATTTTGTAAAAGTCAATAATTCATTTGTGGTTCAAAATGTTAAGAATTAGGGTATAAAATTTATCAAGAATATCGATGAATTCAAAATGATAAAAAATGCAAGTTTTATATCTTAATCACTATTATAGGAGTATTTTTACATTAAAAATACAATTCAAATTTTCCCCAAAAAAACTGAAAGCGTTGTCGAATTTTATAACACATCTTTTGTTCTTTTCAGTAAAAAAAGTTGTAAGTTTTCTAAAACATTTTGTGCTACATTGAGACTCCCCTCAAACTCTATTTGACTTAATTTATTATGTTTCAAGTTACGAAAACAGGGCTTTCGTTAATTATAACAAATTTTATTATGAGTACATTAAAACTGCTTTCAATTTACAAAACCGCAAAACTAGAGTCAATAGGCACCAAATTACGACCCCCACGTTTTGTAATAGAGTTAAAAGGGCCTCCCACCCACAGGGCGTCACCATTGGCCTAGTCCCTGCCAGGCGCAGCGCCCTATTCCGGCCCTGTTATCTCCCTTCGCATCGGTCCGGAGGTGTGCAGCACGCGCCTAGGCCTAGTGCAGGTCAGTCTCATCCGGACTTCCGCATAGGTCATCGCTCTAACCCTTCAGTGCTCCTCCGGTAAATACTATGCGCAAGAAGCGGCGCCTCCGCCCGTCATGGACGTGATGAACTCCGAGCAGTACCAGCAGCCCACCTACTACAACTTCCTCTACCATCACCACCACGAGCCCCCAGAGACGTACGACTACAACACCTTCGACAGCTACGTCTCCACCACCAGCTCGTTATCCGACGAGAATTTCGGGGGGCAGTGCCACGAGCAGAAGACAGCTCGCGGGAGGAAGCGGAGTGTGCGGGACCGACTGCCGTCCCCGACGGTGATGAAACGCCGCCGGCTGGCGGCGAACGCGCGGGAGCGGCGGCGCATGAACGGCTTGAATGAGGCCTTCGACCGCCTGAGACAGGTCATCCCCAGTCTGGACGCCGACCACAAACTGAGCAAGTTTGAGACGCTGCAGATGGCTCAGACCTACATCGCCGCCTTGCGGGAGCTCCTCGAGAGGGACGCCCAAAGATGAGCCAAAGAAAAGTGTAGAATCTAGTCCAGTGCCTTGCAGAACCGTTGTTTTTAGGTAGGGCGCCCAAAATTTTTAGTGGGGCTAAACCAATCCTCAAACATTTTTTAAATGCTATATTTTGACATTATACACGGTGATTCAGCTTAAATGACCCATGAGACTCCTCTTGGCAGACAACCTATAATACACAAAGCAATTATTCCTTGATTCATATTCCAATTTTGAAAGTTTCATGAATCGAAAAATATCGTTCTTTGATTCTCGATATTTTGAAAATTTAATTTTGAATCAAGGAATAAGTGCATAATGTATTATGTGTTGTCTGCCACGAGGGGTCAGGTGGGTCATTTAAGCTGAATCATAGTGACATTTATAACGTCATTTCTTTTTGAATCGTGACGTCATTTTTATTTTTTTAACAACTGACATTTTTGTTCACTGTTTTAAATAGCACACATTTTGTAAAAAGAAAAAAAAATGCAATTTTACATATTGACAATTAAATACAAAAGGTTTTATCTTTTTGTTCTTGCCTTATTTTATAAGGGGCAATCATTTTTGGTATATTTTTTTAAACAAAAACACCTAAACACAAAAAATGAAGCAAGAACTAGAAGATAAAGCTCTTTGTACCGGGTGCGGCATCCGTTACGCCCAGAAAGAAAATCCCCACTTCTAATTAAACAAAATTGTTGAATTTTTTCGCACTTACCTGGGCATTAATAAGGTACATTCTCTAATTTTTTGGTAATTTTTCATTTACAAACAAAGCCAAAAAAAAATAAAAAGTAATTTTCTCCCAAAAAATTTGATTCTAATTTTTATACTGACCTACATAGATTCACTTCCTACAACTGTTTACAAAATCAGAAAAAAAAATAGCAATTAAAATTTAAATTTAATTTTGAAAATCAATTTTATTTATGACCTGCAATTGGGGTGAGATTCTAAGGTTTACAACAAAAAGACCATTTAAAGTGGTAAATGCTTCTTTTGTTGGCAAATTATGCCATTTTGTCATAAATCACGGGTCTGGTTTGTGTTTAAATAAAAAAATAAAAAACTTGGATAACCAAGTCAAAATTTGAAATTGTGATATCAAAGTTTGATGCGCTAACAGGTACAGATTTATTTAGTGTAAAAACTTTATAAGTAAATTAACAGAAAGTATTCATAAAACACACAAAACTGTTACGGACTCATTTATTATCAAAAAAAAATAGAAAAATTCTCAAATTATTGTCAATTTTAATAAATTAGAAGTCGCGATTTATAACCGATGCCGCACCCGGTATAAAACTTTCTATAACTTTTTTAGGTTCTTTTTTCTTCTCTTTTGCATTTTTTTTCTTTATTTTTTTTAAATTTATTATTTTTACCAAAAAGATAACGATGTGTACTAGCTAAAACAGTAATAAAAAAATTAAAATGACCTCATTACTCGAAAACGAATGACGTCATATGTGTCACTATATTGTCAATTTTTTTTTTTTGAAAAATGACAACGAATTTTGGGCGTTATTTTAGCCCTACTTGGCCCCCACTAGTTACGGGCCTAGTGCCTTGTGAAGTGATCTCTAGACGATTGTATTTTTGTAGAATTTTTATATTAATAAAAGGAAGGAATCTCGCACCTGTCCCATTAATTTAACAACTGTATTATTAAATTTTCTCTATCTCCCCGATCTAAATTTGATTGAAATTTAAATTTTACGAGTGTGTTTTATTATTTTTTGTGAGACGAGGGGAATTTGGCGCGTTTTCGTATTGGTTTCGCCAACGGCGATCAATTTGTTGCTGATGAGGTGATTTTAACGACTTCATTATATTAATTGGGTTCTTGTAAAGCTGCAATTTGAATAGGAATATAGTGAGTTAATGACGAAAATTTATGGGTTTATTGCTGTATTATCGAAGGTGATTGTGATGAGTATATGACGGCTATTTATTAACTGACTTCTTGTTTTTGTCGTTTGACATCTATGAATATTAATGTGAGTGGAAGGCAAATAACACTCAAGTTTCGCGAAATACAACAATCCGAAAACCGACTTCCGGATGTCAAGAAAACGAAAAACTGAAGGTAAGGCAAATATTTCAGTCGAAAAATCAGATCTGAACAATTTTTTCCTCAAATAGTTCAAAATTTTACGGTTTTTTGCTAGCACACAATTTTTTCATGTTTGTCACCGAAAATTCGCAAAATTGGCTAGTTTATTGAAAGCAATTTCGTCGAATGGCGTTATCATCAACATTAAAAATATAAAATACACTAGACTTTGAACGCACCCAAACGAGCCTTGTTAAAAACGCAAAATAGAAAACAATGTTGGTTGGTAATTTTTTATTGTCGTTACATAATCAGATTTGAAAACACAAACTTTAAATTAAAAAGAAATTTAAAAAATATATTAAAGGTAAAAGGTAAGGCAAAATATTTCAGTCTAAAAATCAGATCTGAAACAATTTTATTTGTTTTTTACCCACAGATAGTCCAAAATTTTTCAGTTTGGAAAATTTTTAGCGGGCTTGAATTTTGGCTGCGAGATTAAATATTTCTTATTATTATCAAAACTGGATTTTTCTCAATTAATACATTTTTATCGCAATGTCCACCTAAACTTTTACATGATTTTCTATGATATTAAAAATTCGGGATTACTGAAAAAAGTTTAAAATTTTGGCTTTAAAATTGAGAACTATGACCAGAAATAAAATACAAATACGAATTGTGATTCTTCAGTCGATTTTATGTGCGATATGATCAAATTCCGGAATGTTTCGGGTGCTAAAATTACGCAAAACTATTTTCAAACAAACTTCTGGCCTTTGCTCTTAAAATTAATCAGTTTTTTATGTTATAGCAAAAATAAAAATAATAATATGTAGTTCATTAAAACACAAGTCGCAGGCAGAGTTTGAAATTCCGAAACAAAATCTCTACAAATGTCAATAAAACCAGAAAACTAAAAACTGAAAATAAGGCAAAATATTTCAGTCAAAAACCAGATCTGAAACAACTTTTAAGCCCTTCTTTTTTCTTAAAAATTTTGGTGAGTGGGGCCGCAAATGGTTTCACCTTTTCACATAATTTTGCATATTTGTCACCACATAGCTCAAAATTTTTCAATTTTGCAATTTTTTTTTAATGTTTTGGCACCAAGCTTGAATTTTGACTGCGTAATTAGATATTTTTGATTTACAAAACTTGATTTTTTCCAATTACTATACTTTGTCACAATGCTAAGTCAAAGACATAATCAAAATTCCTATATAATTTTCTAGAAGTATTAATTACTAAAATTACTTATTACTAAAATGACGTTTAAAATTTTGGCTTTAAAATTGGGAACTGTGACTAGAAAGAAAATAAAATTACGAATTACAGAAAGTGTATCAGAACTCGCGCCCCAGAGAAAAAAATCAAGTAAGATAAGATACCAGGAACACAGAAAAAATGAAAAAAAATTCTAGCTGTAAAAAAAATTGATTTGTACTTTTTGTCATTTGACATTTTATGTCTATTTGTATTATGTTTTTTTTATAATTATCTAGTAAAGATACAAAAATTTTGCCAATAAAAGCCATAAATAACAGCCTTTTATGCTGTTTTAAAAGAAAAGATGATTTTTGGTCAGTTGCTGCAAAATTCACTTGAATTTTTTCATGTTTGTCACAAAAAATTCATGTAAATTGGCTAGTTTATTAAAAACAATTTACGTCGAATGGCATTATCACCAACCTTAAAAACATAAAATGCACTAGACTTTTACACACCCAAACGAGCCTTGATAAAAACGCAAAATAGAAAACAATGTAATTTCGTAATTTTTTGTTGTCGTTGAATAATCAGATTTAAAACGCAAACTTTAAATTAAAAAGAAATTTTTGATAAAATATTGAAGGTAAAATAATAAATATCTACAAAATAAACCACTTTCTTCGCATGTAGGTAGGTGACCAACAATACACCAAATAAATTATGTTTTTTGGTACTACAATTAATTATTTCTTTATTGTTTCTAATTTTTAATTCGATTAATAAAAATATTCCAAAACAAGTAATTTACCAAATTATCTCTAAAAATGTTAAAACACTGAGCAAAAAAATTAACAAAACAATTTTAATTATCATTGCGCAGTTACAAGTAATTATCACCGGCAAAAACACCAAAACATTGCAATTAAAATTCAAATGCATAGAACTCCGTCACAACAAAACAATAGTTCACCGACCACAATAATTCTTATTGTAAAACCAATAATCCGTTCAAAACAAAACTACCATTAGCATTTTTGCAAAATAAAATCCAAAATGCGTATTAACTACCTCTATAAAAAAATTCAATGTCAAAAATAGCATGTGTTAGAAAAATGAATATTCATAAATGCTGCCGACACAACAAAACAGGTCGACGACCAATTGAATCTTTAATTTTTCTTTTTACATAAATAAAATCCAAAATGCAAAATTTCGCAAAACGGCGCAAAATACTGTCATTGATCTGACCTTAATTTTTATAAGTGAACAAAAATAAAGGATTTGTGACGCAAGAAAGTAAAAAATGCAAAAAAATACAAATTTATTAAAAAATGAGCCATTCCAAACAACAGTAACATAAATAAATATTTGGCACTTAAAAACTAGACAATTTTCCGCAAATGTACTTTAAAGAAAACCAAATCTTCTTCGGAAATATATCTTTGGAGCAATTCTTCCGGTATGGTGATGCTCTTAGCCCAGAACATGTCACTCATCGGGGGGCACTCCTTCGTCAAAATAATCCTCTCGGTGCATTCCGTAGTGCAAATAACCTCCAATTCGTAGCTGTAACAACTCTGTTTAACCCCAAACTGTTGCAAGGAGAATTTAATATCCCCATCGTAGCACAACGCCAATCGAAACATATCATTCCCGAAACAAATCGCAAACGATTTCATCACTTCGCCCTCCCCCAAATCCAAAATGTGCACCTCTCCGGCGACAATCAACCTATCGTGGTGCTTCTCATTCAAATGTTTAAACAAATTCATCACCGGCCCTGTGCTACACTCCAGGAAGCACTGAATCCCCGAGAAGCTGCAATCCAACTCGTGCTCCCGCAACTTCTCACTGGAGCACGCCACGGGGCACCCGGAGTCCCGGAACATGCAGGGGTAGTTGATACACGTGGTGAGTTTCTCCAGCGTGTAGTTGCGCCCCTCCTGGAAGGGGTGTCGACACGTGGGACACTCCTCCATCTGGTCGCGACACCGCGAGCAGAAACTATGCCCCGTGCAGCAAATCTGGATCGGGGGCACCATGTAATTCTTACACACGGGACACTCCAACTCCCGGAGGAAGTTCTCGTCGAAGGGGCACTCCTGGGGCTTCTCCCCGAAGTTCAACTCGCGTTTCGATTTTTTTATTATACCAAAACGGCCCATGATAATCTGGGGGTGCTTTAACAAGGATTTAACAGTGGAGAGCTCCACCACGAGCATTTTTTCGGGGTTTGTTAGGTTCTCCTCGAACCCCACTGCGTCCTCCAAACGCCCCCTGCGCAAAATCAGGGAGTTTTTCCGGTTTTCGTCGAATAACTCCAACTGGTAGCGGTAGGCCTCGCAATCGGCGCTGGTCCCGTTCACCATCACCATGCAGGAGAAGGTCCCCGGGGGGTCACACTTCACCACGACTATCATTAATTGTTTCGCAGTTCGGGTCAGGAAAATGCTATTACCCCGGGTTTCGGTGAAATTCATCTCCGGGAGTTTTTTAATGAGGTCTCCGTGGCAGAACTCGAGGTGCTCATTGAGGCCAGGACCGGACCCCATCCAGCGACACTTCTGCGTGCGGAACACGTCGTCGTTGGCGAAGGGACAGTTCAGCTTCTTGTAAAGACAAGTGTTTTCGTGCTCCTCCACTTCGCCCCATTTCAACTGGGCCTTGCAGCCGTATGTCGCATTCGAACATGGAAAAATCATAAATTTCGCGATGTTCTCGTACAGGGTTTGGCGGGTCCACTTGGAGTCTTCAGACTTGTTGACGAATTTGCAACGTCCACAAATCGACTCGAATTCGTGGTTGTAGATCGGTGGAACTGAGAGGAATTTGTCGCAGAAGAAACATTTCAGGGATTCTTGAGCCGTGTTGCTGGTGCACAAGTTCAACGAGGCCTCCATTTGGCTGCGCAAAATGAGTGAATTGGGAATGGGGGGGTTTATTACCTACCTATTTGAGCCCGAACTCGAAGCCATTTTCGATGAGAATAAAGAATATATTGTTTGCGGGTTATTTAAACATTTGAAAAATTCAGTGTTGCCTACCTGACAAAATCAATTGTTTTCAATTTCATTGTTTGTAAATGCGGAAACTTCGCTCACCTCAACTGGGGGCAATGAAAGGGGCCCTTGATGGATAATCACAACCCTGATTGACAATCCTGCGCACTTGACATAACCTTAATCACGATAATTTAATTTATAATAATTAGATTGGGCATAATTTGGTAAATAAGCTGTGTCACAATGAAAACTTCACCAATTTAAAGACACAGAGGACACAAAAAGCTAAAACTACCGAATTCTACTAATAAAAAAACAATGATAAAAACAGTGCCGGTACCAACTCAACTCCAACAAAAACTCCACATAAAAAAACAAATAATAAAAAAAACGTTTATTTGAAACGTATATTGTTAAACGTTACACATGACACGACTAACTAAGCTAATAGAATTAATTACAAAGTACGAGTAAATGTGAAATTTATTTATCCGCAAAACAATTTCTATGTTGGTATGCGTGTCGTGTTAACCTAATTTTTAGAGCAATTTTTTTCGGCTAATTTCCCATAGAACATGCTATATTTTACAAAACTCGCCCCGAAACGTCTCGGCCTCGGTTATAGGTCCATTTGCGGGCTAAATTTGTGGGTAAGTCGCAATATTCCCCTTTGTGAATTGAGGTTATGTTGACTTTTTTTTCACTTAGCATGAGGAAATAAACGCCGATATTAAGCACAAAATCGAAGATTACTGGCGCGACAGACTGAAAGTCGCCAATTTCGATGAGAATGCCCCGTCCGGGGACAAGTATTACGTGTTGTCAATGTTCCCCTACCCGTCGGGGTCCCTCCACATGGGGCACGTCCGCGTTTACACCATTAGTGACGCAATTGCGCGGTTCCAGCGCATGAACGGCAAAAATGTAAGTTTTGCGTTGTAATAGTACCGAAATAATTTTTTTTAGGTGATTCACCCAATTGGCTGGGACGCGTTTGGGCTCCCGGCCGAAAACGCGGCTATTGAGCGCCAAGTGGCGCCGCGAGACTGGACACGGAGCAACATCTCGCATATGAAAAGCCAACTGCAGCGTTTGAGGTGCAGTTTCGAATGGGGGCGCGAGTTGGCGACTTGCGACTCGTCGTACTACAAGTGGACGCAAGACTTGTTTTTGAAGTTGTACGATTCGGGCCTTGTTTACCAGAAAAGGGCTGTTGTGAACTGGGACCCCGTCGATGAGACTGTCCTCGCCGATGAGCAAGTGGACGAGAACGGGTGCTCCTGGCGCTCGGGGGCCAAAGTCGAGAAAAAACTCTTAAAACAGTGGTTTATTCGAACGACTAGGTTTGCTAAAGACTTGTTAGAGGGGCTTGACGACCCCCTTTTGCAAGACTGGAGGGACGTTATTAAGCTACAAAAGCATTGGATCGGGGACTGCGACGGGGTGAATTTTGATTTTAAAGTTAAAGGGGGCGACGATTTTCTCACTCTATGGACGCCCAAACCCGAAGCGATCAATTCGGTCAAATTCGTAGCCCTTGACTCGAAACACGTTTTAGGGGAAACCCCGGGAGTTTTAATAGACGAGGGAACAAAAAGATTAAATTTGGAGCTGGTACACCCCTTTAGTGGGGCCCCAATTCCGGTTTTTGTGACCAACCAAATTGAATTTTTGCCTTTTACTGATACTTTTGTCGGAATTCCGAGCGTTTGCCCCCAAGCCGCTCAATTCGCGGATAAATTTCAAATCTCGTACGAAAAAACTAATTTGGGTGAAAACGAGCGTTTAAGTTTGCAAAATCAAATTTGCCGCCAAGCGAGTGAATTGGGAGTGGGCGGGTACTGGTCAAGTGCCAAGTTGCGTGATTGGTTGATTTCGCGTCAGAGGTTGTGGGGAACGCCTATTCCTATCGCTCATTGTGACAGTTGTGGTGCTCAACCAATCAGAGAGCTTCCTGTGGAGCTTCCAACAACGTCACTGTCACAAAAAGGCGGGGCTTATTTGAAACAACTCTCTGATTGGGTGGACTGCACTTGTCCTAAATGTAACAAAAAAGCAAAACGCGAAACTGATACTATGGACACATTTGTTGACAGTTCGTGGTATTATCTCAGGTATCTTGATCCGTCAAATTCTCAAAAAATGTTCGATGAAAATAAAGCGAAAAAAATGATGCCCGTTGATTTGTATATCGGAGGCAAGGAACACGCAGTGCTTCATTTATAT
This sequence comes from Tribolium madens, assembly GCF_015345945.1. Taxonomy (NCBI): domain Eukaryota; kingdom Metazoa; phylum Arthropoda; class Insecta; order Coleoptera; family Tenebrionidae; genus Tribolium; species Tribolium madens. The sequence goes on from NW_025401069.1 coordinate 12,632,054, forward strand.
TACGCGAGGTTTATAAGTCATTTTTTGTACTCGCAAGGTTTGCTCCCTGAACGTGAACCTTTTAAGCGGTTATTGGTCCAGGGGATGGTCATGGGGCGGAGTTACAGAGTCAAGGGGACGGGCCGATATGTCCCCGAAAGTCAAGTCAAAGTGATAGGTGGGTAAGTTAGGAAATGGTGAGTGAGACATGAAAACATTGTCAATTTGAAGATAAGAAGAAAAACAGGGCTGTTGTTGAATCGACTGGGGAGGCTGTGGTCATGGGTTGGGAAAAAATGAGTAAATCAAAACACAACGGAGTGGATCCGGGGGATATGTTCCGGGAGTACGGCAGTGATACCACCCGACTTTTGATTTTGGCGGATGTGGCGCCAACTTCACACCGCAACTGGAACAGCAACAGTGAGTACAGGAATCTGTAATGTTTTTCCAACGCCTTCTTAGCTTTTCCCGGGATACTCAACTGGCAAAAACGCCTCTGGTTGACCATCAGAGACTTCCTCAAACACCGGAAAAGCCCCCCACCACCAATCCCCGACGACCAGTTCAAGGCACACGACGATTACATGTTTGACTCTCGCAATTATTACATCAAGGGGGCGACTTTCAACTATTGCCGGTCGCAGCAGCACAGTGTTGCCATTTCGAAACAACTGGGGCTTACGAACAGTATCAGGGTATTTGAAACGCAGTTTTGTGGTTTTTGTTCTATTATAGGTTGTAGAGGGCGCCACCGGCAATTTTTGCCAAAAGTCTACAATTTGAGAGGGCTTTAGCCGCTCAAATTATTTTATTAGCACCAATGGCGCCACATTTTGCATCGGAATTGTGGAGTGGGTTTGTCTCCGCCCCCGATCGGTTAAACCAATCGGGGGAGATCGATTGGGAAAAACCGGTTCTTGAACAAAGATGGCCGACTCTCGATGACAGATACAACCTTGATTTGGTTTGTAAAGTCAACGGGGTTGAAGTTTGCAACGTTAAAATACCGAAATGTGATTTCGAAAAGTTGGGGGAGGAGGAAGCTATAAAAATTGCGTTGAATCAAAAAGAAGTGAAAGAGATTTTAGGAGAGAAAGAAGTTGAACGTACGGGATATATGTTTGAACCTGATTATGAAGGTGTAGTTAGTATTTTTACAAGATGGGAACGTAAAGAAAAAAGTGTAACTCAGTAATAGTTTATTTAAATAAATTATTTCTCATATTTTTGTTTTTTTTTAACATGTTCGTGGGGGTGGGGGTAGGGGGGTTAAGATGGGAGTAATGGGCGTGTTTTCCCAATATCCCGGGAATCTGTCACCACTTGACATGTTGCACTGCATGCTCAAGGGGGCTTCATGGTACACATCGGTCAATAATTGCACACGCATTTTGTTCCATTTGATCGATTTGTAGTTGTCTGAAATTCCATTGTGGGGCGAAATTTTTTGCCCCTCCCACCTAAAAACAAAATCAACCTAAGATGGCGGTCAATTTAAAGTGGCCATTTATTTTGTTGCAAAGTTGGCAGTCCCTAGTGTATGGGTTATGTCTATATGGCAGCAGAAGTAACTAAATTGTGTCAGTATTCTAACCCGACTTTTTCAGAATTGTCATTTTTTATAGGTATGACCCTAAAAACAATTGGATGTTTTAAGTCGGATTTACACAACTCAATTTTGACAAATTTACACAGGTGGCCACTATGAATTAACCGCGACTTTACGTTAAAGTAAGTAAAATAACTTACTCTTTCATGTAGTTGAAGTAGGTACTCAAAGCCTGGTCACTAATAGCGCTTTTACAAACCTCCAATTGCGTGGAAGGGAAATAATGAATATAATTAACACACATTTCATCCGTAATACTAAACCCCCCAAGTGTGATATTTTCCCGATCTTCTGTATTATAATAACAACGAGTTACCAAAGCATCACCCTAAAAAAAAAAAATCGTTAAACCCGACTTACACTCGATATTTTGTCACCAACCGGTAAAACCTTGACCGGTTTTTTCAGCCTGCGAATTTCCTGAAAATGCGTACTGTAGTGATCATCCCGGTTCAATTCCCTCAGTTCAATCCCATCCCTGATATGCCTTGTATACACCTTAATCCCTGTCAAGTGAGTGTGAAGTTGCGAACCGAAAATCGTGATGCCCTCTGGTGGCAAACTCTAAAAAATTGTCTTGCAACGACCTTAAGAAATAAGAAAAACTCAAGTACCACAGCGGTACATTCGCTGACGCAATATCCGGTCAAAGGAAACGCCTCCTGATTTGGGGGAATCGCCATTTTGTCGGTATACTCCAACCCCAATTCGATAACCCCAGCGTCCATTTTTTTGAGTCGGGAGGAGACGTGAAACCGGATCCCGGAACTGTCCACAAGTCCGGTTCTGTGCTCCGGGTTGTTGTAGTGGACTTCGAGCATGACGTAGGGGCTGAACTCCGGGCCGCCGAGGGGCAGCCCAGCCTCCTGTTTAATCAATTTTCATTTTCATAATTAAATTAAAAACCACGCTGTAATTACCACCATAATTAACTTAGCAACTCTGAAATTAAGTTGGTAACATTTTCTAGCCTATAAACAAACTATTGAAGTTTATATTTGACAGTCATGGTTGCCAAATTCGTGTCATTATTCAATGTTGTCAACTTAATTTTGACGTCGCAGGCCACTTGATCAGAACTTTTACCTCTGGATATGTGAAAGGCGGTGCCCCCATGGCCCACGCCGCCAAGACCCTTTTACACACTTGGGTCTCTTTGGGCCTCTCTTCAGCGAAACAGTTTCCAACATATAGGGGAATTTGTTGGTCAGGGGGCGCCACACAATGAAACACTTCCATGTGGTGCACCAAACCCTCACTGCTACTGGAAATATGGGCTTCATACTAGAAAAAAATCAATTGGTACATTTTGGTACCCCTCATGGGAACCCTACCCTGTACACATGGTGTTTCCTCAAAAACTCCTCACCCAGCTTGTGGACATGGCACCAATAAGTCGTTTCCTGTTCCGGAACCTTCACTTCATGGGCAAAAACATCCAAAGTTTGGACATAGTTAGGCAAAATCGCCTCCACGTTGGTATTTTTCAACAGTTGCACCCTCACCATCCCTTGTTCCTTCTCAGGGGAGCTTATATTCAACCCTGCGAGTTTATACAAAGGGTTAGCACCCCGTGCCCACACAATATGGGTTGTCCCATCCTCGATGACGTAATCCTCGAAATCGCAAGTGTCGAATTTCCTCCGAAACGCGAATTTAGTGACATTTTTGCTGCGTCGAATTTTGAAATTTTGACAGTCTTGGTGCTTGTCCCCCCGGATGATTCCTCTAGTATCAGCCCACGTGTCCTCAAACTGGATTTTCTTTTTTATGTTTTTCCACAAAAGGCAATAATCGGCCGGGAAATGCCCCCCTCGGTCGGAAAAACCGATCGCGAACCACCCGAAATCCCCCGGGATGTGGACCTCGAAAGTGACGCTTTGGCTGGGATAATCCAGGAGCCAGTTGAGGGAAATTGAACCATCGCCGTTCAAAGGGACGTGGAAAATTTCGCCGGATTGGGAACCCCTCAAACACGTCAGGATTATAGCGACAAGAAAGCGCATCTTTCACTAGGAGGAAATTCTTCGGATTTTCTCTTATAAGAGGAGGCGCGCGCACGCGCCTTTTGGCAGGGAAATTTCAAAACTCGTTACAAGTTTATCTCATTTGGGGTGAAGCGTCGGGAAATTGTTGCGTTTTTAATTGGGAAAATCGATAAGTGATTAGTGATTAGTGAAGGAATAATAATAAAAATGCTGGAGGATGGTGTGGGGTCGCAGGAATGCAATTTAGACGACGTCACGCGATGTTCTTATCATTCAATACGTACAAGAATTCAGCCGATGGAATAAATTCGAGTTCCTCAAATTCTTCGCGATATAAAATTGGACGCTGAATAATTATCGTAAATATTCAGCACTTGGTTTCATGATTTTTTTATTAAATTGCTTTTGTAACGTTCTGAAGAAACGTAAGTGTTTTTTCACGTTTCTTACAAAAGAAGTCATTTACTTATTCGTTATTGGAGTTTGGAACAAGTTTTAAAAAACTTTGATCAAATCAAATTTTATTTGTTTTAGAAATGCTCCTATAAAAGCTATCTTTGTTAAAATTGCCAATAGGTGACTACAATAAACTTTATTTTTGTTACATTGGTATTTGATTTATTTTGTTAGTGATAAAAGAGTCACTAAGTTTTAAAAAATATGAACTTTTTGGGTTTTTGAAGGTAGTGAAATCGTAAAAATAGTCGATTTACCTTAAGTCGTAAAAACGCTAGAAATATGGTTTTCTAGACGTAAAATTACGCGCACATGTTAAATAAAATACTCTACGATGCATAGTTTTTGAGATATTGAGTAATAAAGTTAAGAATAAGGCTAAAGGTATAAGCACTATATCCGATTTTGACCAAAAATCAACATTTTTTMATTCTTATGAAAAACTAGTACTATATGTAAAATTAACCGCAGAACACGCCTGAACAAACTCTTTTCACCTAGGACTCATAGTTTTTGAGATATGAATTTTTTTTTAACAAAATTAAAAATGGCTCTGTACCCGGAYCCATAACCCGGAGCGACTTCCGGTTTGCGCCAGTAAATAGATAATTTCAAGCTAATTTTAATGGTTTTTAGCTCTTTGGTCTAAGTCCTATAGTTTCGTAGAAAAACGCGTTTAAAGTTTTACAATTTTGTCAATTTTCACTTTTTGAACGGCGATTATGGCCAAACTATTAGACTTAGAGCAATCAGTCCAACTCCATCGTAATCAGCGTAAGAAAAGCTATCGACTGAGGCCACAGCCAAGTTGATATCTCGCAAAAAAAATTTGAATTTTTAAACGCCGATTACGGCGAAACTAAAGGAGATAGCGCAAAATAATTGGGAAATTCGTAATTAGCGCGTCAAAATTTATCGGATAAGATAGGTTTAAATTGAATCTGAGACATGTTCAAAAACACTAGATTTTGAGGGGGGGGTGTTAACAAATTTTTACTTTTTTTTATTTTGTAAATTGCGGCAAAACTGTGTCTCAATGATATAATATTTTGACCTAAACCTATGTAAAATGTTCCGGGGAATCGATTGGCGTCAAGAAAACTGCAAAATTCGTGGTAGTTTTGAAGTTAAAGTCGGATTTAAATTTTCGATATTTTTGACTTTATCAGAAATTTTCTCGATAACTAGTCATCGTAGAGCATTGAACTTTCTAATATATAATAGAAAATTCAATTTTCTATCCAACGGTACCAAATATAAGAGGTTATCTCCAATAAGTCCGAAGTTATTGCCATTAGACCGCTCCGGGTGCCAAAAATCGGCCAAAATTTCGACAAAAATCAAAAAAAAAATTAACTTTAAAATTGATCCATTTAACGTTTTTTTACATTTCTAAAGGTCTTAAAGACTCAAATAAATGCATAAAACGCCATTGGGTCAAGTTTAAGAAAATTTGAATTTTTTGAGTTTTTGAAGGTGAGAGGTAGTAAAATCGTAAAAATAGTCAATTTATCGTACCTTAAGTTGTAAAAACGCTTGAAATATGGTTTTCTAGACGTAAAATTACGATGCAACAAGTTAAAATACTCTACGATGCATAGTTTTTGAGATATTGAGTAATAAAMTTAAGAATAAGACTAAAAGTATAAGCACTAAAAATCGACCAAAATTTCAACAAAAATCAAAAAAATTTTCAACTTTAAACTTCTAATTTCAAAACCGTAAAATTTCTTAGATTTTAAAAACTTTTTGTGACTATTATTATTTTCACACAAGTAATATTTATAATGTATCTTTATTGTAGTTTTCTATTTTCAAAGTTAAGGTCTAAATACTACAGTTTATTAATGTTTAAATGAATGAAATATGGATAAAATCTATTTATTATTATTTTTAAATTTTTTAACAAAAATAACACTTGCCGAAACACGCAACATAACTACATTGTACTATAAAATAATACACCACGCCCCTGTGGCCTAATGGATAAGGCATCGGCCTCCTAAGCCGGGGACTGTGGGTTCGAGTCCCACCAGGGGTAATCTTTTTTTTTCATTTTTTTATCAAATATTTCTACTACAAACCAAAACTTCCACGAAAATAATTTATTATTCTATATTTACTTTAATTAAACCGCTTGTCCCGACCCCGAGACCTTGAGTTTGTCCAATCCGGGCAAACTCCCGGAACTCCTCACCGGCCCGAAGTACTTATGCCCCAACGCCTCCTGCGCCGAACACCTCTCCATATGGTCATAACAAAGCAACGAATCCAAAAAATCAAACGCATTGTGATTCACCAGATGCTCATTCTCCGTGTTGACGAACCTCTGCCAGGGCTTCTTCGAGTGGATCCCCAGCATCTCCTGCATGCTGCTCTCCAGCACAATATTGTACTTGTTCAAATAACTGTAAAACTTGCTCGTGCCCAAAACCTTGACAATGCAATAGAGCTGATTCCGGTTATCGAAGCCCTGGAAGAAGGGCTCCTTCCGGAAGATCATCGCGGCGAAGACGCACCCCAGCGACCACAAGTCAAGCGAGTAGTCGTAATAGCCGTACTCGACGAGCAACTCCGGGCCCTTGTAATGGCGGGAAGCCACCCGGACGTTGTAGCGCTCTCCGGGCCGGTAGAACTCCGCCAAGCCGAAGTCTATCAACCGGATTTTCCGGGTTTTCCGGTCGATTATGATGTTGTGCGGCTTCACGTCGCGGTGCATTATGCCCTTACTGTGGCAGTAATCGAGGGCTTTCAGGATTTCATAAATGTAGTAGCGAATGTCAGAATCGCCCAATTTTAAATAAACCTCTTTGAAATCTTCGTTGTTTGACGGGGACTCGAAAATAAGGGCATGCAGGCCGGTCGACGGGACGGACACCACGGCATAGAGACTCACTATGTTGGGGCCGTTTCGCAAATGCTCCAAAATTTTAATTTCGCGCTTGATTTTGGGCTTTTTAATCGGTTTCAGTAATTTCACCACAACCGAGTCGTTGTTGCCATCGTGCACCCCCTCGAACACTAAACTGTACTTCCCCTGACCGATTTTGCGAATCAGACTGTAGTTGTTGATGTCGTCAGTCGGGGGGTTGTAGTTGTCGTACTCGAAGTAGGAAGAAGGCTTGTTCGAAAACACATCGGAATAAACACGCGATGTTGTTACAACAACACTACGACTAAATTCACGTTAATTTAATTGAAACTAAGCCAAAAATACTTACGGAGTATCGTCCAAATCCATTTTTGGGGCAAATTTTTTCAAATCTTTTTTTGACATTTAAAATTTAAACGGGAAGCGCGAATAAGTCACTAAATCACAAACAAAAAATCCCCAACTAAATAAAATAAACCTTGATCAAAGACTTTTATTTAACACTGAGACACCTATTAAGACCGAATTTGTTATCAATGAGTCATTTTCAAGTAAATTGTGTTAAAAATACTCGTTAAAGTCAATTTTTTTGATTTAAAACTTAAGCGGGTTTGGGGGAATAAGCCATTGAATCACAAATCAAAAATCCCTAAATAAATAAACTTTTATTAAAAAGTTTTATTCAAATTAAGACAGTTATTAAGAAAGAAATTGTAAGTAGTGAGTAATTTCCGAGTGTAATTTTCTAGTTTTAGTCATTAACGATTTTCATGTGTGACGTAACCTCAAAAAACATCGAAATGTCAACCAGTGAAAACATTGCGATAAAAACGGAATCCGACGACTCCAATGACTCAAAACCCGTTTTTAGGCGTAAAAAACGCAAACAGCTCCGCCAGAGGAACCTCTCGGAGAATAGCGACCCGGAGAATGAGGACTTGGAGGAGGTTAGGTAAGGCCCCCAGTGACTCGAGACTCGCCCTAACCCGATTTGTAGCACTAAACTGGAAGAAATGAAAGAACTGCAGAACCTCCGTAAGCGCCCCCATGGCGTCAACGCCTTGGGCCTGGCCCTTGGCACCAAAATCACCGTCGAAGACGAATGCATTGCGGTAGGTACCCCCAGCCCCCATAACCCCACCAAATCATTCAAACCTTGCAGAAGGACCCTTTCAAGGTGAAATCCGGGGGCATGGTCAACATGCAAGCCCTCAAAAGCGGCAAAGTGAAGCAAGTTGACGACGCCTACGACACGGGCATAGGGACCCAATTTTCGGTCGAAACCAACAAACGGGACGAAGACGAGGAAATGATGAGGTTCATCGAGGAGGAGTTGTCGAAGAAGAAGCGCAAAGTGGAGCCCCCTGAGCAGGCGCAAGCCGAGAACAAGTCCGCATACACGAGCCCCGAGGAGGCGGCTTTGAGGGCCGTTCCCGACCATTTGCGGGAGTCGTCGACGAAGAGGTCGGAGGAGATGTTGTCCAATCAGATGTTGAATGGGATCCCGGAAGTGGACTTGGGGATCGAGGCCAAAATCAAGAACATTGAAGCCACGGAAGAGGCCAAGTTGAGGCTGCTGTGGGAGAAGCAGAACAAGAAGGATGGGCCTTCGCCCTTCGTGCCCACGAATATGGCCGTCAATTTCGTGCAACACAATAGATGTGAGTCGAGAAATTGGGGGAAATTTCGGTTTGTTACTTTTTTGCAGTTAATATAGATGGCGAAGGCTTGAAGAAGAAAACCAAGGATGAGAAAGTGGAAGAGAAGCCGAAGAAGAAGGATGAAAGGGCCACCGATGATTATCACTACGAAAAGTTCAAAAAACAGTTTAGGAGATATTAAACTAGTTCTTTTTTTATTTGTAAATACCATGCGATCAAAAAAAAAAATTAATTAGAGTAGGCGTCGATTAAATTCTACAGTTGGCAACACATTGGGGCTGAAAAATTTCCATACAAACTGAGAGTGAAAATGACCATTCACCGTTTTCGTCTTGTACAGCATTTTTGTAATAATTTGCAACAATAAAAATTTTCTACTCTGAAGTGAACATTATTTCACTCAAAATGAATAAAACGCAAACTTATCAAAGTTTCCGCTGACATTAAAGAAATCAAGATTGCCATCTAATCACTATCTACTCCAATTATTTTTTTTGATCACACGGTCTATTATTTAATGAAGTTCAAAAACAATTTAAGAGATATTAAAGTAATTTTTTTTTATTTATAAATACAGTATTTAATCACAAGTAGAAAGTAGCACTACCTACTAGTTTCTCCCACTTTCCTTTACTTAACAAGGTCACAAATTTTACCGATTCATCCTCTTTGTTTACACAATTGTAATGATTAGATTGTGTCTTTAATTGGTGCAAAAATTTGTTTTTATTGACATATTGTTTGTTGTATTAAGGTAAGTAATACTCCAAGGTTCAAAGTCCAATAATTACTATCTTATCTCCGTTTCTGTTGTATTATTTACAATCCAGCATAAAATAATAAACTGAAGAGTCATTCGCGCTTCGTTGCAACAAAAATACGCACCCAAAATGGCCCTAAATGTGCAAAAGGTAAAAAAATTAAATCACGAATTTATAATTTCAAAAGTTTATATAGATTTTCAGTCGGGCGTTTTCTGTGACCACCGTTCGAAAATCGGGCTTCAATTTTGGTAATTTTGGTGTTTTTTTGGTGGCACACTGTGTGATTTTCCCCGATTTTAGAGCTCAATGAAACTCAGAGAGAAATGCAAGCCATGGCTCGGAAGTTCGCTCGCGAGGAGATTGCCCCCCAAGCAGCCCACTTCGACAGAACCGGGGAATACCCCATTGAGATTTTGAAGAAGGCCTGGTCTGTGGGCCTGATGAATTCGCACATTCCGGAGCATTGCGGCGGTTTGAATCAGGGGGTTTTCGACGCGTGCTTAATGGGGGAAGAACTGGCTTGGGGCTGTTCGGGGATCGGGACAGTTATTGGGTCCTCACATCTTGGGGTAATTTCACTATAAGGTGCATTGAAAGGAATCATTTTAAGGTGGCAACCATGCAAAAATTCAAACAATCCTAACCTCAATTTTCCCCACAAATTATTTTTTCAAATAAATGTGTAATTAAAATTAATTACGTAATCAACATAGGGTAGCAAACATAAAGAATTTTGTTGTTATTATTATGTGATTATATTTGTTCTGAATGACATTAATGACACTTTTTGTGTGAATCAGCCTTTAAGTTAAAGATGCATTTAGACTTTTCATCACATTTGCCATTTTGAGTCAAATAATTTAAGTTTAAAAAAATGTTTTTAGCAAGTTCCTGTGATTCTTAATGGGACGAAAGAGCAACAGAAGAAGTATTTGGGGCGCTTGATCGAAGAGCCCTTAGTTGCGGTAATTAATTAATTAGTTTTATTTAATTTTAATTGATTTTTGAAGGCTTATGCCGTGACTGAGCCTGGTTGTGGCTCTGACGTAAATGGGGTTAAAACCCGGGCTGAAAAAAAGGGCGACGAGTACGTAATAAACGGTCAAAAAATGTGGATCACAAATGGGGGCGTCGCCAATTGGTACTTTGTCCTCGCTCGCACGAACCCCGACCCGAAAGCCCCCGCTGGTAAAGCCTTCACAGGCTTTATCGTCGACAGAGACACCCCCGGAGTGACCCCCGGCCGCAAGGAAATGAACATGGGGCAGCGAGCCTCCGACACTCGCGGAGTCACCTTCGAGGAAGTTCGCGTCCCGAAGGAGAACGTCCTTTTGGGCGAAGGCGCCGGGTTTAAGATCGCCATGGGGGCGTTTGACACCACGCGTCCGCCGGTGGCGTGTGGGGCTACAGGTGTGGCGCAGAGGTGTCTCGATGAAGCGACGAAGTACGCCCTCGAGCGCAAGACTTTCGGGGTCCCCATTGCCTACCACCAGGCGGTGGCGTTCATGTTGGCCGATATGGCGATTGGGGTGGAGACGGCGAGGCTGGCGTGGATGAGGGCGGCGTGGGAGGCCGACCACGGGATTAGGAACAGTTATTCGGCCTCGATTGCGAAGGCCTACGCCGGGGATGTGGCCAATAAGTGTGCTTCAGACGCCGTGCAGATTTTCGGGGGCGCGGGGTTCAATAGCGAGTATCCGGTGGAGAAGCTGATGAGGGATGCGAAGATTTATCAGATTTATGAGGGGACCACGCAAATACAGAAGTTGGTCATCTCGAGGAGTGTCCTCGAGGCGAGCAAAAGAATGGCTTAGGTTTTGAGGAAAAAAAATACAAAATTTTTGATATGTAATCGTTTAATAAAGTTTTTTTTAAGAATTGTGGCTTTTCTTTTCATACATATTCATACATATTAAAAAATAGTATATTATGTTATTAGGAGTGATAGTGATAGTTTATGTGATGCACATTTATTTTGGCGAACGTAGTGAAAACTGAACACATTATCTCCGAAGAACATATACTATTTTATCCGCAAACGTATTCAGATCGAGAGTAAAAAGTAACACTATAACTAGCAAATAAATGAACAAAATAATCAGGACGCTTTGCAAGTAATGAAATCTTAACAACGCTTATAAACAACCATCACGTGTCAGTATCGAAATTTGGGTTGAGATTTTTGAATGTGTTTATTTAACTAGTGCAGTTAGTAGTAAAATGTTGAATGCTGATAATCTACAATGTACCTTCCCAGAAATTGCAAAAACATTGGTTAATGTCATGATAAAAGTAAAAAACAGAGTTTTTACTTCATGCCTGAAAGGTAAAACTTTTACTTGTGTGTTATGTAGTCATAAAAGGGTCACTTTTGTGACGTTTGAGTATAAATTACTATTTTTAAACCCGCTTAGTACTTTTGGTGTTTTTTAATTTTTGTTTTTGTGAATAAAAGACTTATCTTCAGGGTAAATTGTGAAAATACGAAAATTTTAAATATTTGTAGAAAAATTGAGAGTTGTGAGATTTAACAAATGTTCAAAAAATCACTTTACAATTTGTTTTAGTCTGATTATTATTGGTGAAGAAAAAAATTCTGACGTTTTATTATAAAAAAAATAAGTTTTGTTCAATACGTAATTTATTACAAAAATTAAAACTCGAAATATTGACTTTGGTATTCCAGAACATAAATGTTTGTTTTTGAAATATTTTAAATCAACTTTTAGAGATTCATTAATAAATTAGTACAGAGTTGAAATTTCGAATTAAAACGTTTTTAAAAAAATAAAGAATTTTGAAACTTTTTTTACCTTTTTTTATTAAGAATAAGACAGTTGGGTAGCTGAAGGGCCAGATTAGCGAAAATACGTCATAAGTTAAGGTTTTTTGTCGAAAATCACAAAAAAGCCGCAATTTTGAAAATTGGAATTTTAAAGAAATTTTTATTCTTTTTAAACCTACTTACTGCGAGTAGGTACTTTTTAGGGGTAATTTTTGTTTTTGAAAAGCATTTGGTTGGAGAGGAAATTGGAAAAACAAGAAGAGTTTCTTTTATATCGAATTTTCTTTCGTTTAGTGCAGAAAAAAAATTAGCATTTTTTTATGCATGTTTTTGAGAAACAACATCCCCTTAAATCGACTTTTTTATTGTCAAAGGAAACTAAAAATTGTTTTTTTTTGTCTGAATTAGGCTATTTTGGAACCAGAAAATTCTTGAAATCAAGATCTTTTTTGTTTTTGAGTTTGAACACAAAAAAAAATTAATTTGAAGTTTGCGTTTTTCTGGCTTCGGAAGAATTACAGAACAGAAATGTTTGTAATTTCACAATATTTAAAATTAACTTTTAGCAATTAATTAATTCATAAAAAAAGTTAAATTTTAATTTTAAACGAGTTTTTTTATGTTATTATGATTTTAATAAGGTTTTAAAAAGAACCTTGGCGTTTCATTTTAATTAATTTTTGGTATTAAAAAAAAAGAGAACAATTCGTTTTCTGGATGGTCCGGTTAGCTAAAATAAACGATTTATAAATTATTTTGCCGAAAATCACAAAACATTTGGGCGCAATTTTATAATTTTAAATAAAAAAAACAATGTGTTCAAACGCATCCACCACTTTTTCAATTTTCATTTTCTATCAATTAGTGAAAAAAAAATATCCGAGCGAAGAAGCATGTTTTTGAGCCAGAAATTCACTTAAACCAACGAATTTTGCTAAAATTAAAATTAGCCAAAAAAATCGTTATTTGTAATCGAAATTACGTTAAACTCTTAAATCGATACATTTTTTTTGATTATTTGTGTTTTATCACAAATGGAATTTTCGGCTACTAAAACGCCACTTATTTTACTCCTAATAATATAATATACTATTTTGGTATGCAGCCGAGACTAATTTATTTAGTTTACTTGTAACAAATAATACAATAAGTGCTAACATCATTGTTTAGTTTTTCAGGTCAAAGTTTTGCATAGTATAATTTCTGTCACAGTTCAAATTCCGAAAAAAGAGCACTGTAATTGACTTTTATCTTATCAGTTGTAAAATTCAAGTACAATAAGTGTTTATACACATATACAACACATTTTGTGTTTTATTGCTAGTTATTTCTATCACCAAATCTGAAAAAAATGACCTCCGTTTTACCGAAAATTTTCAGAGTTGCAACTAAACCCCCCAGACGAGCTTTCAGCGTTTCAGTGAGCCGCCCAAACGGTTACAATTTCGGTAAGTTTCCATTTGAAATATTCCGAAAACGACCAGATTTTTTCAGAATTGACCGAAACTCAGAAAGAGTTTCAAGCAGTAGCTCGAAAATTCACCAGAGAAGAAATAATTCCGGTGGCGGCCCACCATGACCGGAATAATGAGTATCCGAAGGAGATTATCAAGAAGGCTTGGTCTTTGGGGCTCATGAACGGCCACATTCCCGAATATTTAGGTGTGTTAATTAATTGTGTTAATTACTTGATTTATTATTTTTTAATAGGGGGGCTCCAACAAGGCGTTTTTGATATTTGTTTAACCGGTGAAGAGTTGGCTTATGGATGCACCGGGATTTTCACAGCAGTCGACTCCTCCAATCTTGGGGTAAACACTCCCTGACACTCCCACTTAATCCCTTTCATTTTACAGCAAATCCCTGTTGTCATCGCCGGCACCAAAGACCAACAAAAGAAGTATTTGGGGCGCTTCCTCGACGAGTCTTTAGTTGCCGTAATCCCATTTAATTTTTTTTAATAAAAAAAAATGGTAAAATTTTTTTTTAGGCCTACGCCGTGACCGAACCTGGGGCTGGCTCCGACGTCAGTGGAATCAAAACCAAAGCTGTTAAAAAAGGCTCAGAATGGGTCCTCAACGGTCAAAAAATGTGGATAACAAACGGGGGCGTCGCCAACTGGTATTTCGTCCTTGCTCGCACTAACCCCGACCCCAAATGCCCCCCTGGTAAGGCCTTCACCGGCTTCATCGTCGAGCGGGACTTCCCCGGGGTCACCCCAGGCCGCAAGGAGCTCAACATGGGGCAACGGGCCTCCGACACGCGCGGAATCACCTTCGAGGATGTTGTAATCCCCCAGGAGAACGTCCTCCTCGGCGAAGGCGCCGGTTTTAAGATCGCAATGAGTACTTTCGACAAGACGCGCCCCTCGGTGGCTTGTGGGGCCACAGGCTTGGCTCAAAGGTGCCTCGACGAGGCTACGAAATACTCCCTCGAGCGCAAGACTTTCGGGGTCCCCATTGCCCACCACCAGGCGGTGGCTTTCATGTTGGCTGACATGGCCACAGGGGTGGAAACGGCGAGGTTGGCCTGGATGAAAGCGGCCTGGGAGGCAGACCAGGGGGTTAGGAACAGTCTCTCGGCGGCTATTGCCAAGGCCCACGCCAGCGAAGTGGCCAATAGAAACGCCTCCGATGCTGTGCAGGTCTTCGGGGGCGCAGGGTTCAATAGTGAGTACCCCGTGGAGAAGCTGATGAGGGATGCGAAGATTTTCCAGATTTACGAAGGGACGACTCAAATCCAGAAAATTGTGATTTCGAGAAATGTGTTGAGCCAAAACGGGAAATAAAAATGAAGTATTTATTGTGTTTTATTCAAAAGGGTTGATTGTCGTTTCAATAAGATAAATGGGTATCAAAAGTTGATGGCTGTAATAAGGGAGTAAAAGCAGGTAAGCACTTGAGGATTATGACGTCATAAAACATTATTTGAGAAAGTTAAATGTAAGATGGCCGAAATATGGTTTCCTGTGGTGGCAAGGATACATTGTGTTTATTTTCATTTAAAAATATTTACATGTGAAATTATTAAATGCTGTATTACTGGTTGCATACAATACAACTTTACCTAAATAAATTTATAGAAAATCGTTGTTTATAATTTATATTGCTATTACTTCGAATCTTTATAAATCTGAAATTAGTTTGCTTTTGAATAACAAAAATGTTCTAAATTTATTAATAAAAAAAAATGAAAATTATGATAAAAAATCTATTGGCAACACTGAATCATTTCAATTTGTTATATCAAATTGTTTTACGTGACGGCTAAGTCAGCGGTCACCCGTCGCAATTGAATGACAGTTGCTTATAAAAGTTTGACGTTTGAATTTGAGAGTCAAGGTTGCCAAACTAGAACTTTAAATTCGATGCAAACTTGAGGAAGAATAAATTGAATTGAATAAATGTCAAAAATAAATTTGAAATAATGTGTGAATCTGATTTAAAATCGTTGAAATGGACCAGTGTACTCCCTTAAAAGTAAGAGAAACTGCTACAGAAGCAATTGAATAATAATTTAGCAAAATATTATGTGTAAGTTGACAATTTGAAAGAAAAAATTCCTGGTATTTTTGTAATTTTAACTTTGGCAAACCTGCATATTAACACCCAACAGAAGTAGGTAATATTATTACTCCTCATGAGATATCATGATGTGTTTCCCAACCTTTAAAAGGTTAGTAATCGGCATAAAAAAATTTAGTGATTGTGAATAAACAATTTTTCAATAAAAATGTTTAAAATACGGGATATTTCACCACTGTTAATAAATAACAACATTAAAACTTATTTTGATTCCCCATTCGAGTGGAGAAAACTTGCAGCCAAGCAAAAAAAGGGATGAAAAACCGTTTTTTGTCAAGATTTTTTTTGAAAAAAAAAACAACAGTACTCTGACATTTGAATTTGACAGTTAGGGTTGCCAAACTATGATTTTGAATTTGACGCCAACTTCAGGTCAAAAATTAGAACCATTTACGGTCACCCGATACTTAGAGAGATCTATTTTTCAATAAAACAAAACATTTTTTCGTAAAAAGCATTAATTTTGTAAAGGTTTAAAAAAATGTTTAAAAAATACATAATACCGGGTGGTTATAAATGTTTGTGACAAAAAATCTGTAGGCACTGAAATATTGGTAATCCTTGGTAAATTTGGTAAAGTTTGACGTTTGAATTTGAAAGTCAATGTTGCCAAACCACGATCTTAAATTTGACGCCAACTTGAAGATAAAAATCACAATCATAACTCATAATAATTGTCTATTTATTTTTTTACAACAAAGGCCATTTTAAACTCCAAGTTGATTATTATTTTGTGATAAAATAATCTACGCCATATTTAGCTGAAACCAACTGTTATTCAATAGATTGAAAATTGCACGGTATTAGCAGATAAGATAACACTAAATTTAATTCAAAAAACATAAACTCATACTCATACATTATTATTTATTAATAACCGGAAATAGATATCATATCGACATTTTGATCACTCAAAAATACAACTTTTCGGTATGCATTTTCTCATAATTGTTATTCTTCAAATTAGTGATTATTTCACAATTCGAAGAACTTTTCTTCAAGTGACTTTTTCCTCAAACAGTTGTAAATCATTTGCGACAAATACCATAAATCACAAGCACTGACCTAAAATAATAATCTAGTCGTTTTTATTACAGGATTACTTTGTTCATTTATAAAGAAATTGAAGCCAAATTTTCTCGAATTTACTAAAATGGCATTAACCATTATTGTTATTCTCGGTCTTGTGTTTTTCGCCCAAGCTGCTGATTTAAGTAAAACAGCAGTTGTGCAAAAAGTTACAAACATTGTGAAACATATTCCCGAATCTGGTAACTATTAAACATTTCACAATTTCTGGTTAATTAATTTCCCGACTTAGAAAAGAACGATTTTCTGCGGTACCACCTACAAAAAGGACGCCAATTGTTGTTGGAAAAACTACAAGAGAGTTACCCTGACGTAAGTTTCCGTTTTTACATTTTTTTCAATTAAAAAAATTACAATTTTAGTTTGATTATGAGATTGGTGACGAGGACTCTATTTTACTTTACAAATATTACGCCACCAACAATTTGGTAACCGATAAAGAGTTGGTGAAAGTGGTCAGTAATATCATCTGTTGGGGGGATAAATGTATCGATTTCTCCGACCCGGGGGTTCACCCATAAATAAAATTTTTCTCTAAAATTACTGGTCCTGTCTTTTGGCGTTTTATTTCCGTTTTCTGGTGATTTATAAACAATTTAATTGGTGCTGTCAATCACTGACTGATTAATCGCTTAATATTCTGAAAGCGGCCGACATTTTGTCGTTTTACATTCATAAATCGTTCACAAACGAGGTATCATCCAATCTTCGACATGCCAGACTAGATAAGTCTCACAATAAAATACGACCAGCGTGAATGATTGATTCAGTAAAGAAAAAATGACAAGTCTTTGAGACTTATCGTACGATTCTGAAACCTTTATACTTTGTTTTGCGTCTCGACGGATTAGTTAAATGACGCTTATCACTTAATCCGCCTTCTAGATCGCAGAAACACCTGTTATCAATAATGCGCTGTGCCAAGAAGTCTCTTCACGAAAATAAACACCACGATAAAAACTTGTTTACTTGGTTTTTACCCAAAAATAAATGGAATTTCAAAATTTTCAATAATTTCGTGATGCACTTCCAAGTAGTTTGTTAATCTCTCAAAGGAAAGATTATTTTGATTGATGGTCTTTGCCACGATATAAATAATAGCCTCGCAAGTGATTTACTCAATTCGATGGTTTAAAAGTGGGTAAAAATGGCACGACTCTTGACTTTTGTGATTTTTTTAACCGTGCTGGTGGCAATACACGGCGATTCATGTTCCGGTGAGAATTAAGTTTTGCGAAAGTGAAAGATTAACAATTTTTTTAGGAGCAACAAAGGATTTGAGTGAAGTGAAGGCTGAAGACGTAAGAAATTCAAATAAAACACTTTTATCACTTAATTTTGCTTCTCAACAGATCAGGTATTCACTTGAAGTCTACTACAAGCTCTTGTTGTACATCAAAGAGAATAATCTTTTGGATATAGACGACTGTCCGAAATGCAAGTGCTTTGGTGCGGACATGTGCATTGATTTGTGCGATGGTGGCATATGGCCTTGAGTGTATTTTCCAAATAAAAGGTTATTTTAAAATATGTCTTTTTTTATTAATTCCCAAAACACTTTAATAAACATGAAAAGTGAAAAGGGTTTTTGACGAGTCCAAATCGCGGGATTTAACACCTATGGATTAGTTTTATCAGTGGACTGATTAGGAGATTAAGATTTTTGATGTGTGTGAATAACTTGCAACGACCAAAATAAAATAATCTATGGAAATGAATCAAAATTTCGAATTGATTTGGCATTTAATAAAAGTTATACTGAGCGACGTCAGAAATGCAATGTTAATAAATAAGGCTCGCATTATATGCACGACAAATTTGTAAAATATGCGCATATACATGCACGTATTTTCACAATAATATAAAAATGTGATGTTTTATCAAGAATAAAATTTTTCGAAATCTTTATTTGTTTGAGTTCTACAAAAATATTTATTTTCACATGACTTGAACCATTTTTATTTTGGAAATCGTTCAATACGTTTGCTGTTCTTACAACAAACCAGAGAAAACACAGTTTTTAACATTACTTTATACTCTCTCAATCACAAAAGGTTTGAGTAATTGTAAATGTAATTGAGTAAATTGAATAATTAACTTTGTTCAACTGAGTTGGATAACTGATGTTAAAAATAAATGCTAAAGAATTTATTTCTGTTCAATTTCTGTTTTTTTTTCATTTCTTCTTAAAGAATTCTTTCTTGTTTATTCTTTTTGTTTTTGAAAAACTCACAATGATTTCTTTCTTTACTTTTAGTTATTAAGTAACTTCCGAATTTATTTTTATTTAAATTTTATATTTTTATAATAATTATTTTTATTTTTATGTTATAATTGTTTTTTTTTTATCAATTTTCTTTTGAGGTTAAGTTGAATAGCTTCAAGCTAGACTTCGCCTCCGCATTTTTGTATTACTTTTAATTTATTAATAAGAACCTTTATTATTATTATTATTATTAAAATTTTCAAAAATCTTGACTTCCAAGTTGTTTACAACTCTGGCAGAAGTCTCAAAAGTTTTCTTGGTAATCCTAAAATTAAAGTGGGAGCTTTATGAAATTATAACTGTGAAGATTGTGAACAAAAATCTATTGGGCAAACACGTCGATTAGTTAACACTAGGTTTAAAGAACACATAACTCATTTAAGATATAACAGATTTGAAAAATCAAGTGTGGCCCAACATATTTTTGAAAAAGACCATAGAATCCATGAAAATAATGTAAAAATTATTATTAGAGTAGCCAATAATTGTAAATTTCTTGACGGGCTTTCGAGAGTCTTGTATACGTAATATTTGAAAATAGAGAGAAGCTTATGAATTCAGACAACAGCCCCATTCCCTTTTCTCCCCTCTACCCATTAGTTGGTGGTAGGAAAAGTGACAAACGAAAAAATTAATATATAAAGCATTAACATTGTTAAATTAGTTAGTTTTATTTTCACCTGAGGATGACCACTTTGTGGTTGAAATAAAAGTTTGGTGTAACGGTTTAAATTGTGTTTTTGTTCATCATTTCCACGGAAGAACTTCTTAAAAACTTTAAAACTGTACAAAAACATTATTAAGGAATTATTTTCTGAACCATCATTCTAATATAAGAACATTTTCTACGATTTTATTGTCAGCAACAACGATGCACAAATATTGCTCCCCTGTCTTAATTGCGTTTATTTTGGGTATTTTAGCAAGTAAATTGCACGAAGAAACTCGGAAAATGTGACTGAAACAAATGTAAGTCTCAAAGAAGTTGTGCTTTTTTTTAACAAATTTGTAGTTCCGGTTTTCGAAGGAAACATATTATGAACTTCTTTTTTACAAGGAAAGTAAATTAAAAAATGAAATGAAAGTAACTGGAATTTCAAAATTTTCAATAATTTTGTGATGCACTTCCAAATAGTTTGTTAATCTTTTAAAGGAGAGATTATTTTGATTGATGGTCTTAACCACGGTATAAATAATAGTCGCGCAAGTGATTTACTCAATTCGTTGGTTTTCAAGTGGGTGAAAATGGCACGACTTTTGACTTTTGTGATTTTTTTAACAGTGGTGGTGGCAATACACGGCGCATCATATTCTAGTGAGAATTAAGTTTTGCGAAAGTAAAAGATTAACAATTTTTTTAGGAGTAACAAAGGAGTTGAGTGAAGTGAAAGCTGAAAACTTAAGAAATTCAAATAAAACACTTTTATCACTTAATTTCTCTTCTCAACAGATCAGGTATTCACTTGAAGTCTACTACCAGCTCTTGTTGTACATCAAAGAGAATAACCTCTTGGATATTGACGATTGTCCGAGATGCAAGTGCTTCAGTGATGGCATTTGCATTGATGTGTGCAATGGTAGAATATGTTCTTGAAATAAAAATAAAAGGATATTTTATAAGATGTTTCTTTTATTAATTCTCAAAACACTTTTTTGGAATGGACTTTTTAACGAGTCCATATCGTGGGATTTAACACCTATGCATTAGTTTTATTATTGGACTGATTAGAAGATTAAGATTTTTCGATGTGTGTCAATAACTTGCAACATAGACGAAAATAGAATAATCTATGGAAATAAATCAAAATTTGGAACTGATTTTGCATTTGAGCACATTAACATCAGAAAACAATTGTCACAAAAAATGTGACTGAAACAATTGTAAGTCTCAATAAAGTTGTGATTTTTTTTAAACAAATTTGTAGTTTCGGTTTTCAAAGAAAGCTTCTTCTTTACTTCAAGGAAAATAAATTAAAAAATGAAAGGAAGGTAACTGGAATTTCAAAATTTTCAATAATTTCGTGCACTTCCAAGTAGTTTGTTAATCTTTCAAAGGAGAGATTATTTTGATTGATGGTCTTTGCCACGATATAAATAATAGCCTCGCAAGTGATTTACTCAATTCGCTGGTTTAAAAGTGGGTAAAAATGACACGACTCTTGACTTTTGTGATTTTTTTAACCGTGCTGGTGGCAATACACGGCGATTCATGTTCCGGTGAGAATTAAGTTTTGCGAAAGTGAAAGATTAACAATTTTTTTAGGAGCAAAAAAGGACTTGAGTGAAGTGAAAGCTGAAAACGTAAGAAATTCAAATAAAACACTTTTATCACTTAATTTCACTTCTCTACAGATCAGGTATTCACTTGAAGTCTACTATCAGCTTTTGTTGTACATTAAAGAGAATAACCTCTTGGATATTGACAACTGTCCGAGATGCAGGTGCTTCAGTGATGGCACTTGCGTTGATTTGTGCGATGGTGGAATATGGCCTTGAGTGTATTTTTCATATATTAAACTAAATAAAAAGGATATTTTATAACATGTTTCTTTTTATTAATTCTCAAAACATTTTTTGGAACGGACTCTTTAACGAGTCCAAATCGCAGGATTAGTTTTATCAGTGGACTGATTAGGGGATTAAGATTTTTCGATGTGTGTCAATAACTTGCCACAATGACGAAAATAGAACAATCTCTGGAATTGAATCAGAGTTTGGAACTGATTTTGCATTTAATAAAAGTTATACTGAGCGACATCAGAAATGCAACGTCAATAAATAAGTGTTCCACGGAAGATTACAAAACTTGAGGAAAACTTTGAAACGGTACAAAAACATTTCAAAGGGGATTATTTTCTGATCCATCATTCTAATATAAGAGCATTTTTTTCGATTTTATTGTCAGTTTTAGTTTCACAAATCTGGAAGCAACAACGATGCATAAATATTGCTCCCCTGTTTTAATTGCTTTCATTTTGGGTATTTTGGCAAGTGAGTTGCACGAAGGAAACTCGGAAAATGTGACTGAAACAAGTGTAAGTCTCAATGAAGTTGATTGATTTGGAGTGATTTTTTTTAACAAATTTGTAGTTTCGGTATTCGAGGGAAACGTATTATGAGCTTCTTCTTTACATCAAGGAAAATAAATTAATTGATTTGGATTCGTGTCCACAAAAAATCGTCTTCCACCACCATTTCTACATCGACTTGTGCAACACCAGCCAATGGCCTTAATTTCGCTCATTTTCTAAATATACGTTTTATAAAATGATTGCTTGTTTTATTTTTGACATCTTCACATTTTTTGATTAATTACTTTTGATAAATGAAGGACATGTGTAACAGACGTGACCAAATAAAGCTTTTTAAGTGTTTTTTTATTTATTCTAAAGTTATCTTTTTGTTTACAGTTGAAGCTTTCAAGGCTTTGAGGTCAATTACTTCAAGTTATTTATTGCTGAGAATGATTGACTTTTTATAACATGTTCAAGATTTTTTTGATAAAAAATTAAGTATTTATAGAGTTTGTAACCTTGAAGATATACGAGTTCTTTATAATTTGCTTGGAAAAAAAGATTTTATATCGGAAAAATTGTCTACCGGTTTTTTAATTACAAAAATGTCCAAATTCTTAGCTTGATATTTGCCGGTTAAAATGCTCCACGACAAGTAGTTTTTAATATTTCAAGATACTTTAAGAGTTTCAACATTTTGAGTGTCCGATGTGTCGAAAAATTAAAAACTATACCTCTGAGAAAATCCGGATTTTTACCACTCGATAAATAATTGAAAGCACATTTCAAAAAGTCTTTTTTCTAATTTGCGTTTATAATACGTTTATTAACGTCTCCAGTAGGAGTCGTTTATGGCTATCTATAAAAGCACACTGTGCTTTAATGAATTTAGGGTTATTTAGTTTTTGGATGCCGCTTTTGACTTGTCAGGTAACAAATTTTGCGTTGTTGCTTCGGCAATTTCGCGAATTTCGGGCGGAGTGCAAACTAAATTCTGTTTCTCATATTTTTTATTATTATTATGTTGTAACACTAATAACTAATAATTTGTAAATTTTATTTTTAATGACAGACGGCAGAAATGACTCAAAAAAACAGGTGGGCGCCGAGTGTTACCAACCGATACCAATTAACACAAAATTCTCTAGGCGACAAAAATATATATTTTTTTAATTAAAATAAGAAAAAAGGGGGCGCAAATTAGAAAAAATAGCATAAAATACTCGTTTTATAATGGCATTCAACCCTTATAAAACTTGTTCTTTAATATACTATTTTATTTTTTTATATTTTTTATGAAAAATGGGTTTAAAATATTAGGTCGTAAAACATTAAGAAGTAAATTTTTGTTGCTTACCGCTCCAGTTCCGAAAATCCACCAAAATTTTGTCAAAAATTTAAAAATTGAAAACTTCAAGAGGTCTAAAAGTGCATAAAACGTCGTAGAAACACAAAAAACGTCAAGAAATTTGCAAAATTCTCAATAGTTTCCGTATATAGATTGTAAGTCTAATAATTTTCTCGATAGCTATGTGTAGCAGAACAAAGAACTTTTTTTTAAAAGACAGAAAATTAAAAGCATTTTTCAACGGTATCAAACGCAAACGAGTTATTGACATTAGTCTCAAAGTTATTAGCTAATAACCGATAATTGACCAAAATTTTAACAAACTGGAAAAACTGAAAATTTCATTGAACTCACTGCATTCCTAGAGTTCAAAAAGACCAGAAAAGTGCATAAAACGTTTTATAAACGTAAAAATAAATTTTTGAAAAATTTTGTTCATGTATGAACATATTGAATTAAAGCACTGAAGCTACCGGCGGCGTGGTGGCGTAGTGACATAAGGTCAAGTCGGCAATTTTTCTCTAATGTATATAAGTGTAATAAGAGAGCATAATTTATCGTAAAAGAATTTTTTAAATTTTTCTCAAAAAATCGTAAATTGTAAAATTGAACCATATAACGTTTTTTACACTTCCAATAGTTTTAGAGACTCAGAAAAGTGATAAAACGTTATTGGAACTAATAAAAAAAAACGATATCCGTTAGTTTTTTAAGGACAGTAGTATTTTTACCACCTAAAAATTGTAAAAATAGTCAATTAACTTTTTGGCGTAAAAACACTTAAAATGTAGTCTGCAACAAGTTAAAATGATGAATAATCAAAATTTTGAAGGTACTACTGAAACACCCAACATAAAGCCCAAAAAACCCTTGATTGTTTATTTCAGTTTTGTTATATTCTCTCAGAATTAAACTAAAAAAATTCTAATTCTTTGAAATATTAGTTTCTAAAACCTAACTCAATTTTTTTTACAAAAAACTCTTAAACTTCACAAAAACCAACAATTTATTAAAGGAAAATTTGGTCAAATACCCCAGATAGATCTGTTTCAGTAATTTCTATTTCACTAACAATAAATTTTTACAACCCAAACCTGTGTTAGTCATTTTGCACAATTCAAACACCTACCCAATAATTGGCTTACAAATCTAGATTAAGTGCCATAAATCTGTCAATTTTGAAAAACAACACTCCTCCACGTTATAAATAAGCCTCGATTGTGTCTTATCCCAAACCAAAATGAGTCCTCGACTGTTCATTTTTTGCGTGTGTTTCTTAACCTTGACCAGTGCCTTCAGTTTGAACCGAAATGGTTAATTAGTTAATTTCCAATTTTTTCAATTTAAAAACATTAATATTCCAGGTGAGCCCGACTTGAGGTCCTCCGGGTGCCCCAAAATCATCTGCTTTGCCAACGGAAAATGTCTAGACATGTGCGACCCCGGAGTTTTCCCGTACAAGAAAAACACCGATACGAAACTCGATGAATCGACAATGTAAATTCACAAATAAACTATAAATTTTTAAATCAATTTTTATTCCCTCCCCAATCCATCAAGCCACTTTATGAGAGCACGTACTTTATTTTTTTCTTCCACTTTTCCTTTATCAAGTCATAAATTTCTGGGATTAGGTGGGAGCGTCTTGTTTGATTCGACTTTTCATAACAGTGTCATAAATCGCACTCATCACAATGAAGAAAATTTTATTCTCGTTCTCGTTTTGAATTTATTTTTGGGAAAAATCGAGAGGGCCCCTGCATTGTGTGCCAAAATGGGCAGAATGGTGCCACGTGGGGGCCACATGCCGGGCTATTTTTATTTCTCTCTTAATTAAATTGTGCCATAAATAGTTTTTTACAATAAAAACAGTTCGTAGTTTAATTATTTCGCTCTAATCCTGATAATAAAGCAAATCCTTTTGATAAGTGTATAAAATCAAGGTTCGTTAAGGTAAACCACTAGTGAAAATGAGCGCCCTAATAAAATTATTTCTCCTCGTATCGATTTCCACTGTGATTTGTGGTGCCCTGGAACAGGTTCAGGATCCTTGTGAGTGTTTACTTTGTGTTAAATTTTGATAAGAATTATCTGTTTTAGTACCAGCAGGTCTTTGGACTGCTTTTAAAAGGGGAGCTGAAACGAGTGATCGAAGGGCTGTAAAAATGATG
Organism: Tribolium madens; assembly: GCF_015345945.1. NCBI lineage: Eukaryota > Metazoa > Arthropoda > Insecta > Coleoptera > Tenebrionidae > Tribolium > Tribolium madens. The sequence continues at coordinate 12,657,643 of NW_025401069.1, forward strand.
TTGGTAAGTTGAAAGCAATTAAAATTTGTAATTGACAGATTTGAGTGGTTTCTTTTGAAATTGCCTGATAATATCACGAGCTGTCAATCAATTTGTTTATGGAATTTTCAAGGGAACAAAGTGAAAAGTACGCCAGGACTGGGGCAGAGTCATTGATAAAAACAAATTAGGAAAATCGGCGACGTAATAAAAGTGCATTTGCGGCCGGATTAAGGCCAATAGATCATTTTTGACGCGTCTAGATTAGAAGTGATAAGAGTAGATTAAAATGTGCAAAATAATGAGTGAAAAGAAAATAATAACAATTTCTTAATAGGAAAATTGCGGCAGTAGAAATGAAATCTTTTAAATGTTTGTTCAAGAAACAAGTTTCGCAAAAAATCACAAAAATGTAACTTTTGCATAATATAAAACTTATAGAAAATGCAAATTTTTGTTGCTTTATTATTTTAGTTTTATTTTTCAAAATTTTTTCTGTTGAAAAATTGAGTAAAAATAAAATGAAACAAAAAACACAAATATCGGCTTACTGGAAGGTCAGATCATTGTGGGTTCGGATAATCGAAGTCGCACTATAGTTTTTTGACGCTTGTAGATTAGAAGAATTTTTGAAAAATATAACAGTTCTTCTTTTTATAAAATGTATTTTTTAGAAAGAAATTTTGTAAAAATTACAAAAATACAACTTCTACATGACCTAAAATTTATAAAATATTTCTTTAAAAAAAATTTTTCATTATTTTAGTAGGATTATTAAAAAATCTACTGTGTTTTTTAAAAATTATTTATTTTGCAATTCCTTCAATTTTTACCGGAGGTGTAGTTTGAGGCTGACTGATTTTTTTTAAATGTCTGTTGAAAAATGTAACAAATAAAACAAAGAATTCATATAAACATAGAATTACTAGAAGGTCAGATTATCGTGGGTTCGGATAATCGAGGTCGTACTGTACACAATTTTTTTGAATTTTTTGACGCTTCAATATAAGAAGTAATTAAAGAGATTAGAATATGCAAAATAATGACAATTTTTTAATAGGGAAAATTTATGCCTCTTACTTGTGTTTATTTTAATATTAGAAATTTATCTTTATGTGGTATTCCCTTTTTGAGAGGTTATGTAATCATTCTTCCTTTTTTTATGAAAATTATAACATTAATTACTTA
>NW_025401069.1:12659349-12673569 GCF_015345945.1 Tribolium madens
TAACCATTTTTAATAAAGAAATTGGAAGCATTGTAATCAGTAATTACTTTGCTTTTAAAAAACAAAATTTTTGCTGTAATTTAAAATAAAAATTTTTTTTTGGAAAATAATAATATAGTGGGACCTTGATAATCGAAAATAGGGCTTGAATTTGACATATATTTCTAATTATTGAACCCCTTTTGGTATTAAATGATTATTCTAAAAAAAATCTTGCAAAAATTCCAAAAAGACACAAAAATAAATTTTTACATAATATAAAATTTATAAAACACATCTTTAATAAAATTATTAGTTGGCTATTTTTCTTTCTTTTTTCCAAATTTTTATTAATTAATTTAATTGACGAAATTTTTTTCTTTTGCAAAAAAATTTTGTGTTTTCTTTTTTTAACCAAATAAATAAAACGTGTGAACTGCTTAATAAATTGGCTAAAAATGAAATAAAACAAAAAATACATCTGAATATCGAAAAGTCAAGTTATTGGTTAGGATAATCGAGGTCGTTCTGTATTTCACAATTTTTTAATTAAAAAATTGCTAAATAAAAAATAAGAGTAGTTGAAAATATGCAAAATGATGGGTGAAAAGGAAATAATAACAATTTTTCAACAAAGAAATTTATAGGGATGTAATCCGTTTGCTCAATAAAAAACAAAATTTTTGTTAAATTTTAAAACAAATATGGAAAATATTAATATATGTAAAATAGTAATCCAAATTAATGCTTAAATTTGACACTTTTTTCAGATTATTGAACTCCGTTTGTTATTATAAATATTTATTCTAGAAAGAAATCTTTCAAAAATCACATAACATAAAATCTGTAGCTTAACATTTTAATTTGTTTATCTTTTGTTTTTCTCTGCTGTTTTATTCGAAAATTGTTTCTTAAATTCCATACATCTTTACTATGCCTCCCAGATTGTTTTCAAAATGTTTGCTTCTTGGGAAATATACAAAATTGTGTGTTTTTTAGCTATTATGTAGTTACAAACAAAGAAAACGTGTGAATTGTTTAAGAAATTGATTAAAAACAAAATAAAACAAAAAAATATAAATATTGGGTTACTGGAACGTGAGTTTGCATAATCGAAGTCCACAATATTTTAAAAAATTTTTCCCCACCAATATGATTTTTTTTCAGGGCAGAGTAAATCGCTACGCTTCGAGACTGTACCACTACCTCGAGGATCGAATGAAGTCAGACAGAGCCGGAAGAGCCCCCAAATCCGCGTCAAATTTTGCGAACAAAGTGATCTGTTTCCCGCGAGGCTGTATCGACATTTCCGACGTGGGAATCCACCCCTAGCTCGAATAATAAATTTCTGCAAAAAAATCAATAAAAATCGTTCATTAATAAACCGTCCCATATTTCGTGAATTTACGACCTCGTGCATTTAAGACGTTTCTAGTTAATTTTTTACCGGAGTAAAAAAGAGTTATTACACCCTTTTTCATGTAAAAATATTCCTCGGATGGGGTCTCAAGAGACCACTTGCTCTCGGAACGATAAAATTTTTATAACTCTGTAAATATGAGCAGTTTTTGAACAAGTTTTCACCCCCTTGGAGTGGAGTGTAATCCATCCACTTAACTTGGGCTTTTCATAATCGTGACAATTCGGCTTGGCGAAAGTTTTGTCTCTTGGTTCAAGTTTTTTAAGGGTAATTTGGATTATTTCAAGTTAATGTGAATTTAATTGATACGAAATCCTTTAATGATTCTGTTATCATCGCTTGTGATTAGTCTGACAGGAATTGTAATGCTGATGGATCACCTGTGTCTGGTTTTGGGCCTAAATCGGATTAATGGAAGAAAGCTTCGTGTGATTTCGTTATAAATAAGGACGTTTTGCTTTAAACGAATTATTGTGATGAAAAATAGACCCTAGGGGAATCACAACAAATCTACGAAGAGAAAATTGGTTTAGGTCGCTTAACAGTCCAGAGCCTGTCGTTATGGATCTGGAGGTGAAACCTGGAATTGCGAGTTTTATCGATACAAAACAATGAAATTGCAAGGAGAGTGAAAAACGGAAGAGAATTGTGCATGTTTTAAAGAAATGTCAATATTTTATGTCGCTCTGAATGCATTAAAAGATTATTTTGAGAAAGATGAGATTCAGATTTGTTTCAGCGAAAGGTTGGGGTCTGAACTCGACATTGATCCAAAGGTCGGGTTTCGAATTTTGGGTTAATTGGGGAAGTTTGGGACAAATGGGCCAAGTATGAAAACAAATTTCAAATAAAAGGACGAAAAATCTTTAATGGAATTACTGATTCAAGTCTAAATCTGGATTGTAATTGTTAATATTAAAGATTTTTTTGTTAAGGATTTTTTTATACTCTATGTCATTTTCATATCGATATTTTAACAAAGTTTTAATTTTTTCCTGTTTTTTGTGGTTTGCCCTTGTTTAAATGAGGTTGATTTTAACAGTTTTTCCTGATGTAAGTTAGGTTTCGAATTTTGGATACGTTATTTGGGACAAATAGTGTGGAGCAAAAGAACAAAAAATTTTTTATTTAATATTTTACAATGGTAAAGAATGTTTTCAACAAAAAGCATTATTGATTTTAGGATAAATTGGGATTTAAATTTTTTGGTTTCTTATTGTTATATTCTCTATAAAAAATTCTTTTCTTATTTTTTGTTAACGATATTTTTTGTGGTGTAAATCAAGCTCTTATTTTTTATTTCATCTCGATGTTTTAATAAAGTTCTAGTTTTTTTCTGTTTTCTTTATTATCTTTGTCTATATGAGGTTTATTTTACCTGTTTTTGCTGGTGTAAGTTAGGTTTACAATTTTGTGTTATAATTGCGGAAATTTCGAAATATGACCCAAGTATGGAAACAAATTTCGAACAAATGGATAATTTTTTTTAACTGAATTATTGGTTCTAGCATTGATTAACCATATGGTTAATCAATGGTTCTAGTCAAAATTTTGATTGTAATTTTTTTATTTTCTTACTTTAGATTAAAAATTCTATTCGTGGATTGTAAATTATTTTTTGTTATAGATTTTTTTAGTGTAAATCAGGGTCCTACTTTTGATTTTCATCAAGTTTTGTTTTTTCCAATTCTTTTTGTGTTTTTATCCTTGTCTATTTAGGTTGATTTTTAACTGTTTTTCTTTGTGTAACTTATAGGTTTCAAATTTTGGGTAAGTTTGGGACAAATGAACTAAGTGTGAAACAAATTTGAAATAGAACAAAAAAATTTTACTTAATAGGAGTAATAGTGAACAATGTTTTCGACAAAAAATTATTTGTTCTAGGGGAAATTTGGTATTGAAATTTTTAGGTTGTTTATTTTTATACTTTCTACTAAAATTCTATTCTTGGAGTGTAAATTATTTTTTGGTAACAATATTTTTTGTAGTGTTAATCACGCTCCTATTTTTTATTTTATTTCAATGTTTTAACAAAGTTCTAGTTTTTTCCTCTTCTTTGTGGCTTTCTTTATTATTCTTATCAAAATGAGGTTTATTATACTTGTTTTGTTAGGTTTAGAATTTTGGGTTATAGTTGCAAAAATTTCAACAAATGGATTAAGTGTGGAAAGAAATTTTGAATAATTAAAATTAAAAAAATTTTTAACAAATAGTAATATAGTATTATGACAAACAATCAAATACGTTATTATTTCTAGTGTAAATTGTGATTACAATTTTTTTATTTAGACTTATGTTTCAACAAAGTTATAGTTTTTATGTTTTTTTTATTATCTTCATTTTTTCCTTGTGTAACTTAAGTTTCTAACCTCTTTCTTCTCATTGGTGATAAAATTATTAATTCAGGTTTATTGTTGTGGATCTAATTTTTGGTTTTTTTTATTTTACAGTGAGTTAGATTTCAGTATTTTTTTTATTTTGTAATTTCTGATAAAACAATACTTTTATTTTTCATCAGTAAGTTGGCTTTTTGTTTTTTTTTCGGTTTTGTTTTAAAATCTATAACAAGAATATAAATTAGGTTTACAAAATGCGTCATAAATCTGGTTTTGTAGTTTTATTTGCTTCGAAAAATGAATTAATTTTTCCTTTTTGTTAAAAAATGTAATCTTTTCTAGCTGTTTAATCTGTTATTTTTTATCAGTGTAAATCAGTTTTCCTACACCAATTTCTCGATTGATTTAAATTTCGTTTTCCAAAAAACTCTTGTAAATTCTATTCTCTATTTTCTTTTTTACATGAATTTCGGAATATTCGGACATCAGACCTCTATTTTTGTCGTGTAAACAATTTTTTTTTAGTTCTATTGGTTGTTTCTTATTTTCATTTTTGAATTGAATATTTATTTGTCTTTTTTCTTTCCACTTTAAAAAATCTTCTCGTAATGTGTATTAAGCTTTTATTTTTAATTACTAATTTTTATTAACAATTTTTCGCTATTCTTAACTTTTTTCCAGGTTTCGACTAACAATAGGATCAGTTTCCATTTTGTTTTTTAATTTAAAAAATCAGTTGTTTTTTTTTCGCTGATTTTAACTTTTTTCCAGGTTTTGTCTGACAATTTTATTAGTGTAAATCATATTTCACTCATTTTTAATTTAAAAAATCAGTTTTTTTTGCACATTCGAATTAATGCATCGGCACAAAATGACCTTTCTGGCATTGTGTTGCCCCAACAACCAATAACAACAAAACTGAAAAAAACTGTCAGGAAAATGGATTTGTGGTACTTTGTTCTGTTTTCAGTAACTAGTGTTCAATTATCCTCAGCCTCAGACCAGTTATCTAGTAAGGGCTATTATCTCGACAAGGGAACTCACCCTTACGTTGTCCTAATCATCGATGTGACAATAAAAGATCCTATTGCACGATTTATAGCTTCAGGAACTGTCCTAAACGAAAGATGGGTTTTATCATTAGCCAGACCCTTGAAATCAAAAAATGCAACAGATTTGGCGATAATGGGAGGAAAGGAGGTGTACACTGACCCAAGACGAGATAAAAACAAGATTTCAATACAAGAATCCGTCGTACAATCCGGTAAAATATCCATACTGATTAATGGGTGGGCAAAAATAACGGTGGTCCTTTCTAGGTCCTAAAAGACCCGAATATGCAATGATTTTACTGCAAACTGCAGAAGAAATCGTCTTTAGTGAATCCATCCAACCCGTAATTGGCAATTTAAATCCACAATATTGTAAATGTGTTTATTTACACTGTGAATTGGTTGCTTGGTATTTAGCCGCCGACACATGGGTCAAATCACGAATATTTGTTGTTCCTGAAACAAACTCAACTAATTGCACAATCACCAGTGATGTTGAATTTTGCGTTGACCCTTTGCTTGAAAGTGAAGTTGAGATAAATCCGTGTGCTGCTAAGGTCAATCTGGGAATTCCCCTAATGTGTGATGTTTCTATAGAAGGGGTGTTTCTGGGTATGGGGCCCAATGGGTGCGATAATCCCGCAGCTGATGCTAATAATAAGGTGTATCTTTTTGAAAAAGATTCGGTTGATAAATTCTTGTATGGGACGCAGAAGCTCAAAAGAAGCGAATGATAGTTTTAATCCTTATCTTGTATAAAAATAGAGAATTTGTTTAATTAATTTAAAAATAAAATTTCCCAAAAAGCAGTTTACATTTTTTTATCCGTAAACGTCACAAAAGTGTCACAAGTAAAAGTTTTATCTTTCTGCCATGGAGGAAAAATTCTATTTTTACGCCTAAGCGTTTCTACTTTTACCTGATATTATTGACATTTACCAATATTGTTTCTTTGTTGTCTCATTCGCTTTTTCAGTAATTTCTGGGGTGGTACATTGTAGATCGTCAGCATTCGATATTTTGCACTACTAACTGCACTAGTTAAATTTCGAAAAACTCAACACAAATTCATATATTTTTAATTATTTGCCTCCAGAAAATAATAATTAATATAAATTAAAATAATATAAAAAATGTGATCCTATTTTGAGAACGAAATTTGGTTTTGTTTTTAAGTTATGCGATTTTTTTTTGGTCAAAATTGCAATTTATGTGAATTTTTTTTTTTTTTTAATTACATATAAAGCAGATAGTTGTAATCCTTTGGGTATAGCTTTTATGAGAAAAAATAACAAAAGGTAATTTCGAAAAAATTTATTGTTAAATATTAAATATTGTTAAATCATCACATTTTTATGGTACTTTATCTCTCATCAATTAGTTTTTTCAAAAAATAATTTAAGCAAAAAACGTTTGGTTCCTTACTTTTTATTCACCTGGTATAGTGTTGCTCTTAATCCAAATAAGTTATTTTTGTAATAACTAATCAATCATCTTACTATCAATATTGTGTTATTCTTTCCATCAAGTAGGCGTACATATACATACAATTCGTATGTCAAAAAATTGTTTTATAAAAAGTAAAATATATAAATTGAATTATTTTATGAAATGTCTCAAAACATTCTAAAATGAGTGTTCTATTAAGAAAATGAGTTACTTAACTTTTTGCGTGTTGGCAAAAACACGTGAAAACAAATACAGAGTGTTTTATTAAACAAAATGAGTTATTTAACATTTTGCTTGTTGGCAAAAAACCGTGAAAACAAATACAGAGTGTTCTATTAAAAAAAGTTATTCAACTTTTTGCGTGTTGGCACATCCTGTCTCCGTACTTGAGCAAAAAGTCGACTATTTGCTAAAACTACTCTTCGGAAAATATTCATAGCCGACCACGCAGTAATTTTTCAAATGTCGGTCTTTTTTATAAAAAAAGTTGAATAATTCCGAAATGAACAGAGAAGGACCTATAATAGTTTACACAAAGTACCATTACTTTTTTACGTAGAAACTAATAATGTAAAAATATATAGGGTGTTTCATTTAAAAATATATAACTTTGGTTTACTACTCTGTATACAACAGCCTGTATATAATACAAATATTTTTAGATGGTGCAGTTTATATAGACCTACTGGATGTTAAAAACGGCATGTCAATATATCAAATGACAAAAAAGTTATAAACCAATTACAGACTTTCGGGCCATCCTGTATAGTATCAATTTTTGATAAAATTTGAAAATCTTTGAAAGTTTTTTGCAAAGTGCAAAATGCCCTTATTTTAAGCAGGTTTTAAGTGGGCTTTATTGTTAGTCTTTTCTTTTTATCTATTAGGTTTTCTGATTTTTTAAACTTCACAAATTAAAATTAGTCAATTCATCTGAAATAAAATCAAGAACCACACAGCTCCAACTATTTTCTCTTGTTTATTATTTTGAATGCTGGAAGTACAAAGTGGTTATAAATGATTTTCATCTAGCCAGCTGTGAATTTTCCATAAAAAATAAAAAATGCCGCTTCACGAAAATAGGAGTACCTACTTGTTTTAACTCAAAATTAAAAAATCGCCGTTTACTAAGCGTCCACTTCGAAAATAGACTTTAATTCTACACTTCCAAAGTATACATTATTATCAATTATTACGGGAAATTAGTTGAAACAATAAAAGTTTAATTAACAACAATTTATGATTAATTAATAAGTGACACTAATGACAGAACTAGAGCTTCCAAAAAAAGTAGAGCGGCACAAATAAAGTTACATGCAAAAAAATTCCAAAGTTGGCTAGATGAAAATCATTTATAACCACTCTGTATGATTTTTGGGTACAACCCTAATACCTGGGCACGTTCAACACTGTTGCCAACACAAACGCATGAATTATTGCCCCTTGTACAAACAGGATGTGCTTTCCATTATTCGTGCACTTGAATGTCTCCACTGAACTCCTGTATGCACCACTCGTCCTTAAACAATGAATCCAGAAGAAGGCCATAATCCCATAACGGAGCATTACACTCATACATCACCGCCGTATTTGAATGTGGGGTTTATCTCGAGAAAAACACCGAATCAGCGGTTTTCACTCCGTTGCAGATCTAATGTAGATGAATGGAAACGGTCGAGTTTCTTTCGAGCTTTTGACATATTTCTCTTAGCGAGACCACGAGCCATTTATTAAAAGACATTAAAAACGTAAATTATGGGAGAAAAAGGAGGGCTCAACCGGGATTTGAACCCGGGACCTCTCGCACCCAAAGCGAGAATCATACCCCTAGACCATTGAGCCTCATGGTGGGACTCCGCCACACGATCCTCAAACTGACGAGTACTTTCAATTTAGAATAATTTTGATAAAATGTAAAACACATATTGTTTATTTTGTCGTATTATACAGTGCGATCAAAAAGTCTGTCTATCAAGCAAGCGTAGAAATTTAAAACGTACAGAAATGAAAGAAGGCGGATTAAAAAGCAAAAATCTCTAAGTACACGTTTTTATTTTAAATTGAAATAAGAGATCCTAATTAAACATAAAAAAATACAAATTAACTCACAAAAGTTACAAAAAATAAAATAAATTTTTAATACTTTTTATTGTTACAAATTTAAATAGGAGATAGAATATTCATTTTTAAAACAAACATTTTCTATGAACATATATCGAAAATGCTACGCAAGGGGTGCGTCTTTTAATAGGTTTTTTTCAAAATTTCCGAAATCATTTTAGAAAAAAATTTCAAAATTTGGTACAGATGATAACTTTTATACACCTAAATAAGTACAAAAATAAAATGTTGATATTTTTAATTAGGGGCTTCCTAAACTAGATGGGATTAGGGTACAAATTTACTCTAACTATTTTGTTTGTGGTTTCTTGCCACTTTCAGCAACAAAATTTCACATTTTTTCATAAAAAAAGGTCTTTTGTGTTTTTCGGTTTAAAAATTTATGTTACAGACCACAAACATCATAACAATTAAAAATTAAATTTGTTTTACCGTTTAGGACGCCCCTGACTAAAAATTTTGTTATTTGGCATTTGTTTAGGTGTACATATAAAGGTACCAAATTTTGTAATTTTGTCTATTCTGAAATATTAGGAAAAACTCTTTAAAAAACGTACCTTTTCGAAACACTTTTGTCTTAAAATTAAATATTCTATCAACTATTTAAATTTGTACCTAACAATAAAAATGAAACACTGTATACTTAACACATGATAAATTAATTCACAAAAATTTAAAATTAACTCACTAAAATAACAAAAAAACTAATTTTTTAACACTTATAACACTATATAACAAGTGCTCAGCATTTCGAACCCCCTAATCCTCCCCTTGGGTACAGCCCTGAAAACGTATGTCCGTGGAAGATAAAATGTCACAATGACAAATGAGATATGTCAAAATATTTTTTTGTAAATTATGACAGGAAACCGTGGTGACCGATTTTTATGAATAAACACCAACAAGATCTCATTTTAGTTTGTTTTGAGACGTTTCATAGAATAATTCAATTTAATTAGTTCAATATTTTAATTTTTACAAAATAATTTTTTGACATCTAGATAACATACGAACTGCCATGCAACATACGTCCTCAGCTAGGATGCCTACTTGATAGAAAAACTTTTTGATCGCACTGTAGAAATTATTATCATATTAATTAATTAAAAAGTATTAAGCGCTTAATGTATAGACAACCACCCATGCACTGTATCAATTTTAATTGCATAACATTTTTACTTAAAATAATTAAATTCGCGTCCACACTCACTACGTGTGTTACAACTTCTGAAATAAAACGAAATATTTAACTTTCGGTTATTTAACTGAAATTTGGTCAAATTTGTGCCTTCATTGACAAAAAAATAGTGTTTTGTTTATAACAATACGGCTCAATGGTCTAGGGGTATGATTCTCGCTTTGGGTGCGAGAGGTCCCGGGTTCAAATCCCGGTTGAGCCCGTTTTTTTTTTAAATTTTCACACACGAGGACAGATTCAGTTGTTGATTAATACGCCACGTGTCGTGATAATAAATCGAGTTGAGTGTTTTAAGAGGTGGCCGGAGAAGTCTCAGATCTATTATTCAAGCCGCTGAGAGTTGGCGTAAAGTAAAAGCAAGAGATTAATCAGTCCGTCAGTCAAGTTGATATGGCTATTAGTGAAACGGATGGGTTCTTGGGAGAAAATTATTAAACAAATTAATTTTTAGAACTTGTTAATTTAGATAAAAATAATCGCATTTGATAAAAATGTGGTTTTGTTCAGTACAAAGCTGTTGTTTTAACATTCCGTTCCGGGACTTCCCCTTTCTCTCTGCGCTCGTGACATTCAGTTACCACCAATACCGCTATGAAGTCGCTCGTGTTAGTGACAGTGACTTTAATCAGTGCGATGGCAACACCAGACGAGTATTCGCAAGAACGTGCAACGATTTTGTGTCAAGAAACCGCAAATTTTCTCGGTCATAACATCACTTTAACGTTGAAAGAAGAGTCGGTGAATGAAATCCTCCTCGCGACTAAAAATAAAGAGCTCTCTTACGAAATCTCGAGTGATTTCCTCCCAGCGCAACACTTCTTCCGAGCCAAAAACCGAATCGACAAGTCCCGAGTGTTCGCGATGATTCGGACACTCCCCAAAGGAGCCTCACTTCATACTCATTTACTCGCCGCAGCCTCCGTTGATTTCTTAATCAGGAATATAAGTTATCGGGAGAATCTCTACGGAGGGTACGTTAATAACGTGTTCAAGCTGAAGTTTTTGCAAAATCCGGAGAGTGACCCCCGGTGTAATTGGACTTTGGTTAAGGAGATGCGGGAGAGGGAAACAGCGCCGGTTTTTGACCACTGGCTTCGCACACAATTGACTTTAAATGTGGAAAACCCCCAAGAGAGTTATCCAAGTGTTGAGAAAGTCTGGGAGAAGTTTAAGAAGGTTTTCACCACCACTTACGACATGCTTTCGTATCGGCCTGTTTTTGAGGACTACATTTATCAAGTTTTGAGGGAACTCCACGACGATAATGTCATGTACACGGAGCTCAAAGGGACAATAATGCCCTTATACGAACTCGACGGGACCACTCACTCCAAAGAGGAGTTTTTCGAAATTTTCATAAACACAGTGGGGAAATTTAAATCGGACTTCCCGGCCTTCACAGGAGTGAAATACATTCACTCAATTTATCGAGGAGTGGACAATGACGTCCTCCAAACCGGTTTAGAGGAGATAATCAATTTGAAAAAACACTATCCTGATTTTATCGCCGGTTTTGACTTCGTCGGTTTTGAGGAGGAAGGCCACACACTCTTCGACTACCACTCCCTGCTAATGGGGGCCCAAAAACACCTAAAATTCTTTTTCCACGCCGGTGAAACAAACTGGTTTGGTCACACTGACCTCAACCTTGTCGATGCTATTCTACTAAATTCCTCTAGGTTTGAACTCAATTGATTTATTTTCGTTCCTATTAAATTTTTGTAGGATTGGACACGGTTTTGCCCTCACAAAACACCCAAAATTGTTACAATTGGCCAAAAACAGAAACATCCCTCTGGAAATATGCCCCATATCGAACCAAGTCTTGATGTTAAATGACGATCCCAGAAACCACCCAGGGGCCACTTTGATGGCTTTGGATTACCCAGTAGTGGTAGGCAATGATGATCCTTCAATTTGGAATGCAACAGGATTAAGCTACGACTGGTACATGGTTTTCATGGCCATGACACCCAAAAACAGTGGTCTTGAAGTCTTGAAACAATTGGCCATCAATTCGATTGTTTTTAGCTGTATGGAGGAGGAGGAGAGAAGGAGGAGTTTGGAGCAGTGGGCGGACCAATGGGACAAGTTTCTAGACGATATCTTAGTTAATAAATAAAAATAAACAGTTCAATCCAAAAGTTTATAAAATTTGGTTTACACTAATCGTGTTCCCTGCCAAAACAATATCCAAAAACTCCTCCCATTGCTCCTCCCAAGTGGCCAAAGCGTCACACTTCTCCTCCTCCCGCATCACACTAAAATGTAAAGAGTTCAACGCCAGCTGTTTCAACATCCTCAAATCTCCCTCCCGACTCGCAAACCCCATAAACGCCAAATACCAGTCGTAACTCAACGCTTTGGCCCCCCAGAAACTGGGGTCGTCACATGTAATCACGACTGGAAACCCCGAATTGACCAAAAACGCCCCTGGATGGTTCCTCAAGTCATCCACTAGTTTCAAGACTTGATTCGAAATCGGACTGATCTCAAGTGCGATTTTTCTTTTTTTGACTTCTTCGAGGATTTTGGGGTGTTTGACGATACCGAATCCGTGTCCGATTCGTGTGGTGTTGAGGAGGATGGCGTCGAAGAGGTTCATGTCAGTGGAGGTGCCACACCAGTCGGTTTCAGCGGCGTGGAAGAAAAATTTCGTGTCGGTTTCGGCGAGTTCCAGGAGTTGGGGGATGAAGTCAATTAGGGGTTTGCCCCTGTCTTCTTGACCCACGAGGTCAAAACCTGCGATAAACTCAGGGAATGACTGTTTCAACTCTTTGGTTATTGACACATAATCCTCGACGGTGCGGTTGTCGACGTTTCTACTAGGGGCGAAAATGAAACGGGCTCCGTGGAAATCGGGGTAATCGCGTTTGAACTGTTCCAGAGTCTCGATGTAAAGCTTGGTGACCCCCATGTGGTCGTAGGTGGTCCCGTTGAGCTCGTAGACTTGAGGGAGGAGCCCCCGAAATTCAAGATACATGACGTTGTCTTCGCGGAGTTCTTTGAGGGATTGGTAGAAGTAGTCTTGGAAGACAGGTCGGTGGGTCACTAGGCCGAAAACGGTCCCAAAAGTGTCCATAAACCGGTTCCAAACTTCGGTAATAGAGGGGTATTCCGTGGTGGGGTCGTCGACAATAATGGACAATTGCGACTTGAGGAACATGTCGAAGGAGCTGTTTTGGGACCGGAGGTCTTCTACCAACTCCCACTCACACTCCCCACTTGTTTTTTTATCAAAAAAGTGTAACTGGAGGCGGTTTTTGACCACACACCCGTACAAATTCTCGCGATAAGTGAGGTTGTAGAGGTAGTCGAAGGAGACCAAGGCCGTGTCATGCGAATGAAGTGATGCTCCTTTTGGCAATTTTCTGATAAAATCGAACACTGGTGATGCCTCAATCCCACTTTTTGACTTGAAGAAGTGGATGGAAGGGAGAAAAGAGTGTGGGTCTGTGAAACCGTCATCATATTCTTTCAGTTTGTGGCTCATCAAGACTTTATTCACTTGTTGTTCTTTCTCAGTGAGTACTATTGACGAGCCAATTGCGTGACTTGAGTCAGAATTGACCAATTTCGCCCTTTCTGACCAATAATCGGCACTGGCAAGTGTCAAAAGTGTCAATACAATTAGGGGGGACATGACTTGTCACTTGAGACACTGCTGAATTACTGAGATTCTTTGTGTCGGCTTTCGGAATTGGAGATAAGGAATACAAGGAAATTCTCTTATCAGTGATACGCGTTTTGCATTCAATCAAGGAGCAGAAGTGATTAAAATCTCTCGATAAAAATTGTTTTGTTGGTGGCACTGCACTTTACGACACAATTTTCCCCTGGGCGTTGAAATTAAATTCTGGGGAATCTGCTGATGAACAAAAACGCTTGTTTTTGTTTGCAGTAAATGTGAGTAAGACAAGTTGGGGTATTTGCAAGAGACCTACCAATTAATTTGAAATAACGGCACAATTTACATTTTACTGAAAACCAACAAAACAACGTCGAGCGTTTCTTGCAAGATGTCTGCACTAAACTCCAAGGTTATTACTCGGCCGTCGACCAATCACAAAGAGTCACGTGATTGCTAGTTTGGAAGTGCTCTCTCTAACTTGGAGATTTATTGATAAAGGCTGGTAATAAAGCGATCGACTTTGATCGGTATAAACTGTGAAGGGCCAGTTATTTTTATTTAATTAATTTTTGGACGATAAAAAACTATAATATAATATTTTGCACAGTAAAAAAATTTCTAATCATGTTGAGGAATTTGTACTTTTCTCAACCGATTTCAGTTGAGAAACTTATTCAATTTTCTACTGTGGAGAAAATTAATTATAAATAATGATAATAAAAGACAAAAATATAAAAATATTCCAGTCATTTCTTAAAATTAGAAAATGTAAAGTATTGAACTCACTTGTTGAATAATAACATGCTTTTAAATTATAAGTAAAAACACTCAGTAATTAACTCCAATTTGCGCAGTAAAATACCAAATATTCAGTACACATCGTTATGTTTTTGATAAGGATAAAAAATTTAAAAAAATAAAGAAAAAAAATGCAAAAAAGAAGAAAATAAAATAAAACAAACTCAAAAAAGTTATAGAAAGTTTTATGCAAACAGCTTTATCTTGTTGTACTTGCTTCATTTTATAAGTGGTAA
>NW_025401069.1:12673614-12682745 GCF_015345945.1 Tribolium madens
TGCGAATTATTTCAAAAAATATACAAAAAATAATTGCCCCTTATAAAATAAGGCAAGAACAAAAAGATAAAGCCTTTTGTGTTTAATTGTTAATATTTTTTTTAAGTTTTAATTTTGTTTTTTATTTTATTTTTTTATTACCAAAAAGATAAAGATGTGTGCTATTTAAAACAGTGAACAAAAATGTCAGTTGTCATTAAAAAAAAATTAAAATGACGTCTGAACTCAAAAACGAATGACATTTATCACTATAATGTCAAAATATAACATTTAAATAAAAAAATAAAATCGACCTGTTTAAGAATTTTTTTGAAAAAACTGCAGAACGGTTCTAGCCCCACTAAAAATCTTGGGCGCCCTACCTAAAAATTGTTTCTAGCTACGGGCCTGGATCGACCCAAAGGTTTTTGGGATAAAAATATGTTAGAAGGACTGTTATAAAGAAAACTAATACAAAAAAGTATAAAAAAAACATTTTCTTTAATTTGATGTTTGACGTTTTTTGTATGTTTGTAAATTACATATTAACTTATTAACTTAAATGTGACGTAGTGGATTTTTTAAATATTTTTTTGGACTTAAAATTTATTCAGCTCTGGTATAAAAATTGTGTAAACTAGTGTTATTATTGTTTTGTTTGATTTTATGAATGAGCTGCTTTTTTACTGTGTGATAACATGAGCTATTATTTTTTCTGTGCATTTATTATTTTTACCTCTTATTTACAATTTTTTTCCAATACTAATTTCTTATATGTATACTGTTTCTATTGCGTATTTGAGCTTACCGTTTTTAAGACCGTTAATATACGTTTTTCTATAAAATACATCGTCAATCACAACGTATTTTATAAGTACTTTTTATTTTATAAAATACTGTTATCTGGGCATTTTTTCAATTTTGACAATTCTTTTTATAACAATTTTTGAATATAGCGAAATTTCTTGTCAATATTCAATATTAGTGTAATTAATTTTTTTGAAGACGACACATGTTTTATAGTTTGAAACTCTTGTTGTCGCTAACAGTTAGTAGTATAGTATAGTACTATAGTACCGAGCATTTAATTAGTACCGATTCATAAACAAGTTTTCTAAAATTTTGTATAACCTTTATTGGCATATAAGTAGTCTATATACAATACTCAAAATGTACATTATTGTTCATATATCTAAAAATGGTAATTATTAAAATAAACACTAGATGGACCTATTGGAAATCTACATGAAAGATATTGTATTATTATCACGGCCGCACAGCCGGATTGTGTTCACTTGAATTTGGAGACATTTCAACCATCAGTCCGTACTTTGAAGGTGCACTTGGGGTGTTTTTTCTTAAATGTACTTGACGTGTGAAACCCGACAATTTTCTGTGAACGCCTCATCGAAATATCTAAAGAACTATCAAGCTCGTGTCACAATTTTGGCCTTGCATAGCTATAAATCACCGCCAAAAATTCCCACCGCACGATTTATAGCTACGAGGAGGAAGTTTGGTTATACAGGGTGCGTCAGAACTCGCGCCCCTCAGGAAAATTTTAATTAAAATAAGATAGAGCTTAATCCATATCTGGTGGCGAATTGACAGTGACAGAAAAGACACTTGGAGTGCGCCCACTTGGTTAAGATAAAAAAATACATGGGCGTACTTTTTTTCTGTAAAAATTTTGAAGACAAGGATTGTTAGGAATATCATTTTTGAAAATTCTTTTCATGCGTTAACAATTTAATAATTTGTTCATCATTCTTCATTTTATGTACGAGTACCTACTTATTATAATTTTTTAAAGAATAACAATGGTTTTGAAATATTATTTCATACGACGCCTATGAACAATATTTTTTTTAATGGTCAACATACGTTTAGTGTCAAAATTCAGTCATTTTTGAAAATGTCAGTTCGCCACCAGATTTGGAACAAGCTATACCAGGAATATGGAATTTTGACATTTATTTTTTCATATTTTTATGTCTATTTAATAATACTGATGATCTTTTATACAGGGTGTCCCAGCGAGTTGAAAAAGTTCATTAGTGACCTTTAAATGGTAAAATTAAATTTTTTTTATATAGGACATTGATAGATACTAAACTAGTCCATCGCCTAAAATTATTTTCAACTATACAGCGTGTCTCAAAAATAAGTTACAATACAAACTTGTGTTTTTAAATGAAACACCATATGTTTTTTAGCGTTTTTGGATGTAGATTTTTATGACAATGTTTTTAAGCTAAACTTTTATTGGTCGATTTTGCTTTGTTTTAAAAATAAGACGGTTTTTTTTGACGAAAACATGCACTTTTTAAACATGCACTACACAAAGACTAAGACATCTAGAAATATTTTTTTTACTACTGCAAAGAAGAAGGCACAAGCTATAAGGTTGTAACATTTTTTTAGTGTTGCATTTGCAAAAATAAAAAAATGAAGACGTTTGTTAAAAGTTCAATGACTTAAAAAATTTAAATGGAACACTCTATTTATTGTTTTTGCATTTAAAAAATTATTAAATTGTCTTTCTAAAATTATTTACTTTTAGGTGTTTATAATCAATAACTAAAAAGATAAGTAATGTTAAACATTAAAAAAATTAATTACTATTATTTCAGTAGCCAAAAAGTGCACAGTTGCACAAGAGATGGAAAAAATATCACTTAATAATCACATTTGTGTTAAACTGAATCCATTATTCTTTATTTTTACAATAAAATAATTCGAATTTCAGTATCTATATCGACTTTTATAATCTCTAGATAAATCAGCGGATAAGTGATCCGTGGTGGAATTACTATGATGGCCATAGCATCAACAATACTCAGATATTGATAGGTATTGTTGCTATAATTAATATTAAATGTTTTACCTTTTATTTATCAATTCTAGACATTAAAAGTTTATTTTTTTAGATAGATAATTTATCAATCTATTAGTTGCAAAAATAAAAAATAGGGTGTTCCATTTAAATTTTTTAAGTTATTTAACTTTTAACAAACTTCTTAATTTATTAATCTTTACAAATGCAAAACACTAAAAAATTGCTACAGTTTTAAATTCTGTGCCTTTTTCTTTGCAGAAGTAAGAAAAAAAAATGTTCTAGCTTTCTTAATTTTTGTGTAATAAATTTTTAAAAAGTGCATTACTTCACAAAAAAAGTTTTATTTCTAAAACTAAGCGAAATCGACTAATAAAAGTTTAGCGTATAAATCAATTAATTAAATTTAGTGTATAAATTGCAATTTTGACAAAAAAATTGGATAAATCAAAAACAAAACAAAATTTCCTTTACTAAGTACGATCACATTTTTTACATTACTTTCATTTATATTATTTATTATTTTCTGGAAATAAATGATTTAAAAAAACCGCTTGGTTCCATACTTTATATTCAGCCTGTATGTGTAGAATATTATTATTTATAACTATATTATTACCACAAGTACTAACGGGAATATTTCGAGATGAAATTAGTGCAAAATCAAATAAAAATGACTTGAATTTCCTCATTAAGAAACATCAATAAAGTAACCCAACATCATATTCTTCTGTCTTTTTTGAAAGTCAAAAAAATGCAAAACACTAAAAAATTGCTACAGCTTTAAATTCTGTACTTTTTTTTTGTGTTATAAATTTTTTAAAAGAGCATGTTGTCGTCAAAAAACACGTCTTATTTTTAAAATTAAAGAAAATCGACTAATTAAAATTTAGCGTAACAACATTGTTTTAAAAGGCTACATCCAAAAATGCCAAGAAACATACGTTGTCTCATTTAAAAAAAGACAAGTTTGTATCGTAACTTACTTTTGGGAGATGCTATATGGTTCAATGTCCTATACAATTTGTTTTAAAATTTTACCACTTAAAGGTCACTAATGAACTTTTTAAATTCGCTGGGACATCCTGTATGTTTTTTTTTTATAATTGTGTAATAAAAGTACAAAAATTTGGCCAATAAAAGCCACAAATAACATGAAACAGATTTACAATTTAAGATACAGCTTCCTTGTTTTTTTTTTTCTAATAGCCTGGAGGAAAAAAACTTGGAAAATTATTTTTTTAGCAGAAATAGAATCAGTGAAAAATATAAATTCTCACTACTTCGAAATTTTTGTAGATAGAATTTTTTAACATTTTTTCCATGTATCTTTGGCGCAAGTCCTGGCGCACTCTGTATCTAATTACAAAGTAAATATATCACAAACATCTTAGTCCTTGAACAGTCCAGACCGCAAGCCTACCACACCAAACACACAAACAACGCTAAATTAGATGTTATCGAAAATTGGTCCTCCTGAAAGACTACGATATGTGCTTACGGCGCGGCAGTCCTGTGAACCCGGTGCAGGATCACCTCGCCCGTACTCGAGGTCGGTTCGTGGTCCTCCGGTTCACAGCGACACTTCAACACCCACTGGACTGACACTGTTATCAAACGGGAGACTTTGTCGGTCTTCCAGGGCGACGCATCCGTCCAGAGGTCCTCTCCAGGCTCCAGGTACTCCGGGAGAAGCTCGGAGACGGCCTCCTCGGGCTGCGGCCCGTCGCACACGAACTCCACCTTGACGGTGGTGCTGAGCGAGGGGGCGCATTGCATCCCGGGGATGGGACACAAGCCGCAGTATTTCGGCCGGAAGCGCTTCCGGCTGCGACAAGGCCCGAAGCGGAGGTACACACCACTGCTGAGGCGGTGGGTGGCCTTGCATTCGTGGCCCCGCTGAAAAAAACAACTTGAAAATCATATTTTATTCGATTTCAGGGAGGCTCTAAATGAGCACTTCATGCGGTCCTGACCGAGTTTTACTGCCTTCTTGGATGATTTATCGCTTAATTATTCATAGCTTCCTCAGTTTTTAGCGGCTTTCCCTTGAGGTAAATGCGGCACTCCTCCCTGTTGACTAATGTGTACAGTGTGTGCCACAATTTTCATAATTAATGGCGTCTAGGGTTACAAATTGCACGTTAAGGACCCGAAAAAACAAATTTGCGACGCTAATTACGTTTTTAGTTTATTTAGGCTCAGCATTATCAGAGAAAGATAAATGCTTAAAAAAAAAGTTGAGAAATTAAAAATACACAAAAGTATAAAAAAAAAAACTAAAAATCGGGAACTGTTTCACTGTTTGTTATAAGGCAACATTCAATTTATTTCGTTCATGAGAAACAATTCAAAAAAAGGAAAAATATTATGCGCAAAGATCACAAAAGTGACCACTTTTATGACCAAATATCATGAACTAAAAATATTGTTTTTGTGCTTAAGCGTTTTACTTTTACCATGACATTTACCAATGTTGTTTATTTCTTGTTTTTTTGGTTCTTTAGCAATTATGAAAGGTACATTGTAGATCATCAAAATTGGACATTTTTGCACTACTAGCTGCACTATTTAAATTAATAAACATTTTCGAAAATCTCAAAATAAATTCTGATGCTGACGAGGGATGTTTTTTATAATTACATTGCAAAGCGTCCTGTTTATTTTGATCATTTACTTGCTAGTTATAGTGTTGCTCTTTCGAAGTAAATGTGAGTTTATGTGACTCAGCTATAATTACTTGCATTCCTAGTAACATAATAGACTAGGTACTATGTTACCTACACAGAAATTTCTTTTGTGTTTTTCCGAAACTTACCTTTTTGGAATATTTAAAAATTGTTTTTTATATCATTCATATTTTTGAAATTTTCAAGCTTTAACTCTTAAGGTCTTAGATTTAACTTTCGGATTTATCGCATATTTGTTTTTCTTGTTTTTAGCTTAGTTATTTTCGAGATTTGTTTTATTCTTTAATTCGAAAACAAAAATCACTCATTTTCAACATCTTCAGTTTTTTCAGGTTTCTGGTTGCACATATGATTTGCAGATTTTAATTTGATTTAAAAAAAGTGGAATACTATTGATTTTTTTCTCTTTTTCGTTTTCTTCTAGTTTTTCAACTCTATTATTTTAACTGGAATGCTTCATTTTAGAATATTAAGATTTTGGTAGATATCAATTTTTTTTTATTTTTTCACATATTTTGATTTATAATTATTTTTGTTTTATTATAAAATTGAAATTTTTATTCAAAAATAGGTTTTTTTTTGAATTAGATAACTTTCTTAGTTATTCAGGCATACTCTTCTCTTTTTTCTCTTTTTTGGCTTTTTTTACTTTTTTTTAATTAGACAACTTGCTTAGTTATTTTTTTTTTCACGTAATGTTTAGATTTTTTGAAATCAGTTTTTTAGACTTTCTATTTAAAATTTGCAAATGTATCCTATTATATTCTTCAGTTTTTGGTTTTTCGGTTTTTTAAAATGTTATGCCATTTACGGACTATGTATTTTTTAAATTTATTTTTGATGATTTACTTTTAATAATTTTTTATATGCATTTTTGGTTTTGAAACTTTTGTAGTAAAATTAAAAGTCTGAAATAACAATTTCAAAAATTCAAATAAATACATGTTGCATAATTTTAAATTTTTTATAATAATCTTTATTGTTTTGTTGTTTTTACTGCAGAAATTGCTGTAGATTTTCTATCAGTTTTTATAAGCTTTTCTTTAACAGATTTTTTTTTAAATCAACATTCTCAATTTTTTTATTATTTCCGGATATTTAAGGTGTTTTAATTAGTAATTTTTTTAGTGTTTTTAGAATTTTAGATTTTGGTAGATATTGTTTAATATTGTCATTATGCAAATTATCATTTTTTTCATTTTTTTATTGTTTTACTTATTGTGATTTATTATTTGTTTATTTATTTGTTTTGGTATAAACTTATGATGTTTAAATTTTTATTTAAAGATAAATATGTTTCTTTTGAATTATACAATTTTCTTAGTTATTCAGACATCTCAATAATGTTTAAACTGTTTATATCCTTTACAATCAGTTTTTTAGACTTTCTATTTGCAATTTGCATATTTATCGATTTTATTCTTGATTCTTGATTTTTCAGCCTTCTTTTTATTTTATATATTCTTAATGTTATTGTAAACTGTTTGTATATTTTTTTCTTTTTTGGTTTTCAAATTTTTTTATAGGTATGCATTTTTTGTTTTGAAACTTATACAGTGAAAATAAAAATAAAAAAAATAAATTAATACGTGTTGCATAATTTTTCATTTCTTATAATAATTTTTATTGTTTTGTTGTTTTTTGTTGTAGCAATAACATTCTCAATTTTTTCTGGAGAGTTACATTGTAGGTTATCAACATTCGACATTTTGCACTACTAACTGCACTAGTCAAATTAATAAACACTTTCTAAAATCTCGATTACTTTTACTTTAAAATACTATTAAAATATACAAAGGGAAAAAAATAATGGAGAAAGAGAAAACTAGGACACATTTTGGTCTAAATGTAGCATTATAAAATGTGATTTTAACATAAGTTTCTTTTGATTGTTAGAGGAAATGTCATTTCAATTAAAGCTCGCGTGTCCTTGGCACATTTCGTATTAATAATTCATCACGGAGATCGATACAAAAGCTCAGACGACGAATTAATATCCCATCGAAGTCGTCTCAGGATCATTTCCAACTTTCAAAGCTTTGTGCCTGAATAATATTTAGAAAAGTTGCATACCGCAAGAAATGTAAGCTTTGAGTCGAATTCTTTTCATAAAATATTTGAAAGCTTGCTTTCAAGCTTTAATCAAATGTTTGTGCTTCGATTCTTACTCTGAGATGGTGTTGGTTCTTGTGATGGACGGTGGGGGCGGCCTCCTGGCACCTCCTCGTCTGACATATCCTGATTTCCGTGTCCGGAAGACACCTCGCGTTCAAATTGGACCTCCTGGAGGACAGCCCCGCGCCGCAGTCGGTGCTGCAGGCCGACCACCTGGAGAAGGCCGGCTGGCAGGCCGGGGGTTGCTCTGCTGGAAAAACAGAACACTTCCATTAGGGGATTAATTGTCAGAAGGTGCGAGGCGAAAAAATAATTTCACTCCATTATGTTTTTTTAACAATTACCCTGATTCCGTCTCGCTTAATTTGAATACGTGCCGGAGAGAGACAAAGGTCGCGAGCTTAAAGCGCAATTTCCTGAATTTCTGTCGAGATTTTCATGAAAATTAGGAGCAATTTCGGCGTTTTATTTAAGCCCGTTTACGACAAGGTGGAGGAGGCGAGGGCGAACTACAATGCTGAAGTTCCGAGGACGGTTTTGTGCTAGTTTTATTGCCGACGATGTAATTTGTGTGGATTATTCGGTTCGGTTTGGGGCTTTACATACCAGTTTGGCTGTCGCACATCCACTCACGGCAGCACTGCGAGGGGACGTCCACCAAACGGGGGTGCTGGCAGTTGCCCCGCGGCGAGATGTGCTCCTGGGGGCACAGCGACGAGCATCCGTATGTCCCGTTCTGCAAAACAGCCAATTTGCACCAAATTATAATCAATTACTGAAATAAATCGTTCAAAAAAAGTAAAAAAATACTCATTGAGAGACTCAAAAACTTGTATGTTTTATGCCTAAATTTAGTATTTAAATAAAATGTAAGCTTTACTGAAGTTTAATTATCTGAAATATTAAATATTAAAAACTTTTAATTGCTAGTTTTTTTCTCTTCTGTTTTTGTTACACGGGGTGATCAAAAATTATGAAAACAAGCGTTTTTTTATCACTTGTCTTCAGAAAATAATAATTAGTAAAAATTAAAGTAAAAAAATGTGATCGTGTTTTGAGAATGAAATTTTATGTTTTGTTCTTGAGTGATTTTTAAAAAACGGCAGGCGCTGTAGAAGTTTTATGTGTGGGTCAATTTCAAACATTAAAAAAAATAAATTAAATGGTTTTTAATTTAGTATAAGCTGACGATTTTAGAATTTTTCTCCATTTAAATCATACTTTCTTTGGGCTATATTCAACTTTGTTATTTTTACTTTAGACTTGAATTTGGCAGGTATTAGTTTTTTTGGTTTATCTTTTATTAGAAATTATTGTTTTAAAAATAGTTAAAGTTAAAAGATAATAATAAGAGTTAATAAGATTTAGTGCATGGTCTCAAAAAAGACAATGCCATTATTGTAATGTCACAAATCAGCAAATGAAAAAAAAATATTGGCAATATTTTTTTAAGTTTTTAATATCTCAGAAATGACATTCATAATAATTATTACCTATAACAAATTAGTAAA
>NW_025401069.1:12682805-12701111 GCF_015345945.1 Tribolium madens
TTTGTTTTGTTTACTTTTAAAAAGATTATTGTTAACGTATTTTTTTATTGACATCATGATACTTTTACTAATTTTTTTAAACAATAAATAATTTTTAGTAAAAGAAGAACATATCGTACATGTTTGTATGCAACTACTAGGAAAACTTTTTTTTTTAATGTGTCCTTATTTAATATTAGAAAGTTGAATATAGCCCAAAATACAGTTTCAGAAACTCGCGCCTCAAAAATAAATTTCAAGGAAGATAAGATACCAGGACCATAGATAAAATGTTTAAAAAATTTTGACATTTATTTTTTGACATGTGACATTTTTTTATGTATATTTAATGATGCTCATGATCTTGTATATGTTTTTTTATTATTATTTAGTAAAAGTACAAAAATTTTGTGAATGAAAGCCACAAATAACATTAAACAAAGTTTTCTCTTCTAATAGCTTTAGCAAAAAACTTGGAAAATTATTTTTCTAACAGAAATAGAGTCAAAATGTAAAATTTAAACTCTCATAACATCGAAATTTATTATAGATAGAATTTTTTTAACATTTTTTCCATGTTTCTGGTATCGTACCTTACATACCATTTTTCTCTGGGGCGCGAGTTCTGGCGCACCCTGTATAAGATAGCAAAATTCTAAAATTGTGAAATTAAAAGCGATTTAATTTATTTTTGATTCTAGATTCTCATATTAAAACATATTAAAAAACCTAATGTCATCATGTGCGATGTTTTAATAGTCAGGAGGCGACTAGATCAAATTTTGACTTTTAAAATTAAGACACTACAAAACATTTAAAATTGACATTAGCAATTGTCACAACAAACCCTAAATCGATTAAAATAAAAAAAAATTAACGGCATAAAGGGGGCCATTTACAACAAATAGTAGAAAAAAATTGTTTCATAAGACTTTATAGCACTCATTCTTTAAAAGCTACGCCACTCGTTTTTTAAACTTGAATTCGTGCTTTAACACCAGTCTTATAAAACCTGTTTTACTATTTTAATTTTT
Source organism: Tribolium madens (assembly GCF_015345945.1). Lineage (NCBI taxonomy): Eukaryota > Metazoa > Arthropoda > Insecta > Coleoptera > Tenebrionidae > Tribolium > Tribolium madens. Next base: position 12,683,819 of record NW_025401069.1, read on the forward strand.
GAAATCGGGCCATAAATAAAAATTATACAGCTTTTGCCGTTTTTAAATATCATCCTTTATAAAAAAAATGTTCCAAAGAAATTGAATAAAATGGTTATAATTTTTAGATCACAGCTTTTGTAAAAAAAGAATTCTATAGTGGCGGGTTGACAAATTTGTACCCAAAAAACTTAAATTAAACAAAAAAAATCAAAATTTCGATTCTTGAGAAACGTCACACTTTTATAGTAAGTACATATTAATCATTCATTAATTAGTTTTTTTCAAAAAATAATAAGTTTAAGCAAAAAACCTTTTGTCCTATACTTTCTGCTCACCTGGTATAGTATTTTTCTACAAATAAAAGTTAAAGTAAGTTCCACAGCATAAAGTAGGATAAAGTTTCAAGACATACTTTGTCAAAAATTATACTTGAGTGTGAATAAAGTTACGTTAGAGAATTGTCATAAATCGGTTTATTTTTATACATAATTTTTAGTCAATTTTAAAAAGTTATTATTTTATTTTTTGGTTTATTTTTTTTGTTCTATCGTTTACCAGCGGTTTGAAATTTGCATAATATGTTATTCTGATTTAAAATCTCTGATGCGTTTTGTTGTTTTTAGATTATTTCAGAGCAGGATGTTGTGGTTATCGGTGGGTGATTAATTTCAACCAATAAACAATTACTGTCATAAATTAGCATGTAGAAATATCGCATGATTGACAGAGTTTCAATTCATAAATTAAACAACAACTAACATAAACATTATTACCGCCATAACAACATTCTCGTATCCAAACTCAATTTACATACGATTGGAGAGTCTATGTACCTAATGAGCGCTAATAATTAACACACAAACATTAAATGAAGCGATAATAACACATCTAAAAATATTTTGTTGGTGGAGAATTGGGGTCATGTTTGTTGATTGTTGTTTAGAGCAAATGTTGGAAGTTGTCTCGTCTTGTAAATTTTCAAATCCTTGTCATGGCATACATTATTACAGGCCGAAGTTGCGAGCCTCGAGTTGAAAAAGTTTTAAATAGGCTCTTTATGGAAACACCAACTAAAGTTTTAAGTAGGTAAGTTTATCATTCAACCAACAAGGGGGTATTATATTTGAAACGTCTCCAAAAAGGAAGTTAAAAACTTTGGGAAATTTCGTCTTATTTTAATTGGTAATTAGGTCGGCCAACTATTGTCTTTCCCGGCGACCCTCGAAATGAAAGTTAACAAGGAAATCAAATTTCGGTTGTAAAGCAATAAGGCGCCCCCTGGAAACATTTCAATTGAAATTCATCGGGTAAAAGGCGACTTATGCATAATTCAGAAAATTTTTGCATAAAATCCCTCTAACTAGATTTTTTACCACCGGTCATTTGAAATAGTTTAATGGCGCTTGGCTGCTCGCGTCGTATTTATTGAGTATAAATATAATTTTTTTGCGGAATTACGAGTATCTCGCCCTGCGGAATTTATGGAAACATGAAAAATTCATAAACCGTTCTTTGAGAAGCTTTTATTAAAGCCGGCGAATGGAAATTGTAATTATTTTACGGCGTTGGCAGCCTACATCAAAGACACTGTCCAATATCGAAGATTCGCAAATTTCATTATTTCGGATGCAGTCGAGTCACATTTGGTTGTGTTGGTTTTATTACGGAGATGATTGGAGTTTGCTGTTTTGTATCAAGGTTTCAGCTGCTTTCGTCGTTTCCGGACTGTGAAATATTCATTTTGAGATATCTTCGCTGGCGCGACTTTATTTCTTGTTGACATTGTTGTGCTCCCTGTGCTCGATTAAATATTAAATGTAATTATATCTGGGACTCACCTGACAAGCACATTGAGTGCGACAGTCCAAAGAAAAGGTCTCACCGTGCTCGTAGGTCTTGTTGTGCACGATGCATGGCACTCCAGTTGATTCTGAAAAAAAAACATACAAAATTTTCAGCTTTGAGTGAGCCATTATTATTTTTAGTGTTTCTTTCCTATTTTGTTTCTGTTACAGTTACTGTCTTTTTGATTACTTTTAACCTATTTTATAGTATATTAGGTACCAACCTGGGAAATTTTGTTTCTGTAAAAAATTAGAATGTTTGCGTCGAGGATAATTTTATCTCGAAACAGAAATGAAGCTTATTTCCACCGAGGTTTGTGCACAATTTTATCTACAACTGCAACTATAATTTTCGTGAAAAAAGTAAAAAAAAGGTTCACTGGCGAATGCGTTTAATTGTGACAAAAAAAAAATTGGGACTGAAAATCAAGAGTAGTAGTAGAAGTGGGTAATGAGAGGTCAGGAACAAGTCAGTTTCCAACCTACGTCAAGGTTAGAAAAGTCAACGGTTGTAAATAAAAAATATTTTTTTATAGCATTTTATTTTAATTTTTTTTCCTCTACAGTTTTTTTAGTTTTTATTATTTTTACTGATTTTTTCATCACTTTTTAACTTATTCTAAAAATATTTGTTTAATCATAACTTTCTCTATTTTTGCTTCTACTATTTTTTTGTTTTTTTACTGTTACTGTTTTTTTGATATATTTTTATAATATTTTTTTAATATTTTTATAATATATTTTGATATATTATTCTGAAATAGTTATTTATATTTCATTCCTGTAAAAAAAATAGAAAGTTTGCGACGAGGTTAACTTTATCTTGAAACAGAAATAAAACTTTTTTCCACTAAGGTTTGTGCATAATTTTATTCACAACTGCATCTTTAATTTTTGTTAAAAAAGTAAAAAAATGTAATGATGGGGTTTTACTAACAAATACATTTTATTGTGAGAAAAGTGGGATTAGTAACACAGGTAGGTAATGGGAAGTCACTTTCCAACCTACGACAAGGTTAGAAAGGTGAACGGTTGTAAATAAAAAATATTTTTTAATAGCATTTCTTCTCTGTTTTTGTTTCTACTATAAGTTTATTTTTAGTTTTTGTTATTGTTACTCTCTTTTTGATCATCCCTTAACTTACCCAATTTTTTTTAATAGCATTTTATTTTTATTTTATTCTACTAAGAGTTTTTTTAGTTTTTTTGGTTTTATTAGTTTTTTCGCCACTTTTTATATTTACTCCAAAAATATTTTTTTAAATAACATTGTTTACTATTTTTGTTTTTACTAATTTTTTTTTAAATTTTTGTTATTGATATTGTCTTTTTGATTATTTTTTATTATATTATATATTTTTGCTTTTGCTATAATTTTCTTTTGTTATTGTTACTGTTTTTTGTTGCTATATGTATCTTTTAACTTATTCTAAAACATAGTTATTTATGTATCAAGGCACTAAAGTCCAAGACTTATTTATTACGAATGTGTGTTTAGTTGCAGAAGCCATAGCTGAGACAAACAAAACACATGAGTAATGAAAAATAACTTTAGTGCATATTAAATTTTTTCAAAATCGCAAATTTGACAAAATTTGTGTAGAACTAACCAAAAAGATTGTTATTCTATAATAGCTATAATAGTTGTAAAAAATTAATAGAATTTTTTTTCTTTTTTTATTTCTACTACAAGTTTATTTTTGGTTTTTGTTATTGTCATCATTTTTTTTAAAACCCTTAACTTACTAAAATTCAACTAAAAACTTTTTTAGTTTTTATTATTTTTACTGTTTTTTTCATCACTTTTTAACTTATTCCAAAATATTTTTTTTAATAACATTTTTTACTATTTTTGTTTTTACTAAAATTTGTTTTTGTTTTCGTTATTGATATTGTTTTTTTTTGATCATCTTTTAACTTATTCTAAAAAATATTTCTTTAATCATATTTTTCTCTATTCTTGATTTTACTATATTTTTTTTGTTATTGTTACTGTTTTTTGTTATATGTTTAACTCATTCATTCTAAAATATAGTTATTTATGTATCAAAGCACTAAGGTCGAAGTTTTATTGATTATCAATGTGTGTTTAGTTGCAGAGGCGGTAACTGAAACAAATCAAACACATGAGTAATGAAAAATAACTTTAGTGCCGAGGTGCATATTAATTTTTTTTGAAATCGCAAATTTGGACAAAAGTTGTGTAAAACTAACCAAGAAGATTGTTATTCTATAATAAGTAGTTATAAAAAAATTAATAGGTTTTTTTTTCTATTTTCATTTCTACTACAAGTTTATTTTTGGTTTTTGTTATTGTTCCTCTCTTTTTGATCATTCTTTAACTTACTCTAAAAATACATTTTTTTAATAGCATTTCAATTTTATTTTAAGTTTTTGCTACTGTTACTGTTTTTTTTGACCATAATATGACCAAAAATAAAAATACTTTTAATAGCATTTTTTTTGTGTTTCTACTGTAAGGCTTTTTTAGTTTTTGTTTTAAAACAAATATTTTTTCTAATACATTTTTATAAATTACAAAACTGATGAAATTTAAGCCAGTTTAAGTTGATTTTTTGTAACTTTCAGCTTTGACTTAGCGATTATTATTTTTGGCACTTTTTATCTATTTTTGTTTTTACTTCAAGTTTTTGTTTGATTTTTGTTATTGTTACTGTTTTTTGATTATTTTTTAACTTATTCTAAAATAGTTATTTATGTATCAAGGCACTTTTTTGTAATAGTATTTATTTTCTATTTTTGTTTCTACTATGAGTTTTTTTTAGTTTTTGTTTTGAAACAAACATTATTTTCTAATACAGTTTGCACAAAACTGAAATTGAAGCCAATTTAACTTGTTATTTTGTATTTTCCAGTTTTGACTAAGCAATTAGTATTTTGTTTCTATTATAAGTTTTTGTCTTTTGGTTATCAAAATATAATTTCTTTATTTTTTTGAGATTGATCTGAATGGTATTCATCTTTTTTTTTTGGTTATATTTCTAAGCTCAGCTATTGTTTCTGTTATTTTATGTGTTTACTGTGACATTTATTATGTCTATTATTTTTTATTATTGTTTTTCTATGGCCAAAAAACCAAAAACCAACACTTTAGACTTAAATTTAAAAGTGGTGGTTTATTCAGTCTCCTCTATTAGTTTCTCTAGTTTACGATGGTGTTTTTTCAGCTTTATTGATTTGCGTTTTCGCCTACTCATTTCGTCTATTATCCTCGCTCGGTCTAGCATTTCGTTTTTCTCTCAAAAAAGCTTTGATCATAATTTCTGTCCGACAATGTACTCCGGTCGCATCGTTTGTATTACAAAATAACGACGTAGCTGTGAAAGCCCCCGAGCGTTTCTCGTTTTTGCTCTTCAGCTAGTTTCTGGTCTAATGAAGTGTGCCGAAGACACGCCTGTGCCCCGGGACGCAAAGAATACAAGCCATAATTAAATACAGACGAGACAAAGCTTCGCCAAAAACCCGGAATGAAATTAAAACTTTTAAAGTCTCTCTCTGAATCCACCTACTCACAAAAACGTGTAAAATACAACCGTGCACGGCTAATAAAATTGGAATTCCATCAAGACGGCTTAGAGGATGCAGATTATAGGCAAATCCGGGAGTGGAAGGACAAAGAACGGCGATAAACTCGCCTGTCAGATTACTTTTCGGGGAGGATTGCGGCTTAATAGGACGTAATTGTTATGTCCTCATTCAAATGGCGCGAAAAGGATTCGAATCCGAAGGGTTTACTTGTTGATGGCAACACCAGGTGAAAGGATTTCAGGAATCGATCAACTGACGTTATTTTTTCACTCGTTTGAATCCTTTTTCCGGAAGAGCGCAAACAGGAGAAACAGTGCGGAATGAATAAGGCGCGAGACGCATTCCGCTCCACTCTAATTAAAATCGCAATAAATTTAAGTGGAATCGTTTCATAGCGTCTTCCCTGTCATTATAATTAATCGTCTCGATTCGATTTAATTTGTTTGGAGATATAAACGAGGAGCGAACGATAGATTCAAGACCGAAAAAGCTCCACTAATTTTTTGAATAATGACGGAATTACAATCGGATCGCCCGATTAAAACCCGATTTGCATAACTTTTTTCGAGAAAATTTCATTTCGAATTGTTGGACCGTTTTTTTTTAATTCTTTGTATCAATTAACGTAATTAAAAACACGTTTTAATTATTAAAATTATTTACCGAAAAAGACAAATCTATTTTAGTTTTTTAATGTGCTGACCAATTTTCAAACAATCAACTATTTTTTATTGTAACACTATAGGGTAAGCCCGGGAGAGATTGATCACATTTTGAAAAACCTCTTGTAAAATAATATAGTATACCGGGTGTCCCAGGTTACCTGTCGCACCCTTTTAACTTGATTATTTCAAATAATATGCCCCATAAAGTACATCAAACTGCATTAAATGCGTAAACATGACATGTGTCAAAATAACGATAGTTCAACTGTTTTTTTTAAATAGGAATAATAGAACCTGTTTTTCTGAATACGTGTATGCACAAATATTTGATTTTTTGTGAAAAGATTATTTTTAATAAATAAACATGCTGTGACTTGCAAAAATAAATATTAAGGAAAATTAATGAGTAATAGTTTTTTTTCATGATATAAAAAAATGACATTGAGAGCATTGTCATTTGTAAACGAAAGCCTCGTTTTCTTAACGCAATAAAAAAAACATAAATCAAAATATTGTGTTTATTTTTTAATTAGGTACTGTAATCTTTAGAATAAATAAGATTTTTAAAATTATTAAGTCCAAAATCAAGAGAAAAATGAACTTTTCTTTCTAGTGAGTTAGAATAATGAAGTTTTAATTACAGATTTACTGGTTTCCAGTAAAACACAAACTTTTTTCCTTTGCAGTTTTGACGTAAAATCAAAGATACTCGTAATTTTTTTTTCACAATTCTAAATCCATTCATGTAACAAATTAATTAAAATACTAGCTTATAGATGTGACGCTTTAACAGTTAACCGTTATATAACCAGGGTTAGGTTAAAATGAAAATGTTTTATAATCAATATATATGCGTGGTTATATTTAGATTATATAACTACCCTTATATTGTGATTATGTTTTATTGCATAACTTTAATAAACGCGTGGTTATTTGCAACTGCATAAATCCGTTTTTATGTCTCGCTTATATTTAAAGTTATCTAACTCTTATATATACGCGAGGTTATATCGTTTCCTTAGTGCAACAACTAGATAATTTAAATTTTAAGCATTTCTAAAGTATTTTTTGCAATACTTCGAATACATAAAACTAAATTTTCTATCAGACTGAAAAAACTTTGTTTAGTATATTACATTTTAGTTTTTTACATTTTTAAAGTTACACAAAACTATAAATTTCAAGTTATCTAGTTGTTGCACTAAGGGGACAATATTATTTCAGTTATATATTTAAACGCTCGCTTATGTTGCGGTTATGTTTCGTTTTCTAATTTCTATATATGCGTGGTTATATTACGCTTATATTACCGTTCTCATATTTCCCTTATATAACTTTTTGCAAAAATGATATATTTAATATACTATTTAATATATTTGTAGGTCATAATTTCACTTTTGATAAAACGGTAACCTACTTAATCACTTATTGTCTTGATATTATAAAATATTGGCAACATATAAAATATCACCGTATTATACATTGTTTATACAGGATGAATTATGAAAAACGCCTCAAGCCATTATTATTTTTATAAATATGACAATACTTCTTAAAACAAAGTTGAACAGTTTCTTGCTATCTATTGCTGCTTCCTGTTTTACTGTAAGTAACAACAATTTCAGTTTTTTAAATGAAACACCTTGTATATTTTGTTATTTTTGCATTCTTCATTAAATTGTCTTTTAACAAGCTCACTTGTCACACAGTATATCTTTATTTACTAGTATTTTTTATGAATTTAAAGAGGATTTGTTTTCTTCTAAACTTTTGTCAATAATAATAATAATTTTAGAAAGTGAAAAATTTTTTACATTGAATAATTGATTTGCTTTTTTTGTTTGTTGTTTAAGTTTTAATGTTATTGGTTGAGGCAATTAACACTTTTTACCTATAATGATTTCATTATTTTTGTGTTATGTTATCACTAACTTTTCATTTTAGGCAAGTTGAAAATAAAATAAAATAAAATAGGCTGTGATAAGAATAAAACATTTTTATTCATTTTATCTAAAGCAAGCAATAAACAATTGATAAAAAAATGTTCAATTTTGATCAAAGAAGTTTTACAATGTCTTTAAAAGTCACTAATAAAATTATGGCTAGGGGCGTTTTTTTATACGAATATAACCGGCATATAACCTTTGCTATATGCGCCAGACATAACCATGGTTAGATAACCGATATATAAACTGAATTTAATATACGCTATATTACGCAACACAAATATAACTTTTATTATACAGTATGATGAAAAAAAGGCGCCCGTGTTAACCCACACGTTATAAGTGATCTTTTATTAAAGACGAATTCGAAGACCAAAATTGGATTGGTGCTCTTATCAGTAATATATATATAGACTTTCCTTTTAAGAAGAGAGAAATCTATATAATTAACAGTTTTAAAATAATTTCATTGTTAAAGTCTAGATTTTGATACTCTTGACGGTGTTCTTAAAAAAAAATGTGTAAAAAGTCTTTTGAAATAAACTTTATTGAAGATGTTTGGATACCATTTCTTGGCTCCAAAGAAAATTTATCAATGTTGCAACATTGCAAATATCCTAGGATACAGAAAATGTCCAAGTAATATTCAATTATTGGAAACGGTAGCAACAAAAAAAATCAATTTTTAATGTTGTTTGTTCTGTGAAATTTGAACGATTAAAGTCAAAAAGGTTTCCTAGATACGAAAAATATACCTGAGTGAAATAGTTTTTTAGTAAAAGAAATTTGTGCAATATTGCCGCTTTGTCCTGTTAGACAAACTGTTTAAATTTTAAAGAGAATCTATTTAGACTATTTTTGGAATGATGGTCACAATGTTTCAATAAAAAAGGACGCCTTTTTTTCATTATCCTGTATACCCAAAATATAACCAAGATTAAATAACCGTTATATTAACTAAATCTGACATAATTATTGGTTAAGTTCGTGTATTACGGTTATCTATAACCGCAAAATAATTCCGTCAAATTGTGCTGTTAAATGTCCATCTCTCCTGCAGGATTCACCTTTTTTTATTAGCGAGTTTTTTTTGTTTAAGAATAAAAAAATTGTTACCTCTGCAAACTCCTTCAGCATCGCCATGTTTATATCGACATACAAGCCCCCGTTGCTTATCGCAGGGCCTGTCCTCGCTGCAGGGCTCGCCCAGCTGTCTCGGACACTCCTCGCACTCCCTACACACTTCCTGACCCATCACCGGACACGTGCAAGGATAAGGACAGTCCTGAAACGAGAATTGATAAATCACTCTTTGATTGAATCCGTAATGCCCTTTTTAACCGAGTTTAAGCCCAAGATGACATAAAACTTTTATTCTCGTGCAGTAAACCCGAAATGACGACATTATGGAAATATCCTTGTATCAGCAACAATATTTTGTTGACGACAGACGCGCAGAAAGAAAATTTGACTAATTTAGAGCGTTGTGAGTGACATCGGAAGTGAGCAAATGTGAAATGTCATCACTTTATTTCGAAAGGAAGTTCGTAAATATGAAATCAAGTTAATTAAAAATGTGACACTTGAAATATTTAAATTGGGTTGGAATCTTGCTTTTAATGTTTCTCATTGTACAAGAGAAACCATACAATAGAACGATATTTCGTAATGTAATGAATCTTAGGGGAAAAGTTATTAAAGCATCTAATAAGAAAACAGCGAGGTTTAATGCAGAATAGTGAATTATGAATAAGCTTGAATGGCAATCAATTGTCATATTATTGTAATAATAGCAGAAGTAATTAATTTTGCAGTTCTAGAGAGAAATTTAGGTTTTAGTTGAAATTATTACACAGACAGTAATTAAATTTTTATTCAAATGTATTTTTTTACTACTAGTTGTACTATTATTGACTAATGATAACAATAAATAAAAATAAACACCGATTATGCAGGGTTTTACATTGATATAAATATACCAGGTAAATAAAAAGTATGGAAACATAAACAATTAAACAATTTATTTTTTGGAAAACTAATTAAAAAAGTACTATAAAAATGTGATGTTTTATCAAGAATAAACTTTTTTGAAATTCTCTTTTGTTTTTGAGTTCCACAGAATTTTTATTTCTTTAAATGGCAATATAAGATACCAGGAACATTAAAAAAATGTATAAAAAAATTTATCTACAAAAATTTTGAAGTTACGAGAGCTTTGTTTTTCTATTTATTTTTGTTGAAAAAATAATTTTCCAAGTTTTTTTTTGCTACAGACTATTTTAGAAAAATTGAAACTTTGTTTAATGTTATTTGTGGCTTTTATTAGCAAAATTTTTGTACAAATACTAAATAATTATAAAAAAAACATATACTTACAAGATCAGTATCATTAAATAGGCATAAAAAAATGTTGAATGCCAAAAAATAAATGTCAAAATTTTTTGACAGATATAATTTTTTAAACATTTTTTCATGTTCCTGGTATCTTACCTTACTTGTCATTTTTTTGTCTATTTACAAAACACTGTAGAACTAATTTTTCTCATGAAGGTTATGATCTAAGGATTAAAACTATACTTTATATTAAATTTTTTCAAATTTTTTTATACTGTGTGTCCCAGTTAAAAAAGTCCATTAATGACCTTTAAATGGTAAAATAAAAAAAAAATTATATAGGACATTGATAGATACTAACCTAGTCCATCGTCTAAAATTATTTTCAACTATACAGCGTGTCTCAAAAATAAGTTACAATTCAAACTTGTGTTTTTTGAAATGAAACGCCATATGTTTCTTAACGTTTTTAAATGTAAAATTTTATGACAATGCTTTTAAGACAAACTTTTATTGGTTGAGTTTGCTTAGTTTTAAAAATAAGACGGTTTTTTGACAAAACGTACACTTTTTAAAAATATATTTCAAATTTATTACAAAAACTAAGACATCTAGAAATCCTTTTTTTACTAGCGCAAAGAAGAAGGTACGAGCTATAAGGTTGTAACATTTTTTACTATGTTGCATTTGCAAAAATAAAAAAAAATGAAGGAGTTTGTTAAAAGTTCAATAACTTAAAAAATTAAATAGAAAACCCTATTTATGGTTTCTGCATTTAAAAGATTATTAAATTGTCTTTCTAAAATTATTTACTTTTAAGAGTTTTACAATCTCTAAATAAATCAATGGATAAGTGATCCGTGGTGGTATATTGCAACTTTGACAAAAAAATCGCATAAATCAAAAACAAAACAAAATAATAAAAAATACGATCACATTTTTTACATTACTTTCATTTGTATTATTTATTATTTTTTGGAGATAAATGATTTAAAAAAAAACGCTTGGTTTCATACTTTATATTCACCCTGTATGTCTAGAATATTATTATTAAAAACTATATTATTACCACAAATACTAACGGGAATATTTCGAGATGAAATTAATGCAAAATCAAATAAAAAAGACTTGAATTTCGTCATTAATAAACATCGAAGTAACCCTACATCTAATTCTTCTGTCTTTTTTGAAAGTAATATTCTTTTTGTATTATTGGGCAATAAATGTGCTAGTAGTTAAAAATATTATATAAAACGTGGAAGACACAATTTCCATATACTTGCATTTATTATTTCTTTCTCGGTTAAAAAACCTCTACTTTGTGATATAAATGCTATTATTTTTGCTGTTTCAAGCAATCAAAACCGCGTTCGGCACTTGTTTCCTTGATTAAACGGCTAATTAACGTTAGATGGCGCTCGTCGAAAAGCCCTCCATCGTATAAAATTCGACTCGGTTAATTAGGAAGCGGGAATGCAATTAGGGTTCGGATTGAGAATAGCTCCATATCAGTTGATCATTTTCCCTAATAATTAGGTGAACAAACAAAAAAAGCGATAATTGGCCTGAAAAAGCTTTATCGATCAAACGTCAAAGGGCCCCGATAACGACGAAGCACCACCTGTGCTCTACCAATCTCGAGCCGAGATTACAAGGCAACAACTTAAATCGAGATTTATACAGACCGCTAGGACATTTTGTAAACGAGTGAACGATTTATAGTCCGAGACGAAGGAACTTTGCGGCTGGACTAGGGAAATCTTGAGGCCTTGGGGAGAATGACATGTAATTTGGGGGAGTATCGATAAATATTGGCGACATATCATGCTGAAATTGCTGAAATGGTATCGACAGGTGCGACCTATATGGATATTTGAGGACGGTTTTTAGCGTGCGACAGGCAACGAGAGATTTCTATCACGCGACTGTATTTATTTTTTAGTTTCAGAAATGGAGTATAGATTTTTATTTTGTGTTTGAATCTGAAACTCAAATCGTTATCGGAATTTTGTTTACGTTGCATTAAAATGTTTTGCTTTCGGAAAGTCGGGATTTTAATTTTTAATGCATTTTTGTACAAAAATACACAATTTTTACTCGTATTATGTTGCTTGTTTATTACGAGTTCAGCTAAAAAAATATTAAAAAACTTGATCAATCAACGAATAAAATCTGTTTTTGTTTTTATGAATAGCAAATGCTGTTTAAATATTAACTATTAAAATTTTCTGTATACAAACTTCTTTCATTTTTTGATGTTTTTAACTTTGTCATCTACAGGGTGATTCCATCTCTTGGGTGGTGATAAAGGACATCCAACTGAGTTAAAAGTTCCTATAACAAAAAATTGTATGAACATTTTTACGAGATATAGCTCTTCAAAAATTAGATTTTGAATTAAGTTTTTGGCCGTTCCGATTATGTAATTTTAAATTTAGTTAGCGGAAACGGAAAATCTTGTAAGACTGTTGAAAAAAATTACTAATCTGTGCCTTATCATGTAAAAAACATTTAACAAACTAGCAAATTTAAGAATAAATTAAATCTAACAACATCGGAAAAAAAACTAAGATGCCTACATGATATGAAAATTGACACTTTTTATGCTTAGCTGAAAGTCTTCTATTATTATTTGAGAGTTGGTCCGATATTATTCAATCACCCTGTATATTTAATTCAATTAATTTTAACAATGAACAATTAAATAAATTTATTTTTAAACATGTTTTGTTAGTTATTTTTATCTAGAGTATTTTATGTGTTTTTTACAAAAGTAATATATTAAATAAATTTCTGATTAAAGAATGACATTTTAAATTAAGTTAGCAACATTTCAATGTTCTATTTCAATAGATAGAGTCTGGAAATATGTTAATTGACAAGCTACATATTTTTTGTTTTAGTGTTTTATAAAATTAATGGTAAAATGCAAAGTTTTAATTTTGGTGGATGCGCCGGGTCAATAATTTTAAAATATTTGTGGTTTTGGCTTATAATTGAAAATTTGTTTTGATTGTATTGTTTTAATTAAACCAGTTTAATAGCGTGTTTACTTTTGTGATGTGCGAATTTTGTTTGAATAAATTGTTTATATTTCACTAGAGTTAATTTCAACACAAACTATTAACAACATTTGCTGAAATTTAATTTGGCTGACGGATTTGCTTCAATTTTTTTACACCAGGTAAACAATTATGAATTAATTAATTGGTTAATAATAAAGTATTTTAAAAATGTAACGTTTCTCTAGAATTTTTTTTTTGGTTTTTGTGTTCTGCAAAATTTTAATTTTTTTTAACTCACTATAAAAATTTTTTGAAAAGCTTTTGTTTCCCTTTTTAATAGCCTGTAACAAAAAAACATAAAAAAATATTTTTCAAACAGAAATAAATTGTCAGTGCAAAATTAAAACTCTCATAATTTCGAAATTTTCATAGATATATTTTTTTAACATTTTTTTTATGCTCCTGATATCTTACACCCCGTCGGGGGCGCAACTTTTCAAATATCCTGTATAACTGTGCTATGATAATGATCTAATTTATATTCAATTTTTATTAAAAAAAATACATAAGTTGGTATTTTGCCAAAAAAATTGCAAGTCAGAAAACAAAATAAAATTTTATTTTTAAAGTATGATCACAGTTATTATACCACTTTTTATTAACTATTACTAGAAAATGATAATCAAATAAAAAAAAATGTTTAGTAAAAATTATAGGTGCTTTGCCGCTCGACCTCGTTTAGAAACAGATTGTGTCAAATTTTCAGTGGGGTCTCGCGGCTTTGCCGCTCGCACTTTTTTTTACTTAACACTATATGATTTGCAAATATTTAATATAATTATTGGGGGTTTTGCCTCCGAGTAGAACTCATACCATCAGATTTTGTCAATTTTAAATGGGGGCTCGCGGCTTTGCCGCTCGCCCTCTTCTAAACTTCACGCTATAAGTTCTTATCAATTATTAATGTGGGGCTTGTTAATTAGTATTATTTGAATGTAAATGATTGAAAAACTTTTGGTTCCATTTTTGTTTACATTGCATATTATTGGAATTTCTGCAAAAAGTTAAATTAAGTTTTTAATTTAACTCTGCGTGTAGATGGTGTGTAGTTTGGTGAAGCTTTTGATTGATTATAATCACTCTATAATAAAATCAATGAGGGGCGTAATGAATCCTGTCGAAATTTATAATTCAGCGATGTTCTAATCCGAGCTTTAATATCCCGCTTTATTCTGCAAATTTATGGTTGCCGTTTGTTATATGCGTTGTGGCATTTCATAATTTATTAAAAAGAGCTTTTTACAGTTAATAAAATCCAGATAAACGCAGTTTTTCCATTGTTGATAAATTAATGCGGATTGGCCGGTGTATACGGCGAGAGTTTGTAAAAATAAAAGACTTGTTTACGAAACGGAGACTCCATTTCATGAAAGTTTATCAAGTTCTTTCAGAGAAAAAGCTTCAAAGCTTACGTTCCCCTCGTCTAGAATTAACAAGTTTGATCACAGCGATGACATTTTTCCGACGGAATAACGGATTTTATCAAGGAGCGTCACTTCATCAAATTTAATCTATAAATTGGAAACTTTTCACTCTGTTTTGCTTTTTTGCGAAATAATTTTTTTGTGCGATAACGTATTTCTTGGAAATTTTATGATTAATGCACATCGCCATTAACGCCACCATGTGGGTGTTTAGGCTGTTTAATAATACTCCAATTCATCAAAACAAAACATCAATTAAAATTTTCTCGCACGCACAAAAATGAAAGATGCCTGGAACCCGGAAATATCGACACAGTCCGGACTCCGGACACGAAAAGAGGGTTGAACGGAATTCTAATGAGATACAAATGACTAAGTCAACCGAATTTCATCGATCGCTAGGAATGCGCTCAACATGTTCCCTTATCGGATGAATGGCTCTAATGTGGCGTACACTCAGCCAAGAAAATGACAAAATTATGTTTTTTTAATACTGTGAAAAATTATAAGCACACATGCGAAAAATAACACAAATAAAAATAATTTATTTATGCAAAATGCACACATTACGAAAGTAGACAAACTGTTAAATTTGTTATTTATTAATTAAAATAACACAGTTAAAAACAATTTCTTATTTATAATCTGCAAAGCCACAAATATTTATTTAAAATAATTGACCTGGCGCATCCACCAAAATTAAAATATAGTGTTTCCATCAAAGCTCAATTAAATTTGTGATGCTATTTGTGTGCTATTAACATAAAACACTTAAATAGAAAATGTGTAGCTCGTTCCAGTTTATATCTATTTCAGTGTTGCCAACTTAAATTAAAATATCATTCTTTGAACAAAATTTATTTTTATAAAAAAAATTCTGAAATAGTTTAAATAAAAATAATTAACAGCAAAAAGAGTAAAAGCCATGTGTATGCTACATTTATTTATTTGTCTTTGTGATATTACAACTAGAAATTTAATTAAAAAGCCTCATTTTAACAACTTTGTACTCGGGGAGTGAATGTGTTAAGTTTCATGTTCATTAATTTATGCAAAATAAACAAAAACAATTTTTTGTTGTAATAGCCGACAACCAATGTTTATTTAAATCATAAAAATAACTAATACGCTTTAAATGTTTACTGCAAATAAAATATGTTGGATAAATAAATGTAAATAAATTTATTTAATTGTTTACTTTTCACGATGTAATTGAATTAAATAAGGATGAGAAAGTTAATAATATCAAAAAATCAAAAAAGCTGCTTATACACGGTGATTAAAAAATGACGGATAACCTCGATGATGCATTCTTGGAAAAGCTTTGAGGAGTCTGTAAAAAATGTTTAAAAAATCTCCTACTTTATTTTTTTTGAGCTATGATAAATTATGAAATTTACTAAGCTGACAACGGTGTAATGTAGCACCAAAAATAATGAAAATAGTCAACAATTAGGGTTACATCTGTTTCTCAAGAAACAAAAGAAAAATAATTTTAAATTAAAATAATTCATAAAATAATTCATTAATTAATTTTAAAATGAAAAATTACTTGTCCAAGTCTTACACAAATAAATTTTTACAATGAAATAATTTTCTATGTTTTAGAAAAGGTAACAAATCAACTTCAACTTTGAAGCTTAATAGTTTCTAAACTTTGATTTACAGAATTACAGAAACCAACGAGCTTATTTGTAATTTTTTGAACACCGTGTATACACAACGTTTTAGATTATATTTTTTTAGAATAACTCGAGTGGTTTGGTTGATAGATTTTAATTTTATCATGAAACTTTAACACTCTGTATATTCGTAATCAAAAGTTTTATAGGACTATTGTTTATTTGACAAATTAGTATAATTTTTTTATGTGGTTGCAATTTCTTGCAATATTAAAAAAAACATTCTATATTTCCCCAAAAAATTATAATTTGGGCTTGCTTGGGTTATTTTTTTGTAAAATCAAACAGTTAACTTCTGAAAATCCGTTCAGTTTGAATTCTTAAACTTTTTGAAGATTTATAATTTTACAAGTTGTTGCGTAAAGTATTAATTAAGCATTTTGAAAAATAATATTTAAAAGTTGAGTTTTGCCTTGATCTAAAAATTGGTTTACTTTGATTTTTCATTAATAACTAGACTTTGGTAATTTTTTTTAGTGTAAATTTAGTGTCTTCACCCTGTTATACATATTAAAATAATTGTAAAAACATTGTAACGGTTTTATTTTGTTAATTTTATTTAAAACGTCCTAAATTTAATTACACTATATTTTCGCCGGTCTAGGGGGCGTCAGAGGGCCCTAGAGATGCTTGGGGACTGTAAGATCGTTGATGCAACCTCATCTAGCATTCAACTAAAAAGACCAAAACATAATAAAATACCGTATCGTGTTTACCTTACCTGCTCCCGTCATTTGGGTTTTAGAGTCATTTTCCGTTTTGTTCTTTTCGTACCGTTGGCCCCGGCTTTGGAGGGAGTTGG
>NW_025401069.1:12702156-12707966 GCF_015345945.1 Tribolium madens
AGAGACCTATCGCTCCGCATTTTGTACCTGTCGTCTCCGCCGCCTCCTCCTATCAGGTTCAGATAAGTTTAGGCCTAAGTTCGACGATTTTGCGGTTTATTCGTTATTAAATATCTCTTAAATTTAATTTCATTAATATCTTCTTCATACAATTTTTTTTTTTACTCATTTTAATACACTACAATTTATTTTTATTAAACTAGAATTTTCAATTTAATTTTTACTTTCACAACTGTAAGGGATATAGCGCTATATTTCATTTATTTTTTTTTGAATCTAAACTTAATTTTAATTTATCAAATTATATTTTAATTTTTTAAATATATCCCTTAATTTATTATTTTATTTTGTCGGCTGAGTGCTACGTTCCCAGTCACGTGGTACTAGAGGCCCTTTATTCGACTGGGTGGCGCCCATAAAGAAAAACCCCACGATCAGCTCTCCTCCGAAATACGAGCTGCCAAGGTGTTACCTATTTTATATATATAAGAGAAAAAAAGAGAAATAGGTAACAACATTTATTATCAAAAACCAATTTAAAAACCACCTGAAATATTGATTTGTTAAGAGAATTTAGCGTGATTTTTGAAAAATCAATTTTTATTTTAGGTTATTGAAAATCCTGCTAATACGAGTCTTTGAAATTTCAAAATTATAGAAATTTTAGATTTTTTGCACTTTGAAAGTTTTATTTTGTTGAGTCATTAATTTTGTAAAATGTTGACTTGTGTTAGTTATAAACAGGGATTTTTTTTTGGTAATTTTTTTTGGTATAAATTTAGTGTAAACTGTGTTTTCACCCTGTGTACATATAAGAATTTCAAAAAAAAATCTTCTTGGTAAAAACCACGTAAAATATTGAATTTGTCAACAAAATTTTCAAATTTTTAAATTTTTCAGCCAATGAGAAAACCCTCTTATTACGACTCTTCAAAGATTTACAATTCTAATTCTTTCAGAGTTTTTAAACTTTCTGCATTTTCAAAGATTTTACTTTTTTGAGGTTGTAATTATGCAAAATGTTGACCCAAAATGGAATTTTTTGATTTTTTGTAAGAGCTGGACTTTGGTAATACTTTTTTTGGTGTAAATTTAGTGTAAACTGTGTTTTCACTATATATTGTAAATATAAACTAAAATTGTAGAAAACATTTGTTTGCAATAAACTCACTTGTTAAAAACCACGTAAAATAATGATTTCGTTACCAAAATTTTCAAATTTTCAGCTACTGAAAAGCCTCTTATTACGACTTTTCAAAGTTTTACAATTTTAGTTTTTTCATAGTTTTTAAATTTTCTGCACCATAATTTTTACTTTTTTGAGGCTTTAATTTTTTAAAATGTTGACTTTTGTGAGACCTAAAATAGGATTTTTGGATTCTATGTTAGAGCTGGGGATTTAGTAATACTTTTTTTGGTATAAATTTAGTGTAAATTGTGTTTTCACCCTGCCCACATGTGAGTATTGTATAGAAAACATTTGTTTTCAAAAGACCTTATTAAAAACACGTAAAATGTTGAATTTGTTTGAAAAAAATTCAAATTTTTAAATTTTCTATTTATTGAAAATCCTCTTATTACGACAATTACAGTACTTTTAGCGTTTTTAAACTTTTTGCATCTTTAAAATTTTTTACTTTTTTGAGGCTTTAATTTTGTAAATTATTGATTTATATTTGACCTAAATATGGAATTTTTTGATTTTTTATTACATCATAATCTTGGTCTTATATTCGAGTTTTTAAAGTTTTAAATTCTACTTCTTTTAGAGTTTTTAACGTTTTTTAAAATTTCCAAATTGTTGAGTTTTCTCTAATTTAAATATGAGAATTTTTGGTTTTTATTAGACACCGGGTTTTTGTAGTCTTTTTTTTGTAATTTTGTTCTAAATTGTATTTTTCTTTAATAGATATAATAATAATTTCGTTGGTAAGTATTTAAAAAATCTAATATATTTTTTGTAATAAAAAATCGTGAAACACCAAAATCGATGTAGATTTTCGTTTGAAAAGCTCCAAATCTCTCCCTTCGAATAGGAATTCCGAATTAAGAAACGGAAGTGCGCTACACAAGTGACTGAATAAGCATAAATCTGGCAGTACAACATCCCCTGTCACATCGACACCCTCATTAGGATAAACCGGCCTTAAGATAAGCATCCTCCGGAAAATCCGGCCATAAATGAAATAACCTCACAGTCCGAATCCTCTCACATCATACTCCTCCAGATTAAGAAAACGTTCCTTCTTTGTCCCCTCCGCAATTAATTTTCATGTAGCGTTCAAGTCTTCGTCACGTACCCGGAATTATCCTCTTGTCTTCGAAGCAGGAGGGAAATTCGTGGAAATTATGTCATTTGAGCGAAGATGGATGGCCACAGCCGCTTTGCTTTATTAGTTATTAGGTGCCGACACGAAATATTAATTGTTTTGGGGCGATTTTTAAAGGGTAAGCACTTTTTATGCCGATTTAGCACCAGTTTGAGGTTTTTATTGCGGGTTTTACGACTCAAGCAAGGCACCAATTAAACAGTTTTTAAATTGAAATTTGTCATATTTTTTTAAACTAAATTCTGCGTTAAATTCTTGCCTGGTTGTGGATGAAATGCCAGCGGCATTTTTCCAATTAACTACATTTTAAATTAAAAATTCAATAATTCAACACCGGAGACAAATCCATTTTGTTATTTACCGATTCATATATTGCTTTCAAAGCTGAAAATTGAAAACATTTTGTGTTTGTAAAATGTGACGATCCTGAAAAATCTCGGCAGCTGAAAGTGGCAGCACATTTTTATTTTCTCAGTTCATTGATGTACAGGGTGTTTCAGTACTTGTGCGTCGGATAAAAATTTCAAGTAAGAATAGATAGCAGGAACATGCAAAAATTGTTTAAAATTCTATTTGTCAAAAAATTTTGATATTTATTTTTTGAGATTTGACATTTTTAAAACAAACTTTTAATGTCTACAATTGATAAATAAAAAGATATTTAACATTCAATATTAATTGTAGCAACAATTTATCAATAGTAATTCTACCACGGATTACTTATCCGTTGATTTATAAAAGTCGTTATAAATACTGAAATTCAAATTATTTTATTGTAAAAATAAAGAATAATTAATTCAGTTTAACACAAATGTGATTATTAAGTGATATCTTTTCCATCTCTTGTGCTACTGTGCACTTTTTGGCTACAGAAACAATAGTAATTATTTTTTTAATGTTTAACGTTAAATATCTTTTTAGTTATTGATTATAAACACCTAAAAATAAATAATTTTAGGAAGACAATTTAATAGTCTTTTAAATTCAAAAACAATAAATAAGGTGTTCTATTTAAATTTTTTAAGTTATTGAACTTTTAACAAGTGCTTTCATTTTTTTATCTTAACAATGCAACACACTAAAAAAAATACAACCTTATAGCTTGTACCTTCTTCTTTGCGGTGGTAAAAAATATTTCTAGATGTTTTAGTTTTTGTGTTATAAATTTTTAAATAGTGCATGATTTCGTCAAAAAAAACGTCTTATTTTTAAAACTAAGCAAAATCGACCAATAAAAGTTTAGCTTAAGAACATTGTCATAAAAATCTACATCCAAAAAGCCTAAGAAATATATGGTGTTTCATTTAAAAAAACACAAGTTTGTATTGTAACTTATTTTTGAGACACGCTTCTTTAACTTTACCATTTAAAGGTCACTAATGGACTTTTTCAAATCGCTGAGACACTCTGTATGTTTTTTTTTTATAATTATTTAGTAAAGGTACAAAAATTTTGGATGCATAAACAAAAAACTTGATAAATTAAACATCTTTAAAGCAATGCAAATAACATAAAAAGTTTGTTTGCAGATCTTTTACACATAATTATGTCGGTATAACTTGAAGAAACAATTCGCGAAAAAAAGGATACTTCTTCTCTGTTGCTGAATTTAATGTATTTAATATTTAGAACATTTAAAAACAATATAAATTTTTGTATATAAAAAGAAATCAATAAATAACAGTAAAAAAATAGTACATGTCCAAAGTTGCAATATGCTTGAAATTGTTGAGTTTTGAAAAATATTGCAATACTGTTAAATTAAAAAAAAAAAAATTCGGAAATAATTCTTAGAAAATTTGGCTTTTTTAAAAAATTTGCATGAATGTTCGTAAATCGAGTGCTGAAAACAGCTTATTGGGAGTATCAATTTTTAATTAGTGTAATTAATTTGAGATGAGTAAAATTAGAGTATACAAGAGCTGAATTGCCTCAAAAATTAGTCAGTATTTTTTGTTTGTTTTTCAAATTTTCAAAAATATAAAGGAACATTTTTTTTTCGTTTTTTTTTGTAAAAAAACAGGTCACATTAGTCTTCCCATCAATATTTGTGGATACATCGCAGATTTATTAACTTACATTTTTCTCTTTTTTTTTAATCAATCTTGAGAGAAATTTTTTAAATTGTAAAAATATATAGGATATTTATTCCAGTTTTTGAAATTATTTTTACATTCTTTGTGCACTCATTGGTTGCTGAAATTTTGATGATCAAAGACAAACATTTTTTTTTCATAAAAAATTAAATATCTCAGCGAAAAATTGACGTAAAAAGAACATACAAAAAGCAAATTGAAGCTGAAGGAACAAGCTATCCGGCCCATGCATTTTGAGACACGCTGGACTAGATTAATATCTATTAATGTCCTTTATAATTTTTCTTTACAGGGGGACACCCTGTATGTTTTTTTTATAATTATTTAGTAAACGTACAAAAATTTTGCCAATAAAAGCCTCAAATAACATATAACATAACAATTTAGGGTACAGCTTGTTTGTTTCCTCTTCTAATAGCCTGTAGTAAAAAAACTTGGGAAATTATTTTTCCAACAAACAAATAGAATCAAAGTGCAAAATTTTAACTCTCATAACCCCGAAATTTTTATAGATATTTTTTTTTCTATTTTTTTTGGGGGAGTTGAATCTCGTGTTTTTTGTGCAATTCTTCGAAAGGTTGTTAATTAAGATCAAGCCGGGCTGAAATGTGATCTGGCGCCGTTGTCGGATTCTGGGAAAAGTTTTAATGAATGCGTCGTATTGACGGCTATATCGGAGTATTATTAGGGCTGTTTCACAAGTTCTCGCCCCCATGACGCGATCACGGAACCAACTCGATTAAGCTTCAATTAAAAGTTTAGTTTTTACAAGGAGCCACCCTCTCTTTATTCAATTAAAATTGTAATTAGAAGCGCTGAAAGCAATTTGGAGAAAAGGAAATATAATTGTTTACAACAAAGTTTCAGTCAGTGTATTATCAATAAAGTGACGCCCCAACTAAAACTAATTATGGCTTCGATTTTACTTAATATGCTAATTTATTCGAGATAGAGTTACGAGGTGTTACTTTCGTCTATGAATTATTTATTGTGCAATTTGCATAATGTAGATTCGGAAATCGACGATTCCCAAATGTTACGACACACATTTCATCAAAATGCACCGTTTTGTCCAAAAAAACAATTCTTTGAAACTCAGATATGACAAAATCAATAAAAAGTTATGAATATTTCTGATCCGTTTCTGGCAGCTATTTGCAGAAAACCAATTAAAATTTAATTAAAAATCAAACTAATTTGGAATAAGTTGATATTTGCTTTTGTCATAATATTAAAATGTGTTTATAATCAATGTTTTTATGAAAGCTTTACCAATTTATATTATGTCGATTTTTTTTCTTCTAGATCTGATACTTTCATGCAGTTTATCACTATAGGCATTTAAAATATTTTTTATGAAAAAGTATTTAAATTTTATTGCATG
>NW_025401069.1:12709551-12721000 GCF_015345945.1 Tribolium madens
AATTATTCTTGAAATTAAATTATTGATTTAATGTTTTTTTTGTGTTTTTTTTGAAATTAGGTTTTTGGAATATTTAACTATTATTTTTTTACAAAATTAACATATTTTATAATTTTTTTAAAGTTTTGAAAAAACTTAAAACCGCTACTCATAATCTTGAGATTTTACGCATATTTGTTTTTCTTATGTTTGTAACTATTTTCGAGATTTGTTTTATTTTTTTCAGCTTTAATGTTCTTGATTGTACATATGTTTTTCACATTTTGGTAGTCAATATGTTTTTTTCCTGCAAAAACTTAGCTTTTCTCCCTTTTCCTGCCGCACCTCAAACCGGAAATGGCGCGTGCCTCGCCTCCCCATCCAATAAGCGGCTTACATTTCGATACAGCAATCTTTTTAAACCATCATCTTTAATCGATATTTCCGGCATGAGTTATAGCAAAATCTGCACGTCCACCGGAACCGGAAGTCAGAAGGTAATGTTCCGGTGAGCTTCGTCTAAACATCGAAAGCGTACTTCCTTCACCGGTAATACCAGAGATGGTTTAAACTCACCGTTTCAGCGTAAATAACTGTTCCTCGGGATCGCAAATCCCGCTTGCGATGATGCTCGGCTGGGATGCTTTGAGGGATAAACGCTAAGATAGCCAGGACGAGGAGGAACCTCCATGCTGATTCGTTCTGCAACAAAAAAATCGCCTCAAATGTGATATTCAACGAAAAAATTACGAAACTTGGGTTTTATCAAATATTTTATTTGCTTATTGAGTTATTAAGACGGAAGCAGGTCCATAAAACACTCTTTTGGCTGACTTCCATTAAATTCTCAAGCACTTCTCGCAAAATACGACGGCGACTCCATTACACACTTTATGTAGTCAGAGAGGATATGATATAGTGGAAAAGTGTTATTTTTTCTCATAAGGGGATATTCCTCGACCCAACTCTCTCGAAATTGGTAATTCTATATCTTTTTAAACCACTAGGATAATGAACTATATTCATTCCCCACTATGAGCGCCAATTTTTCATATTTTCAATGGATGCATAAACAAAAAACTTGATAAATGAATCGTCTTTAAAGCAATGCAAGTAACATAAAAAGTTTTTATATTGGTATAACTTGCACAAAAATTACGCGAAAAAACGGTTACTTCTTCCCTGTTGCTAAATTTAATGAATGTATTTAATATTTAGAACATTTAAAAACAAGATAATTTTTTGTATAATACAAAAAAAAGAAATCAATAAATAACAGAAAAAAAGTAGTACATGTCCAAAGTTGCAAAATGCTTGAAATTATTGAGTTTTAAAAAATATTGCAATACTGTTAAAATTAAGAAAAATTCGGAAACAATTTTTAGAAAATTTACCTTTTTTTAAAAAATTTGCATGAATGTTCGTAAATCGAGTGCTGAAAACAGCTTATTGGGAATATCAATTTTTAATTAATGTAATTAATTTGAGATAAGTAAAATTAGAGTATGCAAAATCTGAATAGACTCAAAAATTAGTCAGTATAGTTTTTTGCATTTCTTACAAATTTTCAAAAATATAAAAGAAATTTTTTTCAGATTTAACATGCAAAATTGTAAGAAAGTTAAAAAAAGTGCTTTTTGTCCATTTTGATAAGATTCCACAATGTTAAGAAATAAATTCCTTTAAGTCTTTTGTAAAATTTTGATCAATTGGTCCGACAAAACAGTTTGATAATGGATTCAAAAATTTACAGTTATTGGAGGTACATTAAGCTGTAAAAAAAAACAGGACACATTAGTCTTCCCATCAATATTTGTGAATATACCGCAGATTTATTAAAACAACAAAAAAGTTACTTTTTCCTTTTTTTTTAATCAATTTTGAGAGAATTTTTTTTTCAATTGTAAAAATATCTTGTAGAAAATTTATTTCAGTTTTTGAAATTAATTTTACATTTTCTGTGCACTCATTGGTTGCTGAAATTTCGATGACCAAAAACAAACAAATTTTTTTCATTAAAAATTAAATATTTCAGCGACAAATTGACGTAAAAAGAACATAAAAACGCAAAGAAAAGCTGAAGGAACTAGCTTTCCGGCCCATGCATTGATTTAACTAATAAAAGTTTTTCCAAATACATTTCCCAAATATCTTTTTTGGTCCTTGCGTTGTTTCTTAAGATAATAACCGTAGCTCGGAAAAATTTTTGCTAAAAGATCTTAAGACTAGAAAGTTGAAGCTTTAAAAAAATTTTTTTCTAAATCTGAATACGACCATTTTTCATTGAGTTACAGTCTTTCAAATATCAATAGAAAATTTAAGAAATTTTCTTGCTCCCTTAATTTTTTGGAATAGTATGAAAAAAGTTTATGTAATATTTAGTCGTTTTGAAGTATTTGAGATAATAAGAAATATTTTTTCAAAAAGGTTTTTACTGAAAAGCTAAATTTTGAATAATTTGAAAAATGGAAAAACAATATAGAATGACAACGATGTATTTGATCCATTTTTTCAAAAGGGAAAATAGAATAATAAAAAATTTAAAACATTTTTGACATTAAAAGTGACTTTAAAAAATGCAACGTATCGAAAAAAAAAATTAGAATGAATATGAAATACCGAATATTATTATTCTTTTTAAGAATTTATTATTATTATTTTTTAGCGACAAATTGACGTAAAGAGAACGTAAAATACGCAAAGTAAAGCTGAATAAACAAGCTATCCGGCACGTGCATTGATTTAACTAATAAAATTTTTTTCATGTCCTTGAACCAAAACAAAAAAAAAGAGGAAAAAAAGATACATATTTTTTTTCTCGCGCTATTTCTTAGGATTTCGTAATAACCGTAGCTCAAAAAAAAATTTGCCAAAAGATCTCAAGACTAGAAACTTAAAGTTTCAAAATGGATTTTTTAAATCTAAATACGACCATTTTTCATTAAGGTACAGTCTTTCAAAGATCACAAGAAAATAAAAAAAAAATTTTTTCCTTAATTTTTTGAAATAGTATGAAAAAAGTTTATGTAATATTTAGTCGTTTTGAAGTATTTGAGATAATAAGAAATATTTTTTTTTTTAAAAAAAAGCTAAATTTTGAATAATTAGAAAAAAGGAAAAACAATATAGAGTGACATAAACGATGAATTTGATCCATTTTCTCACAAAAGCAAAAATAGAATAATATAAACAGTACAGTACAATCTTTCAAAAATCACCAAAAAAATTAAAAAAATTTTTTGTTTCCTTAATTTTTTAGAATAGTATCAAAAAAGTTTATGTAGAATGTTTAGTCGTTTTGAAGTATTTGAGATTTTGAATAAATTTGAAAAATGGAAGAACAAAATAGAATAACATAAACAAAGAATTCACGAAAGAGAAAATTGAAAAATAGAAAATTTAAAACATCTTTGACATTAAAAGTGATTTTAAAGAATGCAACGTTCCTAAAAAATTATTATAATATATACTAAATCCCAAATCTTAATAAGAATTTTTTATTTTTATTTTTTTTTACTTTAACCCATGTAGTCGGCCCCTGTGCTCCCCACAAATTATCCGCTCCAGACCTAATTTATTTTTCGCATTTTTCCGGAAAGAAAGCTTTGTTGTTGCAACGGTAATTAATTATGTATTCACTCAAATATCAATTTTTATGGTTGAAATTTCGCCTAGATCACCACTTGCGTCAGAAACAAAGTGCTCTCGCCGCATTAATTAAACTAATCCAGCAGTTGCAGTTCTGCACTTATTAAACCTTCCCTCTGACACGACTAAACTTGTTTGTTTTTCGACGTTCGCAGTGTTAAATGACAGCTTTACTAACAATAATGAAGCTTTGACATCGCTATCTGATTACAAAACTCTCCTACCTGTGACGCACTTGTTCTTGCGGTCAATAAAGCTCAGAGCTTTCAACGACGGTTTATTCCACTACTTGCTATTTGCATTTTAAATTCGGTAAATTGATTTTTAAGGAGAGGTCAAGAGTGGAAACCATTTACATTAATTTATAATGGTTTTGTGAAGAGGAAAATTTGTTTAGTTGAGTTCCATATTTAGAATTCTGAAAGTTATTTCCTTCGATAAGATTAATTGACTCTAGGTCTGACTGGCAAACACTGTCATAAATTTCGTTCAGTAGACATGGCAATTTTTTGCCGGGAAAATATTGAAACATGTCTCGGGGCATAGGTTCTTGAAAAACAAACCGGAATATTATCTAATTTTCTTAGTTGAAAGGCATCCATAAATAATTTTTGTTTGCCTCAAACTTCGCGAAGTAAATATTTGAACAAAACCGGATCATGCAGGGCAACAAACTCATGTTTATAACAAATAAATACGCGGATTATTTGAGTTATTCAATTGCTTCAGTGTTTTCTTATTATTTGTGTATTCTTAAGAATCAACAAGATTTGCAGATTTTTAAGTTTAAGTTTGTAAATATTTCGAAGTTTTTAACTGTCTTACATTTTTAGTTTTTTATTCATCATAAGTTGTTTTAAATTTTGCATTTTTTGCTGTTTTTACACTTTTTTATTTTTTCAACTCTGTTATTTTAAATTGCTTATCTTTTTTTTTAATTTTAGTTTTCATAGTTTATTATAATTATAGAAATTATCAGATTTTTTATTTTTTTAAATTTCTAACATATATTTTTTTAAATTACTTTTGTTTTTTTAAATTGTTCAAAAATTTTTTTTAAAGAGGCAACTTTCTTAGTTAATCAAGTATCTCATAAAATGTTTAAACTGTTTAGATCTTCAAAAACTAAACAGTTTTTTAGACTTGTATATGTATTTGATATACTTTTAGTACTTTTTATAGTTTTTTTATTTCTTTAAACTTTGAGTCCTTGAATGAATAAGTTTTACAATGTAATGATTATTCTTGAAATAAGAGTATATATAGACTTTTTTATATTTTCTTCGCAAACGTCACAAAAGTGAGCACTTTTATGACTCATGTCACAAGTAGGTTTTACTTTTCAGGCATGGAGTAAAAATTTTACTTTTGCAAATAAGTGTTTTTACATTACATAAACACTTTCGAAGGTCTCAACACAAATTTTGATACTGACGCGTAATGCTTGTTTATAAGCATTGGTTTTATTACTTGCAACGCGTCCTGATTATTTTGTTCATTTATTTGATGATTATAATGTTGCTCTTTTATATTTGCAAAATTTGAAACATCTTAAAACCTCTAAGTTTATAATTTTTAGATTTATCGCATAATTGTTTTTCCATTTTCGAGATTTGTTTTATCCTTTAATTCGTAAAAAGAGATTAATTATTTTCAAAATTTTTTGTTTTTTAGATTTTTGATTGTACATATGATTCGCAGATTTTAGGTTGGTTTTTATAGTCAGTTTCTTTTTCTGCGAAAATAAAAGTAGAATACTCTTAATTTTTCTCTCTTTTTCGGCTTTTTTAGTTATTTAAGGTTTACCTTTTAGCCATGAACTAAAAATTTTATTTTTGCGCTTAAGCGTTTTTACTTTTACCATGACATTTACCAATGTTGTTTCTTTCTTGTTTCTTTGGTTCTTCAGCAATTTCTGTAAATGTACATTGTAGATCATCAAAATTCGACATTTTTGTACTACTAACTGCACTAGTTAAATTAATAAACACTTTCGAAAATCTCAACATAAATTCTGATACAGACACGTGATGTTTGTTATGATTTTATTGCAAAGCGTCCTGATTATTTTGTTCATTTACTTGCTAATTATAGTGTTGCTCTTCGAAGTAAAAGGGAGGTTATGTGACTCAGCTATAATCACTTATATTCTTAGAAACATAATATACTAGGTACTATGTTATCTACACAGTGATTTCTTTTGTGTTTTCCGAAACTTACTTTTTTGAAATATTTAACAATTGTTTTTTATATCAATATTTTAATATTTTCAAGGTTTAAAAAATCTTAAAACCTTTAAATTTAAAACTTTTAGATTTATCGCATATTTGTTTTTCTTGTTTTTAGCTTACAGTTATTTTTGAGATTTGTTTTATTCTAATTTGAAAACAGAAATCACTCATTTTCCAAATCTTCAGTTTTTTCAGGTTTTTGCTTGTACATATGACTTTAGTTTGCTTTTTATAGTCAGAATGGTTTCTTTTTCCGCGAAAATAAAAGTGGAATTCTCTTAATTTTTCTCTCTTTTTCGGTTTTTTTAATTTTTTAACTTTGTTATTCTAATTGCAATGTTTTATTTTGGAATATTTAGATTCTGATAGATATTGATTGATATTGTCGTCATTATGCAAATTATCAATTATTTGCTTTATTTTTTCACATATTTTGATTTTGATTACAATTATTTTTGTTTTGTTATAAAGTTAAAATTTTTATTCAAAGGTAAGTTTCTTTTAAATTAGACAACTTTCTTAGTTATTTCGGCATTTCACGTAATGTTTAAACTGTTTAGATTTTTGAAATCAGTTTTTTAGTCTTTTTATTTATAATTTGCAAATTTATCCTATTTTATTCTTGAGTTTTCAATTTTTCGTTTTTTAAGATGTGATGACTTTTATGGACTACGTATTTTTTAAATTTATTGTTGATATTTTACTTTTAATATTTTTTTATATGCATTTTTTGCTTTGTAACTTTTACAGCAAAATTAAAAGTCTGATATAACAATTTAAAAAATTCAGACAAATACATGCTACATAATTTTACATTTTTTATAATAATTGTTAGTTTTGTTGTTTTTTACTGCAGAAATTGGTGTAGAGTTTCTATCCGTTTTTATAAGCTTCTCTTTAACAGTTTTTTTTTTTAATTCAAGATTCTCAATTTTTTTATTTCCGGATATTTAAGGTGTTTTAATTATTAGATTTTTTTAATGTTTTTAAAATTGCTTAAATTATTTTGATTTTTCAGTAGATTTTTGACTACAAAATATACAAAATCCGGAAAGTGCAATGTCTTTTAACTTTCAGCCCTGTTGGTTGCTTGTCTTATCTCCCCCCTAGTGTTGGCGGGTGCTCGCCACCCTCTGTATCTCAGCACAACTTGTCTTTCCCGTAGATTTAAGACACATTATGTGGTCAATGGAGCGCATCGTGATCAATGACACCCCCCGGCAATTCTCTTAGCTTTCTTAAACTGGCTAAAAGCTGTCTTTGTGACACAGTTTAGGCGCCAAAGCTCGCTCATGAACCCGATATCTAGTTTTCCCCCGTCTCCGCCATATTTCATTTAGCAATTTTAATAAAAACCCTCGATCCCAGC
Organism: Tribolium madens; assembly: GCF_015345945.1. Classification (NCBI taxonomy): domain Eukaryota; kingdom Metazoa; phylum Arthropoda; class Insecta; order Coleoptera; family Tenebrionidae; genus Tribolium; species Tribolium madens. The sequence goes on from NW_025401069.1 coordinate 12,716,779, forward strand.
AGCGAAAAGAGAGCGGTTTTGAGGAAGATTACGTTAATGCCGCACAAGCGGTCGGTCATGCATGCTAACAAAGCCTCTGGTATTACATCCAACCACGACCACGACAATGATACACTGTTTGGCGCAAATGAGCTGTGAAATGAACGTCCTAGCAAGGATCCAGTCCTGTCGACAGGAGCTTAATAACCGCACTCGACTCGTGATGGATTCCGCTTAGTTGACTTCGAAATTTTTATTTTGAGAGACAACAAGATTCAAGGAAATTTTATCTGCAAGAGATGAGTTGACGACCTAAACCAACACAAACGGAATCCGAGTGGCCATTTCGAGTGGCCGCGATGGTCTGCTTGCGGTTACCTTTGTCCCTTATCAAGTCAAACCAAATGTTATTATGCTTAAATAAACAACCGGTTTAATTAAACGACCGGTGCGTTTTGCCACCGGGTTTTGGGGACGTTTGCGGAAAAATTTTTACCAATTTCCAACGAGGGAAAATATTTTTATTCAAGCAATTTGCTATAACTGAGATAACCGGCGCATCCACCAATTTTCGCAATGGACAATTCCAAACTTATTTTCAACAACACTTTGCACAATTTAGGGACATTAACCTATTTTTTGGATGATTTGACAATCAAAACTACACGAAATACTCTGATTTAAATATTGTGCAAAAATTTGTGATTTTGAGAGCGAAACCTCTGCTAGCGTACAAAAATTTGTCAAAAAAAATTAGTACTTTGTTTCAAGTTTTACAATGCTAAAATTGGGTAATGAAATTTGATGGTATCTTTGACATAAAATATGATGCAAAATTTTTACTTCTTTATCTTTTTTTTAATATGACACTTTTTCTGTGACTGTTTTTACTGCTTTTTGCTCACTTTTTATTTTAAAATGCAGTAGTTTTTATAGTAGAATAAAATTATTTATATCTCAGAAACTATAAACATTCGGATCAGACAAAATATGTTATTTGTCTGGAATTCTGGAATTTCTGCACAACTTTTAAAATCACCCTGTAATATAAATTTTTTTTACTAACGTGTTTTTTTCTAAAATTTTTGACATCTTTTTTTACTATTCATTAAAACTTTTATTTAAATTTTTAGCCTCGAATGGTGCTAAACCGCGTCTTTAATGTTTTGGAGATTAATTTTGTTAAAGGCCTCTGATTTAAATATTGTTCAAAAATTTGTGATTTTGAGAGAGAAACCTTCACTTTAGCGTTCAAAAATTCGTCAAAAATGCAGTATAAACGAAGTTTGCATCTTTTGAGTACTTTACAATGATTATATAATGAAATTTGGTAGTATTTTCGACAAAAAAAAATGATTCAAAATTTTTACCTTTTTTATTATGTAATATGAGAACACTTCTTCTGTGTTTTTACTGCTTTTAGCTCAATTTTTATTTTAAAATGTAGTAGATTTTATAATGGAGTAAAATTATTTATATTTCAGAAGCTATAAATATTCGGATTAGGCAAGTTGACTTGTTTTTGCTTTTTATGTCCGTGTATTTAAATTTTTAGTCTTGAATGCTTGTAAACCGCCTCTTTAATATTTTGGGAGATTAATTTTATTTAAAATTTTTTATTTTTCAAATGTAAATTTTTCGTAAATAGTTAAGGACACTTTTTTCTGTGGCTTTTGCTACTTTTCACTTATTTTTTTAAACAAAGTAATGAGTTTTAAAGAACTAACTTTATAGATAATAATGTTTTGTTTTCCTACGAACCCAACAGAAAGTAAGTTTTTCACCCTAATTTTCCTTTATCTGTAAAAATTGAAATAAAAATATATGTAACCTCCCATCGTACCAGGAAAACATGCTGCTAGATTTAATGGGGAAACTGAGATATCAAGAGAAATTGATAGTTTTAAAGTTTTCTTAGCTAGATTGTAGGAAAAATTATATGTACTACACTGGAGATTACTGGGTGGTTACTGCATTTAATAACTTCCACTGGGGGAGYAAAAAATACACTTTCCTCTCTTGTAACACATCTATTACAACTTTTGTTGGTAAAGTTGCGCTCCAAATTTAAATTAATCCGACGACTAAGTTTTTAAAACTCAAAAACTAAACTCAAAACATTAGGATATGGCAGTAAGTTAAGTTATTTTTGCTTCTTTTGTTTTCTATTATTATATTCTAATATTTTTGCACAACTTTTAAAATCACCCATTGTAATATAAAAAATTTTTGCTAAAATTTTTGACATTTTTTTACTATTCATTAAAACTTTTATTTAAAGATAATATTTGTTTTCCTACTATCTTAAGTAAGTTTTTTCACTTTTTCAGATAAGAAAGTAGGTAATTATCTCTCAGAGAGGTAAAAATTTTGCCTCTCTCATCTGTAAAAATTACAATAAAAATATATGTTTCCTTTCATAGAGAAAGTTTTGCTAGATTTGAGAAACTGAGATTTCAATAAAAATTGTTAGTTTTGAAGTTTTTTTGCTAGATCGTAGAAAAAATTATATGTACTACACTGGAGGTTACTGGGTGGTTACTGCTTTCAGCAGCTTCCCTTGTAAAACAAAATAATACACTTTCCTCTCTTGTAACTCTTTGTATTAATTGTTACAACTTCTGTTGAAGTTGCGCGCCAAATTTAAATTAATTCGGCGACTAAGTTTTTAAAGCTCAAAAACTAAACTCAAAAAAATTAGGATAAGGCATAAGTCGAATTATTTTCGTTTTTTTTTTGTTCTCCACTATTACCTTCTAAAATTTTTGCACAACTATTAAAATTACACTGTATTACAATATAAAAATTCGTCACCAACGTATCTATTTTCCAGAATTTTTATCATGTTTTTCTTTTACTATTTATTAACTTTTATGGTATTTATTTAATTTTTTAAACTTGAATGTTTTTTAAACCGGCCTCTTAATTTTTTGAGAGATTAATTTTATTAATTTTTTTTACAATTTGTCTCTATTGAAAGGTTTTTTAAAGCGAAGAAAATAAACGATTAAATTCATTTTCATGCAATTGTTTTATTTTTGTTAGATGCAAGGCGAGTGAAAACCAAAAATTAATAAAAAATGATATTTTGTTTCGTTTAAAATAATAATTGATTACTTTCAGTTCCATTCATATTTATCTACTGTAACACTGAGGTGAAATTTTCGTCGTAACTGAAAGATTTCTACAATTTGGACGTTTGCCCAACCACCGACTTGGCACCTTCACGTCTTTTTTGCGTATTGCAGATGCAATAACCCAAAAAAATTAATCAATTTTATATTTACCAAAAGAAATATTTCAGTTTGAAGAAGCCTTTTCCGTTTCCTCATCATCTGTTCTTATTAATTTTTTCAGCTCCTGGAAATAGTTTTCCGGTTCGCTCCGGGACTGCAATAGTCCAGATGGAGTTGTATCAATATTAAAACCGTCGGCAAACAGTTGATACGAAGCAATTTCGTCATACAATAGGGAAAGGTACAAGGAATCCGACGCGGTTTTGGACCGGAAACGAGGCCATTTTAACTGGGTATTGTATAAATATTGTATGACAATGCGAAGTTACGAGCTTCTAAATCCGTACTTCGCATTACCATTTCTTTGAGCCGGCTTTGAACTATAAAAAATTCTCGTCTCTTTTCATTTAAATTAAAACGGTTTAAATGAAAGAAATATCTGATTCAGGTGTGATCGAATTGGACTGGAAATAATAGGACTGTCATGTACATTGTGACGCTTATTAGGAGGGTTTTTGTGCGGATTCATAAAGTGTTGTTGTTACGACGGCCGGGAAATATTTTCAGGATTAGATGTTTAATGACGTTGTCCTTTCGGCGAAAGGATGAAATTAAAAATGCTGTGTTTTAAGAGGGTTTCATGCTTTATGGACAAATAAAAGTTTGTAATTCTGTTTTATCACTCAAATTTTTTTTAATAATTGAGCCAACAGGTGTGAGCAAGAAAAATTTTCCTGAAAATTTCACCTGAAAAATTGTGTAATAGCACGAGCGAATATTAATTTTAGTGCAGTATTATGATCCTACAACATGCAACAACATGAATAAAACYCAAACTTGTCAAAGTTTCCGATGACATTTGATGTCAATGATTTGAAGAATTTTATTTTAAAATGTAGTAGATTTTACAGWAGACTTGAATTATTTATATCTCAGAAATTATGAACATTCGAATTTGCCAAGTTGATTTATTTCTGCTTTTTTTGTCCTCTAGGTACTATCACCGT
>NW_025401069.1:12722525-12735992 GCF_015345945.1 Tribolium madens
AAAATCTTGTCTCCCTCATCTGTAAAAATTACAATATAAATATATGTTTTCTTTCATATAGAAAGGAAAGTCTATAATTCTGTTTTATCACTCAAATTTTTTTTTAATAATTGAGCCAACAGGTGTGAGCAAGAAAACTTTTCCTGAAAATTTCACCTGAAAAATTGTGTAATAACACGAGCGAATATTAATTCTAGTACAGTATTATGATCCTACAACATGCAACAACATTGATTCTATTAACCTTGACATACCCATTTTTACAAGTTAAAAAATGGTGGAGGCGCCGGGCTAGTGTTAAAATTTGCTAAATTTTTATTTAGTTTGTTTATAATAGAAATTTTCTTACCATATTGTTGGTTTTCTTAGACGGCACTGGTCATTTCCTGTGGTGCAATGCGTAACGTCTGGCTCATTCGTCACGTTAAACCCGGCGTCGCGACGCTCTTTATCTTCCGGACTCGAGTGCACTGCACTGAGCGACGTCGTCGTCGACCAAGTCGTCTCTTCTCAAACGCATGCTCTTTGCCGCAACCCTACCACTGGCGTGTTGCCGTGCCAGGAATTTATAAACTCTCTGTTTACATTCTTTCACTCATGAATCGTCTTGGTTTCAACACGCCGCCGAGGAAATGCTTCGCAGTTTTATGATACGGCGAGGTGTTGCCAACAAGCGTCAGACATGAATGGAATGAATTTAACACGGCGAAGGCAGGAAATAAATTGCAGGGTTTAGAAATTGTCAAAATGCGGCGGGAGAGAGTGGAAAAAGCTGATAAATTGTGGAGTTTATCTTGTTCTTTCTTAACATTTTATCCATTTGACTATTTTTAACTATTTGAAGTTTACACACATAAAACGTAAAAACGCAAAAAATTAATTTTGAAAAATTTGTGTGTGAATGAGTATTTTGAATAGAGGAGACACACTGGCCGGAGGCGTGGAAGCGCAGCGACTAAAGTTGCTTGATGGTTTTTGCACTTCTTCTTACTTTAGCTCCAAAAAATGTTAGAAATATGAATTTAAACTGATGTGGTGTCAATTTTGGTTTGTTATAAATAGTTATATACAGGGTGTTTCAACGAGTCCATTAATGACCTTTAAATGGTGAAATTAAAGAAAAATATATAGGACATTGGTTGATATTAATCTAGTCCATCGCCTAAAATGATTTTCAACTATACAGCGTGTCTCAAAAATAAGTTACAATACAAACTTGTGTTTTTTAAATGAAACACCGTATGTTTCTTAACGTTTTTGGATGTAGATTTTTATGACAATGTTTTTAAACTTAAACTTTTATTGGGCGATTTTGCTTACTTTTAAAAATAAGATGGTTTTTTTCACGAAAACATGCACTTTTTAAACATTTACTACAGTAGAAATATTTTTTTTACAACCGCAAAGAAAAAAGTACAAGCTATAAAGTTTTAACATTTTTTTAGTGTGTTGCATTTGCAAAGATAAAAAAATGAAGGCGTTTCTTGAAAGTTAAATAAATTAAAAAATTTAAATTGAATACCCTATTTATTGTTTTTGCATTTAAAAGATTATTAAATTGTCTTTCTAAAATTACTTACTTTTAGGTGTTTATAATCAATAACTAAAAAAGATATTTAACGTTAAACATTAAAAAAAAATACTTTTGTTTCAGTAGCCAAAAAGTGCACAGTTGCACAAGAGATGGAAGAAATATCACTTAATAATCACATTTGTGTTAAACTGAATTTATTATTCTTTATTTTTACAATAAAATGATTCGAATTTCAGTATTTATAATGACTTTTACACTATCTACATAGATAAATCAACGGATAAGTGATCCGTGGTGAAATTACTATGGTTGCTATAGATATTGATAGGCATTGTTGCTAAAATTAATATTAAATGTTAAATATCTTTTCATTTATCAAGTCTAGACATTAAAAGTTTATTTTTTAGATAGAAAATTTATCAATCTATTAGATGCAAAAATAAAAAGTAAAGTGTTCCATTTAAATTTTTTAAGTTATTTAACTTTTAACAAACTTCTTAATTTATTAATCTTTACAAATGCAAAACACTAAAAAATTGCTACAGCTTTAAATTCTGTACTTTCTTCTTTGCAGTAGTAAGAAAAAATTTGTTCTAGCTGTCTTAGTTTCTGTGTAATAAATTTGTGTGTGTTTGTTTTCGTAAAAAAACGTCTTATTTCTAAAACTAAGCCAAATCGGCTAATAAAAGTTTAGCCTAAAAACATTGTTTTAAAAAGCTACATCCAAAAATGCAAAGAAACATACGGTGTTTAATTTTAAAAAAACACAAGTTTGTATCGTAACTTGTTTTTGGGACATGCTGTATAGTTGAAAATAATTTTAGGTGATGCACTAGATTAGTATCTATCAATGTCCTATACAATTTTTTTAAATTTTATCATTTAAAGTCACTAATGGGCTTTTTCATTTCACTGGGATACCCTGTATGTTGTGTAAATTGTTGTTTTTGCTAGTACTTAAACTTTTTTTACATATAAAACTTTGTCCAATTTAATAGTTAAAAAAGACTTTTTTGAATTTTGTCGCTATAACATTAATAGGAAATTGTGCAATTCCAACATGGCAGTTGCATGTAAATGCCCAACCGCAACACAATTCGATCAATTTTCCCCAACACGCATTTCGCATCAAATTTCGCAATTTATTTTAAACCCATCTCCAAACTACCCTACACGGATAATACCGATCCTGTTTACAGATCGATAATTCGAATTAAAAGCTTGTAAATTTACAAATAATATTTAACGGTGTGTGAACGTGACAAATGCTTCAAAAAGTACACTAAACCAAACGAAATTATCAATTATTCGTTAATTTTCGTCCCATCGGAGCGTTTTATTTCATTTGCTAACACGACGTGATACATGACCGAATTAACGAGATCCAAGCCTCAAAAAATAAACAAAATTTACTGTGACGCAACGGGGGAATGTTTCGAACGGGGTTTGGGGGTTCTAGACGTTCAACCGGTGCGTGCCAATGTAGAAAACTTACAAGGATCGAGACACGATGTGATAAATAATGGAATTAATTGGACCTAAGCCTGGAATAATACGCAACATTGGAATGTTTCCGTTCTAGACGTTCAACCAATGCGTGACAAGGTAGAAAAATTACAAAAATTGTGTAAAACGCAAGAAATATTCAAATTAACTAAATTCAAACCTCAAAAAATAAGCAAAAACTTATAATGACGCAACGATGAAATATTTCGAACAAAATTTAGCCGTTCTAAACGTTCAGTTGATGCGTGACAAAATAGAAAACTTACAAGAATCGTGTAAAACGCTTGCAATAAATGAAATTAACAAAATTAATTTCTGGAAAAAAGTAGAAATTAACAACAACGCAATCAAAGCCTGAAGAAACTGCAAAAATTTAGAACAACGCAACGGTGGAATGTTTCGAACGGAGTTTGCTCGTTCTAGACGTTTAACCGGTGCGTGTCAAGGCAGCAAACTTACAAGAATTGTGTAAAACGCAAGAAATGATCGAATTAACTAAATCCAGGTCTCAAAAAATAAGCAAAAATTTCGAACATTGCTTAACCGTTCCAGACGTTCAACCAATGCGTGTCAAGGTAGAAAACTCACAAGAATCGTGTAAAACGCTTGCAATAAATAATCAAATTAACCAAATTAAGTCCTGGAAAAAAGTAGAAATTTACAACAACGCAACGGTGGAATGTTTCGAACGGGGTTTGGCCGTTCTAGACGTTTAACCGGTGCGTGACAATGTAGAAAAATTACAAGAATTGTGTAAAACGTCTGCGATAAATGATCAAAGCCTGAAAAAAACTGCAAAAATTTAGAACAACGCAACGGTGGAATGTTTTGAACGAAGTTTGGTCATTATAGACGTTCAACCGTGTCAACGGTGCGTGTCAAAGCAGCAAACTTACACGAATCGTGTAAAACGCAAGAAATGATCGAATCAACTAAATCCAAGCTTCAAAAAATAAGCAACAATTTTCAACAACGCAACGGTTTCATGTTTCGAACAGGGTTTAACCGTTCCAGACGTTCAACCAAATCGTGTCAAGGTAGAAAACTCACAAGAATTGTGTAAAACGCTTTCAATAAATGATCGAATTAACTGAATTTAAAGTCACGTAACGGTAGAATGTATCGAACGGGGTTTGGCCATTCTAGACGTTCAACCGATGCGTGTTATGATAGAAAACTTACAAAAATTGAGACACGATGTGATAAATACTGAAATTAACCAAACTCAAACCTGAAAAAAATTGCAAAAGTTAACAACAACGTAACGGTGGGATGTTTCGAACCGGGTTTGGCCGTTCTAAACGTTCAACCAATACTTATCAAGGTAGAAAACTTACAAGAATCGTGTTAGATGCTTGCATAAATGATCAAATTAACCAAATTAAATCCTGGAAAAAGTAAAAATTTACAACAACGCAACGGTGAAATGTTTTGAACGGAGTTTGGTCGTTCTAGACGTGCGTCAAGGTAGCAAACTTACAAGAATCGTGTAAAACGCAAAAAATGATCGATTTAACTAAATTCAAGCTTCGAAAAATACACAAAAAGTTGCAACAACGCAACTATTGCATGTTTCGAACAGTGTTTAGCCGTTCCAGACGTTCAACCAATGCGTATCAAGGTAAAAAACTCACAAGAATTGTGTAAAACGCTTGCAATAAATAATCAAATTAACAAAATCATATCTTGGAAAAAAGTAGAAATTTACAACAACGCAACGGTGAAATGTTTTAAATGGGGTTTGGCCGTTCTAGACGTTTAACCGGTGCGTGACAATGCATAAAAATTACAAAAATTGTGTAAAAATGTGTAAAAATAAATGGTCAAAGCCTGAAGAAACTGCAAAAATTTAGAAGAACGCAACGGTGGAATGTTTTGAACGGAGTTTGGTCGTTCTAGACGTTCAACCGGTGCGTGTCAAGGCAGCAAACTTATAAGAATCGTGTAAAACGCAAGAAATGATTAAATTAACTAAATCCAGGCCTCAAAAAATAAGCACAAATTTTTAACAACGCAACGGTTGCATGTTTCGAACAGGGAAAACTCACAAAAATCGTGTAAAATGCTTACAATAAGTGATCAAATTAACCAAATTAAGTACTGCAAAAAAGTAGAAATTTACAACAACGCAACGGTGGAATGTTTCGAACGGGGTTCGGCCGTTTTAGACGTTTAACCGGTGCGTGACTATGCAGAAAAATTACAAGAATTGTTTAAAACATCTGCGATAAATGATCAAAGCCTGAAGAAACTGCAGAAATTTAGAGCAACGCAACGGTGGAATGTTTTGAACGTAGTTTGGTCGTTCTAGACGTTTAACCGGTGCGTGTCAAGGCAGCAAACTTACAAGAATCGTGTAAAGCGCAAGAAATGATTAAATTAACTAAATCCAGGCTTCAAAAATAAGCACAAATTTTCAACAACGCTACGATTGCATGTTTCGAACAGGGTTTAACCGTTCCAGACGTTCAACCAATGCGTCTCAAAGTAGAAAACTCACAAGAATAGTGTAAAATGCTTGCAATAAATGATCAAATTAACAAAACTAATTTCTGGAAAAAAGTAGAAATTTACAACAACGCAACGGTGAAATGTTTCGAACGAGGTTTGGCCGTTCTAGACGTTTGACCGGTGCGTGACAATGTAGAAAAATTACAAGAATTGTGTAAAACGTTGCGATAAATGATCAAAGCCTGAAGAAACTGCAAAAATTTTCAACAACGCAACGGTTGCATGTTTCGAACAGGTTTTAACCGTTCCAGACGTTCAACCAATGCGTGTCAAGGTAAAAAACTTACAAGAATCGTGTAAAACGCTTGCAATAAATGATCGAATTAATTAAATTCAAGCCTCAAGAAATAAACCAAAATCACGCAACGGTGGAAAGTATCGAACGGGGTTTGGCTATTCTAGACGTTCAACCGATGCGTATCAAGGTAAAAAACTTACAAGAATCGTGTTAGATGCTTGCATAAATGATCAAATTAACCAATTTAAATCCTGGAAAAAGTAAAAATTTACATGAAAAACGCTTGCAATACATTAAATTAACTGAATTCAAGCTTCGAAAAATAAAACAAAATTACAATCACGCATCGGTGGCATGTTTCGAACAAGGTTTGGCCATTCTAGACGTTCAACCGGTGCGTGTCAAAGTAGAAAACTTATAAGAATCGGGTAAGACGCTTGCAGTTGTGACGGAATTTAATCAAAGGGTTTATTTGAGAGGTGTAGTAGTTAGGTCAAGTGCACTCGAGAATTGCTCGCGGCTTTAATTATGAGCAAAATTAAACCGCCTTACCCTTGCGGCAATTTATACGATGGGTTTATCGATCGGGAAAATTGTCATTTATTGTTTGGGGCCCATTGTCTTTTTTTCCCGAAATATTAATTATTTCAATCCCGTTTATTATGTAAACCAAGCTTGATAAATGCCGGCCATTTATTCCAAGAGATGTTATAAGTTAATTATTAAGTCGAGTGAAGGAGCTTTATGGTTTCTGCTCAGGTGTTAGCGAGCTTAAAGATGAATACCAACTAGAAAATATTTCAAATGTCGTCGTTAGCTCAGCTATCAATTTGATTACATCATTATCACGTCTTTGCGCTCCCTTTACACCAGGAACATGGAAGATAAATATCTTACACTCGGGTGCCTTTCTCTCTTATTTACCAGTCAAAGTACATTTTTCTACTATTGGACCTGGAGTTCACAACACTTAATCGAAGCTCTTTGAAAAGCAATTTAATCCTTGATAGCTTTCGATCACACTCGACTTGTGCTCCATGCCACCTAATAATTCTCGGTTAAGCTCATCAATCGGCAGTTAAAATAGCTAATAATCCTAGTTAATTAATCCAAAAATTGAGACATTAAGACTAAAAATGAAAAAATGGAACAAAACTTAATAAGGAAAATAATAAGTTTTTTCGAAGAAAGTGAAAAATGATTAAGAAAGAAACTTGTAATGAGTTAAAAAATTGAAGGATAGATAAAAAGAAAGAAGGATTAAAAATGTTTCAAAAAATTGTTTGTAAAAGAGAATACGAAGAAGAAAAATAATGAGAATGAGAAAAAGAAACATTTGAAGAGTTGACTTTTTTATGTCATTCTTTGTATAAGTATAGTATAATAAATAACGAGTATGTGTTTATTATGCAAAACTATTTAAAAAGGAATGGAGACGAAAAATTTCAAAAAATATAAACGTTTGAGAAATAAAAAGAATACGGGAAATAACAAAGGAAGATAAGGAAGAAAATTATGTGATAATTTAAAAAAATCATTGAGACAAAGTTTAGTAAATTACAGGATAAAATGGAAAAATAATAAATAATTAAAAAGACAATACAGGATGCGCCAGAACTTGCTCCCCAGAGAAATTTTTTAAGTAAGGTAAGATACCAGGAACATGAAAAAAATGTTTAAAAAATTCTATCTATCTATCTGACATTTGACATTTTTTTATATCTATTTAAGGACATTGATGATCTTGTATATGTTTTTTTACAATTATTTAGTAAAGGGACAAAAATTTTGCCAATAAAAGCCACAAATAACAAGCCTATAGCAAAAAAACTTGGAAAATAATTTTTCCAACAGAAATAAATAGAATCAAAGTGCAAACTTTAAACCCTCATAATTTTTAAATTTTTATAGATAATTTTTTTTAACATATTTTCCATGTTCCTGGTATACCTTATATGGCATTTTTCTCTGGGGCTCGAGTTCTGGCGCACCGTGTACATTTGGAGAAAAAAATATTGAGAATGAAAAGAAATAAAAAAAAATGTTAGAAATGGACCAGAATCTAAGTGTTGCTTAATGTTAATTATTGAATTAATTATCCAAAACTGTATAAAGAAAAACAAAAAAAGACTAACAAGAAATATAAAAAATAAAAAAAACTGAAAATGAGATATATTGGAAATGAGACAAATAGAGAGTAAATAATTAAAAAAGATCTGAAAGGAATATGAGGAAGAGAAATTATGTAATAATTTAGAACAACCATTGACACAAAAGTTTAAAAATAGAAAAGAAAATTGTAAAAAGAGAGAAAATGTTTAAGAATCGGTTCAGCATCCAAGGAGTTGATTTTTTTATATCACTCAGTATATAATAAATTATAAAGAAAAAATTAAGAAAAAATAACGAAAATTTTGCTCTAAATGTTTTTATTATTTTTTCGCAGTCTTAACGCAAAAATTGTCCATTCACTTGCCAATCCCCAGCGCCTAATCCGGGCTTACTTCCGGCTTGTAAACACGATTAAAACTCCGGAAAGTGAGAAATTCCAATAGGTTTCTGTCGTCACAGTTCCGGAGCTGCGACCACCTAATTTATTATGTTTGACGGAAATATTAAGTCGAGATCCCTCGATGCTTATTGGACCGTCTTGAACCCCGGATAAAGCACTCCGGGAGTCCGGGCTTACTGCTTGTCTCAGTGTGTATAAACGGGAAGATGGATGGTGTTTTAACACGACACTTCCGTTCACACATCGTGATATTTTAAACCGGTCCCGGAAATACCGGAATTAGATCAGCACTGTCGGGGTTAATTCAGTTTCAATGAATCGAATTCGCCCAAGCTCTTAAATATTTATTGAAGAAGAATGAGCGGCCGAAAGCGAAAAGTTCGATCCGGATTTTTTATCACCTTTATTCTATTGCCTAGGGCACAACTCGAAAAATATTTATCTAAACTAAACTGACAATTGGGAGTTTATCGCCAAGGGCGCTTTCAATTTCTCCTCGCAAGAGCCATTTTTTTCCCGGTGAAACCCATTGTCGGCGAATTAACCACCGAAATTGCGTATAATTGCGTTTCCATACGGCTGTGATCATCATAACACAAATCATGAATAATCATAGTTTAGAGGCCGCCCTATATTCCGCCCCTTTTAGCACAATCAATCAATAGCGCCCCATTAACGCCTTAATAGACCCCGATGGATTGCTTTAACACAACCCACCTGGAATTCCCAAAGGAAATGATATTTTGCACGGTTTATGAACTGTCATTCCGCTCCGGTAATGACGGTAACGGTTGTTAACTCTGAGTTAATGACGCTCGCATCGTATCGATTCCGGGCCCCCATTGCACGCCACTGATCTACAATCATTGAAAATCATTACATTGCAAAACAACGACGGGATTATGAGGTGCTAAATGGGATTTGTCACGTGGCCAGCAACTGGTGGTCCGAAAACCAATGAATTTTTACTACGATCTAAATTAAGAAAAAAAATACCGAAAATGCAGTTTTTGCGGCTGTCAGACAAGGCAAAGCCGAGTCTGGGATAGCAGATGAGTTCAAAAACTTTTTACGCAAGTGTTACAAACATTTTTTTTTCTGTTAGAGCTTCCATAACACATTAATGATTAAAGATAATAAATAGTACTTAAAATAATTACTTTCCTAGCACTAGTAATGGTTTTGGCTGTTTTGCTTGTACTAGTACCTAAAATGACTATTTTACGAACTATTTTATTGAGTTCAAAAAATTCAGTTTAGGGTCCGTAAAACAGCTATTTTTAGAAACGCATAAAATAGTACATTATGTTATTAGGAGTAAAAGTGATACTCTATGTGATGAAATTAAACATTCATCTGGGCCATAACAAATTACTTTTACTCCAAATAACATACGTTATTTTATTTTATCCGCAAACGTATTCAGATCGGGAGTAACACTATAATTAGCAAGTAAATGAACAAAATAATCTGAACGTTTTACAAGTAATAAAATCATAACAACGCTTATTAACAAATATCACGCGTCATTATCAAAATTTGGGTTGAGATTTTCGAAAGTGATTAGTGCAGTTAGTAGTGCAAAATTTTGAATGCTGATGATCTATAATGAAACTGCTGAAACAATTGAAAAAACAACATTGGTAAATGTCAATAATGTCCTATTAAAAGTAAAAACGCTTAAGCGCAAAAACAGGATTATTACTCGATAATTGAAAAGTGAAACTTTTACTTCTGACATTTAGTCACAAAAGTAGTCACTTTGGCGATGTTTGTGAATAAAAGTATTTTTATAAGAATATTGGGAGTTAAATTCTTAGATGGGACACCCTGTAATTGCATTTTTTTTTACGTTTACATTTTTCAATTTTCAACTAATTATAAATGTTATTATATTTTTACTTTATTTTAAAATTCTTTATAATATTGTAACACAAAATTTTAAAATAGTACATTATTCAACGATTGAGAAAGTTAGCCATTTCTACGAAGATGAGATTTACGATACGAGACAAAGCTGACTGGAGTAATTCATCTGAGTGAAAATGGCCATTTCTCACGAATTTAATACTATGTTTTTTCTAATCTTAAATAATGAGTGTAATATTTCATTTTATATTTTCTTTTTATTGTGAACATTCACGTTAACTAATTTTTTTATTTTCTCTAAAGTTAAAGAATGCATAACTTTCTTAACTGAAAACGTAAGAGAAAAGTTCCCTTTTGTGACGTTTGTAAATAATAGTATTTTTATAAGAATTATAATTTAGATACCTACCCAAAATGAAAAGAGATATTGGGAGTTAAATTCTTAGATGGGACACCCTGTAATTCCATTTATTTTATTTTTACGTTTACGTTTTTCAATTACCTTTTAACTAATTATGAACGTTCTTATATTTTTACTTTATTTTAAAATAGTACATTATTCAACGAGTGAGAAAGTTGGCCATTTACACAAAGATGAAATTTACGATACAAGCCAAAGTCGAGTGGAGTAATTCATCTGAGTGAAAATGGCCATTTCTCACAAATTTAATACTATATTTTTTCTAATCTTAAATAGTGACTATAATATTTCATTTTATATTTTCTTTTTATTGTTAACATACAACCAACTTTTTGTCAATTTTTTCCACAGTTAAAGACATTTGTGACATTTAGTCATAAAAGTAGTCACTTATTTTTAGTAGTAGTAGTAATAGTATTTTTATAAGAATTATAATTTAGATACCTACCCAAAATAAACAAAGATATTGAGAATTATTTTTTTACGTTTTTCAATTACCTTTCAACTAATTATGAATGTTTTTTATTTTTTTTTATTTTAAAATTGTTTGTAATATTCTAAGACAAGATTTTAAAATAGTACATTACTCAACGAGTGAGAAAGTTGTCCATTTCCACAAAGATGAAATTTGTGATACCAGCCAAAGCTGAGTGGAGTAATTCATCTGAAAAGGGCTATTTCTCACGAGTTTAATCCTATATTTTTTATAATGACTGTAATAATTCATTTTATATTTTCTTTTTATTGTGACCATACACATTAACCAATTTTTTTTCAATTTTCTCCACAGTTAAGGACTGCATTACTTTCTCAATTAAAAATGTAAGAGAACAGTAAAATTCCTTAATATGATTAAAAAATTTTTTTTTGCTCTTCTAGATTATCTTTATACGCTGATTTGTATTTGATATTTTATTTTTTATGTAATCCTGTGATATATTTTAATCCATCATTAAAAAATATGTTTGACTAACGAGAAAAATGTTTACATTGTGCTCAGTTTAATTAAAAAAAGTTGGGAAACGCTCCAACAGATGTATTGTTTCATTTTTCATTTGGCTTTTTTCTGATTAAAAACCGGATGTTTTGTGAGCATCTAACCGAAAGCCATTGCTGTTCCGCATGAGTGGTTTAGTTAAATCTTGTTTTATATGATGTCTGCATCGTTTCAATGGTTTTAAAATGTCACTGCGTCGTGAATGTGAGACAATTAAAAGCGCGTAATTCGGGCAAAAGCTCATAAGGGCAGTTAAGCCACCCTTACAAAGCTGCGGTATTTCGTTTCACACCCTTGAGAGTGCTAACGTAGGGTGTTTACTCAGTGAAAGACTGTCTTAATTCAACTAGTTTTATTAAAAAAATTTAGTTTCGGTGGGGTAGTGTTGAATTCTCACTTCTTGGCCTCACCATCATTCTGGCTTGCTTCAAACTGTAGGAAACTCCTCGAAATGAGTTCCAGTACATCACACGACCTGCCATTTCATCCAATGTTGAATCTTTTGTTTTCAAATATTTTCCAGTCAGCTGACATGCCATGCAATTATTGTACCACCAAGCCCCGTCTAGAAAAAACTCCCAAGAGTGTTATACACAATTTTTTATTTATCACAGGGCAACTTGACAAATGATATATCATTTTGTTCGTCTCAATGAGACAGATCAAATGCACTAAAAAAAAATTAAAAAGTCCACACACTAAATTTTTTTTTTTCTAATTTAAATGAATTTGAAATAATTTAACTTCAAAAAATCATTACTCAATTACTCAATACTCAAATAATCGAAAGAAAAACCCTACGAGTATTTTTTTTCATCATCACCATCGTGTAGAGCATCTTTATTAGTTGAAATCTAAATTTTTAAAAAAATATTCCGAGTAGTTTTCAAGATATGATTTTTTTTTAAATTAAGGTTTGCTAATCATACAATGCGCCCCATATAGGAGAAATGCATGTTAATCTTACTAAAAATTGCACTGTTATAAAAGTATTTGTTTTAAAACTCTTTTTTGCCTAAAAATGGTCAGTTGCACTTTTTTTATTCTAATTAGAATAAACAAAAATTGTTTGTTTACTTAAAACAAACAAGGAGTACTTGCGTACTAATTAAAGCAAATAAAGAGTTTTTTTGTTCTAAAAATGATCACTGAGCAAAAAGGATCTAGAAGCTTAAGGCACGACTCTTAAACAGATACACTACTCCAAAAAATTAAAGGTACAAAAAATTTTCCTACATTTTTTGGTGATTTTTGAAACGCTGTAACTCATCGAAAAATCGTCATGTCTGTATTTACAAAAAATCGTGAAGCTTTAAGTATCTAGTTTTGAGATCATTTGGCAAATATTTTTTTCTGTGCTACGGTTATCACGCAATTCTAAGTAACAGCGCGAGAAAAAAAATTCTAAATTTTTATGTATTTGTTTTTGGTCCACTGTTTTTGGACGTGAGAATTTTTTTTAGTTAAGTCAATGCATCGGCCGGATAGCATGTTTGTTCACCTTTAATATGCTTGTTTCATATTCTCTTTACGTTAATTTTTCGCTGAGATATCTGACTTTAAATGAAAAAGGATCCTCTTGTCTTTGATCATCAATATCTCAGCAACCACACAAAGAATATAAGGGAAGTGTCAAAAACTGGAATAAATGCCTTATATAAGATCTTCGATTGATTTTTTTGTACATATTTTTTTTACCTTTAATATTGGTTAAAAAAAAGAAAAAGAAATAAGTTTTTCCGTTTTCATGGACCGATTGATCAAAGTTTTGCAAAAAAATAAAAGGAACAATTGTACATATTGTTTCTGAACATCGTTTAATCTTCGTCAAGATGAGAAAAACAATTATTTTCAGCTTTCTTTTACAATTTTGTATTAG
>NW_025401069.1:12736085-12748503 GCF_015345945.1 Tribolium madens
AAATTAAACAGTTCAGTGTTTCTTAAATGTTTTTACAAATTTTCGAAAAACTAATCAAAAAATAAATTTTGTTTTTTTTTATACTTTTAGAAAATAACTAATGCAAAATTGTAAACGAGTCGAAAAAAAATGTTTTTTTCACTTTGATGAAGATTAGGCAATGTTTAAAAACAATATGTGCAATTGTTCCTTTAATTTTTTTGCAAAACTTTGATCAATCGGTAAAAGAAATCGGTTTGATAATAAAAATTGGCAAGGTTGTGGGGGATACTTTCAGCTGTAAAAATACCTAAAAACATTAGTTTTTCCATCAATATTAGTGAATACGCGGTAGATTTACTAAAACAACGTAAAAAGTTACTTTTTTCTCTTTTCTTTAAATCAATGTTAAAGGCGAAAAAAAAATTATTTTCAAAAAAATCATAAAAGGATCTTATAAGACGTTTATTCCAGTTTTTGACACTACTCTTATATTCTCTGTGTAGTCATTGGTTGCTAAAATATCGATGATCAAAGACAAAATGATCTTTTTTCATTTAAAGTCAGATATCTCAGCGACAAATTGTCGTAAAGAGAATAGAAAGAAAGCATATTAGCTATCCAACCTATAAATTGACGTAACTAAAAAAAAATATTTCCACGTCCTTGGACTAAAAACAAAACCATAAAAATTTAGATTTTTTTTCTTGCCCTATTACTTAGAATTGCGGGATAACCGTAGCACAGAAAAAATATTTGCTAAAAGATCTCAAAACTAAAAACTAAAAGCTTCAAAATGTTTTTTTTTAATCTAGATACGACCATTTCTCCATGAGTTACAGCCTTTCAAAAATCACCAAAAAAATTGGAAAAATTGTTTGTTAATTTAATTTTTTGGAGTAGTGTATTTATTTAAGAGTCGTGCCTTAAACTTCTAGATCCTCTTTGCTCAGTGATCAGTAGTCATTTTTAGAACAAAAAACTCTTTATTTGCTTTAATTAATACGCAGGTAATCTTTGTTTGTTTTAAGTAAACCAACAGTTTTTGTTTATTTTAGTTAGAACAAAGAAGGTGCAATTGACAATTTTTAAGCAAAAGAAGATTTTTAAAACAAATACTTTTATAAAAATGCAATTTTAAGTAAGATTAACATACATTTCTCCTATATGGCGCAATGCTTGATTAGCAAACCTTAACTTTAGAAAATCATATTTTCAAAACTAGTCGGTATATTTTTTTAAAAATTTGAATTGCAACTAATTAAAAGATGCTCTACACGATGGTGATGATGAAAAAAAAAACTTGTAGTTTTTTTTTTTAGATTATTTCGATTCACTTCGAACTTCATCGAACACTGTTCGAAAAAAAATTCGCCAATATTCAATTTCAAATTGCATATTGTTCTAAAGCGGAAGTCTATTTTTTTATAATTGTTTTATTTTAAGAAAATCGGCCTAATTGTTATTGAGTAATGATTTTTTAAAGTTAAAGTGTTTGAAATTCATTTAAATTAGAAAAAAAATATTTAATTTAAAGTGTGTCTTCTTAATTTTTTGTTAGTGCATTTGATTTGTCTCACTGAGAGTCACAACATGACTTTTTTTTGTCGCCCTGTATATTTACTGTAAAGTGTGGCACAGTTTTCCGGACTGGAGTCTTGATCCCTGTCTTTCGTGCTAAATTTCTCGCCCAAACTGACAGATAAGTCATCCCCGGCATCGCCACTGTACTCCCCAAGAATCCTAAGAATGTATCCTTCATTCTCGTTCCCGATACTGAACGCGTTGTAATGAGCAAACCCTTTTTTGTCCTCCCAATCCACAAGTTCGACTAACAGTTCGTTAGCTTCGTAACCTTCAATTTAACGTTTTATTATTTTACTATAAATTGATTTTGTACCTGTCAAGGCGTACAAATGCTCCAAACCTAGCCAAAACTCCCCCGCTAGGTTCCCAAACCCGCTTTTGTATTCACTCCAAGTTAAATAAAAATTTTGGGAGCCGTCAAACCTGCTGAGGATGTAGGTCCAGCCGCCTCCTCGTGTCTGAAAATCGCACAAAACCATAAAACTTTCAGGCGAGTGGTCGGGTTGGATGCGGTAGAAGCCTGAAATGTTTCTACCATTTGCTTGCACCTCTTTGCAGTGTTTTGGGAGTTGAGTGGTTTTCTGTGGTGGTTGGGTCTAAAAATATCAGTTATGAGAGTTACCACGAGTAGCTTCTTACTGTGCATTCAGGCGATACAACGTTTTGAAATGCAATAAAATTTAAAATTGTAATTAGTTTTAAATACATTTTGTTTGTCTTGGATGTGAAACGCACTTTCTAAGACGATAAGAGATTAATGTGACATTATACTTGACCTATGACCAATTTTTCTAAACATCTTATTTGTGCACCAAATCTCCATGCATTGTTTTCTCAAAAACAAAACTACCAATCTTTGAAAAATATTAGGCACTAACATCGTAGCTGTTTAACTCTGAAGACATTTCTGAGACAAAATAAAATTAAATAAATGTTTTAGGACTTTGACTCTTATTCTAAAGTAAAATTAAGGATTTCGGTTTTAAATAAATCAATTTTTTACGCTTATTTGCTGATTTGGCGTTTTTATGCTAAAAAAACTTTTTTTGAGCTATTTTCATGGTAATTCTGATTATTTTTAGTGAAGTTTATTAGCTTTAATAAACTGTAGACAACTTTGTAAAAAAAATGCAAAAATTTTGTCGCAAAGGAGGGAAGATCCTTCTACGTCAGCTAATTTTAAATACGCTCCAATTTTATTACAAGTTTAGAAGTGGAAAGAGGCTTTTCACACATTAAAAATGTGCCAACCGATAAAAAAAACAGTTTTCTAACCGATAATTTAGAAAAGTTTTAATCATTATTTTTTATAAAAATGATAAACAATCAATTTTATTAAAATGTTTTTATGTATACAGGGTGAATATAAGGTATGGAACTAAACGTTTTTTTTTTAATTATTTGCCTCCAAAAAATAATAATTAATATAAATTAAAATAATTTAAAAAATGTGATCGTATTTTGAGAACAAAATTTTGTTTTGTTTCTGAGTTATGCGATCTTATTTGTCAAAATTGCAATTTATGCAAAAAAAAATTTTTTAATTAAATATAATGTAGATTATTGTAATCCTTAGATCATGACCTTCATGAAAAAATGGTTTAATAGTGGGTTGCCATTAAAAAAAAATAAAACAATGGTAGAACTCAAACACAAAAGAAAATTTCGAAAAATTTTGTTTTTGTAAAACATATTTTTATAGTACTTTATCATTCATCAATTAGTTTTTCCAAAAACTAAATAGTTTAAGCAAAAAACATTTATTTCTAAACTTTTAATTCACTTGGTATGGTATATACTATTTTATCTTCACTTGAACCATCATCTAGCTATTTTTTTATTTTGACAAGTGTCATCCTCCACATGACTTGTGTTAGATCACACCGATTTAATAATGGATAATAATTTTGTTATTTCGTTTTTTTCGAGGATTTTTTTAATAAAATTAATTAAATTATTAAATAATTCATGTAACTATTGATAAATAAAATACCACACCAATAAAGTACACAGGAAAATAATAGAAGAGATTTAAATCCCGTTTTTTGTGTTTTTTTTTTATATATATTTACATAAAACTTATTGTAGTGTCGTTTCACTCCACAAGTTTGACCAATCTTACATTTTAACTTTGTCTTATTTCATTTGAATATTATAAAATGTACATTTGGGTGCAAAAAAAACGTAAATTGTCAAAAACAAAATTGTCAGATTTTTCAAAAAACATGTTTTTTACTACTAGCTGTAAAAAATACCATTATCTAGTTTGTCGAGAGGTTGTGAAGTTGTTTTTCTCCTAATAGTCAATAATCATTTTCATTATAGACCAAGGGCTATAATTAGAGGTGGGTAAATGCCAACATTGGAGGGTATTACATTGATACAAATACTTCTAGAATATTATTATTATTATTATCAATACTAAATCAAATTCAAAAAAACTTATTTTTTTTTCATTAATAACATCAGAATAACCCCAACTCTAAAACTGTGAAAACAATTTATTTCTTGTTAAAATACTATCGGTAGTGAGAAAAATTTTAACACTTTTTCCCTTTTCTTTGCAGAATTTGTTATTTTAACAAATATTTCATATTATGAAAATTCCTTTAATAGTAGCAAACGTGAAAAAATGATATAAACTCATTTATGATAAGAAGAAAATAATACTTGCAACTTAAGTTATAACTCAGGTAAGTAATTAATTACTGTAGCTAATTGTGAATTAACAAAAATTGTAGTTGTGAATTACATGTTAGTCTGAGACAACATGTCCATTAGGTAGGCTATAAAGAAATCTCTTCTCTACCTTGTGTTATAAATATACTATTATTTTATTTTTATTTTTGCTGTAACTTTACTTTTTACTTTCAAGTATTTAATACTTTTTCTGTTAATAATAAGAGGTAACATGTTAGTGTTGTAAAAAAAAATATTACACCAATGAAATAATAGGAAAATAATAGAAAACATGCTAAAAATCGTTTTTTGTATATTTTTTATTTACATATTTAGATAAAACTTACATTTTGACTTGGTCTTATTTATTGAAAATTTATAATGCTACAATATGAAATGTTTTGAATCTAGCCAAGGTTGTTCCTGTAGTCACTACAATTTGCCACCAAATGTTAGGTTAGTAAAAAATATCAAAAAATAAAACAGAGGTACTATTGTATGTTCTAATTATGCGAATTCTATGGAAAATTTTATTTAATAATAATTAAGATTTTAATAATTCAATATTTCGTTAATTACATAAATGAATTAAAATTTTACCAATTAATATCCTGCATACAAATTATTATAAAAATAAAATGTTATTAAACACAAAATTTCTGTCTCCAAATTTCTTGTTCAACAATTTTTGGTCTCACCATCATTTTAGCTTTTTTGAGACCATAAAGTGATCCACGAAAAGTAGACCAAAACATGATTTTGTATCTGTTATCGTCTGATACCACTCTCTTCCTGTATTTGCCTGTGAGCTGAGCCATCATCGTACCATGTTTATACCACCATGCTCCTCCTCAAAATGTTTAATTTATTTCAATTTTGTCTATTTATCCAAAACTTACGGTACGAAACAGCACAAGAATCTTTGTCTTTTGTAGCGAATTTAGCATCTACGCTGGAACTGAAAGCATCATCAGCATCGCCACCGTATCCTCCGATTACTTTCAACGAAAATCCTTCGGCTTCACTACCAATTGCAAACGAATTATAATGGGCATAAACTCTTCTATAGTCCCAGTCTTCCATTTCAACCAACAGTTGGTATTTACCGTCTCCTATCAATTACTAAATTAAAATTAAAAATTTTTGTACTGATTTACCCGTCAACTCATATAAGTGTTGTAAGCCCAACCAAAATTCTCCGCTTAAATTACCGAAACCTTGCTTATAATTCTCCCAATCTAAATAAAAATCCACAGACCCATCGAATCGGTTAAGAAAATATGTCCAACCTCCACCTCTAGTCGCCATATCACAGAAAACTAAAAAGGGTTTGGGACTACTTTTTGGCTGAATCTTGTAGATTCCTGAAATGCTTTTGCCGCTTTCTAGCACTTCTAGACAGTTTGCAGGAACGCCGTTTTGAGGCATTTTTATGCCTTTACTATTTTTATAATTCCATATTTTTTGTATTTGCTCTTCTATTTTATCTAGACGATTGTTTAATTTTTGATAAAAACTTTCTGGCTCTTCTATTTTACTTGAACAATTATTTAATTGTTGAAAAGTGTCACATGGTTTTTGATTTATGGGTGTTAAAAACTAAACATTCACAAATTATGTTTAAAAAATATTCACATTTTTAGGTACTTATACTTACCCCCCACTGCTCTGGAGAAACTTTTACAGCAAAAATTAAAATCAAAACAAACCTTACATTTAAGACCATTGTTTTAGGGAATATATTTCCTCTTTTTACAATTTATTTGTCTTTAAAATTTTAACTGTGGTAAAATTCTTGATCTCTTACCTATTTATACCATGATATCGAAAGTTATCGTGACCAACGGGGCTCATAAATTTGTAATGTACATCATAAAATTTTTACTACACCAACAAAATACACAGGAAAATAATAGAAGACATTTTCAAATCCGTTTTTTGTTTTTTGCATACTTTTTTATACCGGGTACTCCAGAACTCAGGCCCTAGAGAAAAATTCCTTGAAAAAAATGTTAAAAAATTTTATCTATAAAAATTTCGAAGTTATGGGAGTCTAAATTTTGCTCTTTGACTCTATTTATTTCTATGGAAAAATAATTTTCCAAGTTTTTTTTGTTACGGACTATTAGAAGAGGAAACAAGAAAGCTGTATCCTAAATTGTAACTCCATTTAATGTTATTTGTGGCTTTTATTGGCAAATTTTTTGTACCTTTATTAAATAATTATAAAAATAACATACACAAGATCATCAGTACCTATATTTAAATAGACATAAAAAAATACAAATGTCAAAATTTTTATTTTTAATCATTTTTTCATGTTCCTATTTTCTTATCTTTCTTGAAAATTTTCTCTGAGGCGCGAGTTTTAATATTTTTTTTATTTACATAAAACTCATTGTAAATGTCGCCTCATTCTACAAGTTCTACCAACCTTACATTTTGCCTTTGTTTTATTTCATTAATAATGTATTTAGTATTTTATGAAATGTAATGTTAGTAGAAGGAAAAATGCGACAAAAGTGTTGTTACTGTGTGTATTAATTATATGGGAAAATTTATCATTTATGATGACATTCTTTATTTATCAATTTCTTGCAATAATAGGTCTCACAATTATATAAAAATTATTATTCGTGGTTATAATAATTAAAATTAAAAATAATTAAAAACTAAAGACTTTATTTTCTTCAAATTTCTTCTTCACCTATGTGCTGGTTTCACCATCATTTTAGCTTTTTTAAGACTATAAAATGATCCACGAAAAGTATCCCAAAACATGATTTTGTATCTGTAATCATCTGATACCAATCTCTTCATGTATTTGCCTGTGAGATGTGCCATCATCATACAATCTTTATACCACCATGCTCCTCCTTAAAATGTTTAATTTATTTAATTTTTTTCAATTTACCCAAAACTTACCCCAGGAAACAGCACAACGATCTTTGTCTTTTGTAGTGAATTTAGCACCTGCACTGTACCAGAAAGAATCATCAGCATGTCCACTGAATCCTCCTAATATTTTCAACGAAAATCCTTCGTTTTCACTACCAATTGAAAACGAATTATAATGGGCATAAACTTTTTTATCGTCCCAGTCTTCCATTTCAACCAACAGTTGGTACTCACCGTCTCCTATCAATTACTAAATTAAAATGTTATTTTTTTTACTGATTTACCCGTCAACTCATGTAAGTGTTGTAAGCCCAACCAAAATTCTCCTCCTAAATAACCAAACCCTTGCTTATAATTCTCCCAATTTAAATAAAAATCCACAGACCCATCAAATCGATTGAGAAAATAAGTCCAACCTCCATCTCTAGTCTCCATATCACAGAAAACTAAAAAGGGTTTGGGACTACTCTTTGGTTGAATCGTGTAGATTCCTGAAATGATTTTGCCGCTTTCTAGCACTTCTAGACAGTTTTCAGGAAGGCCGTTTTGAGGCATTTTTACGCCTTTACTATTTTTATTATTCCATATTTTCTGTATTTGCTCTTCTATTTTATCTAGACGATTGTTTAATTTTTGATAAAAATTTTCTGGCTCTTCAATTTTATTCGAACAATTATTTAATTGTTGAAAAGTGTCACATGGTCTTTGATTTATATTTACGCCTTTACTATTTTTATTATTCCATATTTTCTGCATTTGCTCTTCTATTTTATCTAGACGATTGTTTAATTTTTGATAAAAACTTTCTGGCTCTTCTATTTTATTCGAACAATTATTTAATTGTTGAAAAGTGTCACATGGTCTTTGATTTATGGGTGTTAAAAACTAAACATTCACAAATTATGTTTAAAAAATATTCACATTTTTAGGTACTTATACTTACCCCCCACTGCTCTGAAGAGACTTTTACGGCCAAAATCAAAATCAAAACAAACCGTACATTTAAGACCATTATTTTAGGGAAAAGTTTCCTCTTTTTACAATTTAATTGTCTTTAAAATTTTAACTGTGGTAAATTTTTTCATCTCTTAGCTATTTATACCACCAGATCGAAAATTATCTTGGCCAACGGGGCCTATAAATTTCTAATGACTTATGCATCATAAATTTTTTATTACATCAATGAAATTATACAATGGAAATCATTTTTTGTTTGTGTATGTACTTTGTTTTACTTCATCAAAATGGTAAATATATTGAAATGTTCTAAATCTAGCCAAAACTACTCCAATTTACCATCAAATATTAGTAGAGGGAAAAATGCGACAAAAGTATTGTTGTATGTTTGAATTATGTATCTATTTATTTAGTTTATCTATTTTTCATTTATGCACATTATTTTTATAATTACACAAGTAAATTAAAGTTTCTTTCAATTATATCCTATACAGGGTGTGTCCCAGCGAGTTGGTAAAGTCCAATACTGACCTTTAAACGATAATATTTTAAAACGTGTATATGGGAAATTGATAGATACTAATCTAGTTCATCGCCTAAAGTTATTCACAACAAGACAATTTAATCGACTGATTTTGATTTCATTTCTTTAACAATTTATATATTATTTTAAGACTACGTCTGTGATAATATTGTTTATTTATACTTACAACTTGATCTCAAAAATTACACAGGTCAACACGAATTTTGACTTTGATAATAGAGTATGAATTTTGATAGATTTATCGATAAGTTAGACAAAAAAATATATATGGCCTGAAAAAGTTTGCTTTCGAGTCCAGGAGAACGGTTGATCAATATTTTAGAAAATTCATAGTTTAAATTTTTATTTGTAAAAAACTCGAAACAAATATATTTATGTACAAATTTTTATCAGCTTTTAATATCATATCAAATTACAAAAAAATACAAAATAGTATATCTTTTACTTTCATGTTTATAAGTACTTTGTCTCACTAAACACCAAACTCCCATCATATTTTCGTTGTATTGGCCCTAATAACGATGTTTGAAGTCCATGATGTCTTGATGAAAATGTTCTTATTGTTCTTCTGAATACGCCCCCATGTTGTTTTCAAATTTATCTAAATGAGCATATGTACTTTTAGAGACATTCTACAGCTCATAGTTTTAAAGTTTTCTAACATGTTATTAACTAGCTCTCGGTAATTTTTAACTTTGTTATTCCCTAAAAATCCAAAAACTACTCCTATAAAACTGTTTCAAATTTTTTGTTGAGCACTGGTAAGTAATTTTGGAAATTCTTCACTGGCAAAAAGTTTTTTTTTATTTGTGAATCAACAAAAATTCCAGCTTTAACCTTTGCTTCTGACAACTTTGGAAAAAAGTTTTTTTAAAAATGTAAGCTTCAGATTTTTGATCTAGTTTTTTACGAATTGTTACATAAGGCCTTGATGTGCAAATAGGGTTTATTATCATAACTACCACAAAAGCAAACTTTTGAAGGAATATGGGTATTTTTTTATTTTAAAGCGTAGTGAATGGAAAAATCACAAAATAAATTTTAAGACAGACATTTTTTTATGTAAAGTTGTGTTATCTTCTTTAACGGGGGTCATACATTTTGATGATTTTTTTACAAAAACTAAAAATTATAAAACACTTTCACTACTCCAAAAAAACTTTCAAGAGAAAAAATAAATTATTTAAAAGTAAAATAACTTTAACAATTTTTATTACTTTTGTTGTAATAATAATAGAAAAAATATAGTACTCAACTTGTGCACAATGTAGAAACAACTTTTAAGCGTACACTTTTTATTGTTAAATTTTCGAACACTTTAAGTGGCAGTTTTAATAATTCCACACCACAAATCAAATTTTTTCTCTTGGTCGTACCATCATCCTAGCTTTCCCCAAACTATACTTCGGTCCATGGTACCCTCCCCAATACATCCCTTGGTACATAAACTCTTCCGGAACCTCGCCTTTCAGATACTTTCCGTTTAGATTACTCATGTCGCAACTTCGGTACCACCAAGCCCCACCTAAACAAAACTGTACCAACAAACCCAAAAACAACCCATAACTCACCATGTGCTTGCGCGCAACTCCCTTCCGGCCACTCGTCCTGGTCCAAATCCTTGGTACTAAACTTACTCCCGGCATGGTATGTTAGAGAATCCCCCGCATCCCCATTATAACCCCCCAGAACCTTCAAACTGTAGCCTTCAGCTTCGCTACCAACACTGAAAGCGCTATAATGGGCGAAAACCCTAGTTTTGTCCAAATCCTCGAGCTCGATGAGTAATTCGTTAACCTCCGAACCTAATTTTTTTATAAAGTTGCCACCGACAAGTGTGCCTACCTGTGAGTTGGTGCAAGTATTCGAGACCTAACCAGAATTCGCCCCCTAGGTTGCCAAAACCAGTTTTATAGCTGTGCCAGTTTTGGTAGAAATCTTGGACTCCTGTGTAGCGGTTCTGGATGTAAGTCCAACCTCCCCCTTGCGACGATAACTCGCATAAGGCCAAAAAAGGCCGCGAGGCCAATTCAGGCCGAATTCGGTAAATTCCAGAGACGTTGTTGCCCCTCTCTTGCACCTGTTTGCAATTCTCAGGGAAGCTGAGCAATGGTTTTGTTGCAAGTTTTGAATTAGACTTAAGTGCAATTTCAGAAATGTTTTTCCTGAGATTGTCAATTCCCGAATTGATGTTTCTAAGTGCAGCCACAACAACTTGAAGTCCTTTTTCCAGGTTATCGATTTGTAAATTTGTGTGTGGTTGGGGTTGGTCAGAAACATGTCCTAATTCACTCTGGAGTGCTTTAAGGGCTGTTTCAATGTCAGCATTTTGCGATTCGAGGGCATGAAGTCTCCGATTGCTTTCTTTTAATTCCGAAGTTTGTTTCGCAGATTGGACTTCGAGACGCTTGAGTCTGTATTCGAGCTGGTCCGTATTGTAAGCCGTCTATGGAAAAAAACTGAAATAATTAAAAGCTTTTTAGTTTTTTATTTTTTTTATTTAACTTGCTTTGTTGTCTGTTTGCACAAAATCTTACGAGTCAAATTTAAAACAGCTCCTGTCGTCCCAACAAACTGAAATTTTGGATACATACGTAATTTTCATGACATTACAATAATATTTACTTTAATTAAGAGGAGTAATTTATAAACAATTAACAATTGTTATAAACAAGTATCAATATCTCGGCTCCAAATTGAAATACAAAGAAGGAACCAACTTCATTTGTTAGAACAGAAAAAATCCTATAGGTTGATATGATTCGTAAGGGCTGAAATTTAAAACAGATTCAACAAATAAAAAAATTGTATTTTAGAAAACAATAAATAAAGTGAAAAACAGAAATATAAAAGTGTGTCAGAAGAGAAGATACCAGGAACATGGAAAAAATGTTTAAAAAAAAATAAAAATTTGACATTTATTTTAGGACATTTGATATTATTTTATGTTTTTTTAATAATATGTACTTATGATCTTGTTCATGTTTTCTTATAGTTATTTATGAAAGGTACAAAAAATTTGTCAATAAAAGGCACAAATTAGTTACAAGTTACAATTTAGGATACAGCAAAAAAACTTGGAAAATTATTTTTTTAGTCAAAATGCAAAATTTAAACTTTCATAACTTCGAAATTTTTATAAATAGAATTTTTTACCATTTTTTCCATGTTACCTTACATGACAGTTTTATCTGGAACACGAATTCTGACGCACCTGTATATCTTACTTATTGTGGTAATAAAGAAATATACCAGTAGTAAAGAAAAAATAAAAAAAATTTCTTAGGACTTTGGACAAATTAAAATAATTCGATTTATTAAAAATGTACACATAAATGACACTTTTTGCAAAAACTTTTTATTTTCCTATTTTTGAATTTTTAGTTTTTTTGTTACATAATTGTATTTTGTACACAAATGTCACAAAAGTGATCATTTTTATGAGTAAATATTAGAAGAAAAAGTTTTATCTTTCAGCCATGGAGTAAAAATTTTATTTTTACTTTTACCATAACATTTTCTGGAGAGGTACATTGTAGATCATTTACATCTACTAATTGTACTACTTAAATTTATACAATGAAAAAAATCGGTAATATTTTCCATTATTAAATTTTATTTACAATTTTTCACACAAATTTTCTCTTTCTGAATTACTATTGTTACATCATGACCTAACTAAAGTCGCATTTTTATACTATTTTTGTATTTCTCATATACGTGTATCAAACCATGCAAATTTACTTTATTTTGTTATTTTATTATTATTTTTTT
>NW_025401069.1:12748643-12751194 GCF_015345945.1 Tribolium madens
GAAAAGAAGATTTTTGCTTACAATTTAAGTTTTTAAAATTTATAAAATCTTTGACCGACAACTAAGCTATATTTGTGGTGATAGCTTTTAATAAATTTTGAAAACTTATAGTATATTGCGTATTATAACGCAAGTTCTGGGGAACAAATTCAGGTTTATGAAACGAGTTTCCACAAATGACTTATAAAACGAGCTTTTTATACACATAAAAGTCAATTTTTTTAGAATTTGGGAACTTTTGATGTAATAAAGTTGTGGTTGGTGGGTAATAAATGTCACAAAGTTTGAAAGTTCGATTTTTGACGTGTCAAGCCTGAAGTATTTTTAAAATTTTGTTGAATTAACAATGAATACTGCAAATGCACACCCCACGAAAAAAGAGAATTCGCTCAAAACGCGGCTGAAAATCACCATTACCAACCTCTAGAAAGTAAATTGTACTAGTCTATTTCAGCACCCAAACTGGTTTTGGTATCGAAATAAACTTTCTTTCAGACGCAAAATAGAATTTTTTTTTTACTTTTGGGTTAATTTTTTAAATATATTTTTATTTTTGTAAAAACTGATCATATCACTTCGGCTTTCCTCGACTTTATCAGCGGTTTTTCCAGCATAAATCATGCAGAACATGTCAAGAGGTCCTCTTATCTCCCGGTTATTTAAAAATGTGTTTGCTAATATCTGACATCACCGCCGCGGTCCAAAAATAGCTCATTGTTAGATCGTATTCCTCGACCTTCACAATCGCAACAAAAGGAAAAGTGACTTGGACTAATGAATTTCTGATCGATAAAAATCCCCAATTTGTGGATGTCTTACCATGGAGGCATTGCGCGCCTCGTGTCTGACCCTAGCTCGCCGAAACCGGGCATTTTCAGGCTGCTGAAAGGCCGCAATTTCAGCGGAAACTAAAAACAAAACTGAAAGCACTCTCCCGTGCATTCTTCCGCTCGGGGAACACCGCCACTACTAACTAGAAACTACTTAGCGGGAGCTTAGCTTAAAAATCTCTCATCTACTCCAATTAAAAATATGTAAGCGGGAGTCGTGATTAATCGCCGAAATCGAGTGGACAACTCTGCAATATCATTAAATGGATCTGTCAGTCGGTATAAATAGAAATGATTTATGGCCAAAGCACACCGAACTAGAAACAATCATCGTCAACGATGCTTTTTTAACGGGGGTGGTGTTTGTTTTAATCCGATCTTTCACATATGAGATGCTTCAAGCGTTCCTGAGATAAAAATGGATTTATTTATTTTGCGAAGAGTCGACGCTAATTGACACGAGTTTGCGTTATATTTAGATTTGAGCTTTGGGATTTTCTGCGAAAGGATTCCTCCATTTCACGTTAATAATTTAGAATGTTTGATATTCAGGTTCGGTATTTATAGTAAAGAAGTTGAGCGAAGGCTGGATTTCATCTCAGATAAAAGGCGCTTTTATACAACTTCTGTTGATTCAACTTTGACTCTTTCATTTTTATTACTTTGTCTTCGGTTTGCTTTTAAAAATGGGAACGGAATTTATCTGTAATTCCTTCTTTTTTTAGAAACCTCTCGTGTACATCATTGGCCAAATTTATTTACATTGCATAATTTAGGTAAAATGAGGACACCAGATGTTAATAAGCGATGTTTCGTGTTAAGTAGAGGCAAAAAATAAATAAACTTGGATTTAGTTTATGCATACTAGTTTGCATTTTTATAAAAAAAAATCACATGTTTTTTTACATAATTACAAGAATTAATAAAAAATTATCAATAAATATTTTTATCATTGCATTATGTCTTTTTGAATTTTATGATTAGGTGAAACAATTCACTTTTTAGAGCGATTATTTATAGCTCTCTATTTTTAGCATCAACATTTATTAATATTTTTGCAAGTGAGAAAGGCTGTCGAGTTTGTCAATGAAACAGAAATGAAATATTAATGTTTATTAAAATTTTTTAATTAAAAAGTTTTATGTCTTTGATTTTTTCATTATAAAGCATTTGCAGTCAGAGTAAATAGATTTGGAGGAGGAAGAACCCTGTCTGATTTTGTAATATTTTTTATTTACTTTTATTGTACATAAATAGTCTTTTTAGAATTATGAGCCACTATTAGTAAAGTTACCAGCTGGAGTTGTAAGAGTTACGTTGTGAAACGATGTTGTATTTGTTATTGGCCAAACTGTTGTATTATCTACAGAAATTAAAAAACATATACTTAATGTTTTATTTCATTATCTAATAGCTCACCACTTTGTGTAAAGTTACTAAATGGAGTTGTAAGAGTTACGTTATCGGGTGTTACTGTACTTGTAGTTGTCCAAATTGTTGTATTACCTGTGAAAAAATTGTTACATCTTGAATTTAATTGTACTTTTGTAATTCCTTACTACTGCCGGTAAAGTTATTAAATGGCGTTGTAACGGTTATATTATCAGGTGTTGCAGTACTTGTAGATGTCCAAAATGTTGTGTTACCTACCAAAATTATTACACATTCTATTTAATTGTACTTTTGTAATTACTTACCACTGTCGGTAAAGTTATTAAATG
>NW_025401069.1:12752009-12757908 GCF_015345945.1 Tribolium madens
TGTTGCAGTACTTGTAGTTGTCCAAAATGTTGTGTTACCTACCAAAATTATTACACATTCTATTTAATTGTACTTTTGTAATTACTTACCACTGTGTGTTGCAGTACTTGTAGTTGTCCAAAATGTTGTATTACCTACAAAAAATGTTACACGTTCTATTTATGTGTACTTTTGTAATTACTTACCACTGTCGGTAAAGTTATTAAATGGCGTTGTAACGGTTATATTATCAGGTGTTGCAGTGCTTGTAATTGTCCAAAATGTTGTGTTACCTACAAAAATTGTTACACGTTTTATGTAACTTTACTTTTGTAATTATTTACCATTGTCGGTAAAGTTATTAAATGGCGTTGTAACGGTTATATTATCAGGTCTTGCAGTGCTTGTAGTTGTCCAAAATGTTGTGTTACCTATAAAACAAAATTACACGTATGGTTTTTATTATTTTTTTAAATTACTCACCACTGTTTGTAAAGTTACTAAACGGAGTTGTAACAGTTACATTGCTAGCTGATGTCGAGTTTGCTTCAACAACATTTTCATTTAATATAAATATGTTTACATTCACACCAAATGTTTCTTGTTTTATAATGTTAGGTGGAGATGCAAGTATGACAGGCACTAAAACAAACAAATGAGTTTTCAATTTCAATGTGTTTTTACCAAATTTACAAATTGCCAAAAATGGCAAAACCGTTTGGACGACAATAGCCATTTTACTTTTTCTTGCACCTATTTCGTTATGATTTAAAAATCAGAGAACGAACTTATATAGCATTTTGGTGTAGTACAGGGGAAGTTTTATCAATTTAGCTTTTTCACTAATACCAGGATCAAACTTGTAGAGATAATACACAAGTGGGCATATTTTTTTAGTGACTTCATCTTATTCGAATTAATGATACGTAATTATAATTTGTAAATCGATATTTTTGCTAATTTTGTTCCATAATTTAGTGTTTTAAGTTTACTTTAGTCAACACGTTAAAAAATCTCTACTTTAAATTTGCTTTTTAAAAAAAATCATTTAAATGTTTGAATCATCGTTTCATCAGACACTTCAAAATTTATCACGTTTCCTGCTTTTTAAGCTTTAGGTTTTTGATATCTAAAAAAAATTAAACAAAAGGTTTTTATGATTAGATTAATAAATAGTAAGATTTTTTTATTACATGAGAATTTCGAATTTCTTGGTTGTTTGTATGAACTTTTAGGAGGCTTCGGCGTGTATTTAATTGCTAGGAAAATTCAAAAAATTGTTTTTTTTTTTAAATTGTTGTAGATAATTACGATGTGGATTGGCCGTAGTTGGAGCATCTAAAAATCCCAAGTTAACGATTACGATTGCGTTTCAGGTGTCACTTACAAGGCGTTTTCCGGGAGATCGCAATGTTCAGCAACGGCGTTAAATTCCAGCCCTTTTTGACATTCCACGATTTGCTTGAATCCGTTGTAACACTGCCAATAAAGGGTGCAGTTCCCGTAATAGGGATAGCGAGAAGGGCGTTCGGCGGGGTAGGGACAGAAAGGGTCCGGCGTCCACTCTGCTTCTAAATGGTGATTTAAGACAGTGGCGGTGCAAGTGGGGGTACTTACGAGCAGAAGAAAGGGCGACAAGGGCTAGAGCCAAGCTACAAATTATTTGATTTTTCATTGTGTACTGATTCTGTGAGAAAAAAAGTTGATTTTTATAGGACTAAGTCCGGATGTGATTTGATGATATTTCAAAACTTAATTTTCGATAGGTTAGTTATATAAAATCACATTTCCGGCCCTTGAATTAAAACGGATGTGGATTAATCGATTATTGTAATTTGGACTTTTGGCGTTCAAAAATGAAATAAACAGAAAAGTCGTGTAAAAAAATATGTAATAAAAAGATTTTTTTAATTGTTTATACTAAAATAAATATCAATTTATGTCTATTATTCAACGAGCTATGACGGTTATTAAATATTATTTACAAAGTCAGTTTATTAATCGCCTACGTGAATATATGCGAGTAGAATACTATGGTTTATCTACGACTATGAAATATTTTTGATTTTTGGTATTGACAAGTTTGACGTTTTAATTTAAGTAATAAAAATGTCAAATCAAAATTTTTTATAATGTTTAAATCCATAAAAATTAGTATTTTTTTGGGTGCTATTCAGATCACAAGAGCTAGATAATCAAATAAATTTTTTTTTCACTTGCTATTACTTTTTTGTTTTTTTTTTTATATTGTTTTTCTAAAACAAAACTTGTAGTCCACTTTTAGACTTTTTGAATAAAGAAAACTATAAGTTCATGGTGTTTTATTTTTATTTTTTTTAACTTACCTATTATTATTTTTATTTAATTTTGTTCAAAGAACCGATATTTACCAAACAATAACAATTTTTGCTCTATTAATTTAGTCAACGCAATAATTTACAAGAAAGTCACCTGTAAAATTTTATTGTTATCGTAATACAGGGTGTTTCGTTTTTATTGTTACAAATTTAAACATGGTATAGAATATTCAATTTTAAGACAAAAGTCTCCTATAAACATGTATCGAAAAATACCACTCAAAGTGGTGTCTTTTTAATGGATTTTTCCAGTTTTTTACTCAGTTTGAAAACTGCTGGAATGCTTTTCAAAAAAAAATTCTTATTTTACTTATTGTGATTCCAAAAAACGCCGTTTTTTAAATATTATTTCACCATTTTTCCACTACACTGTGTGAGCACAAAATTATATGTATTTTCTAAAATACTCCAATTTTATTTAATATTGTTTTCAACACCAGGAGAAATTTTGTAAATTTTATTTACGAGTATATTAAAAAAATCACACAAGTGGTGTGTTTCATGTTTTTATCACTAATTGATGACTAACTGATTTAAAATCTTATCACTTATTGTGAATGTACTTATTATCTGTTGCAAATTGGGTACATATTTTGGAAAACAATTTAAAAAAAAATTAAATTTTTACTACAATACTTTTTTACGTCATTTCTACTGCCATTTTAAAATGTTTTTTACTACACCTTGGCCCCAAAATGAATTTTATCTTACTTTATCGATCTTGTACCATTATTGTTACCACAAAAACACTTAAATAAACACAAGTTTTATTGATATTACTATGTAATATGTGTGTATCAGGAACGCAAAAATCTCCCGGATAGTCACATGCTAGGAGCTCCATGTTAAACCAAAGTCCCTCAGGACACGACATAAGTCTCCTGTCTCCCGACCTGCACTCCCAGTACTTGTTACAATCCTCCTTGTAAGGGATAAAAGTGTCCCCACTGGAGGGGCACTCGGGACCGAGGTCGGGGGTAGCGACAGCCACCCGTTGTGCCTCTAAATGCAAGTTTAGAACAGAAGCGCTGCATTTGGGGTACTTACGGGCACAGGAAAGGGCAATAAGGACCAAAGACAAAATGCAGATTTGATTCTTCATGATGCACTGACGTTTTTGCCAACCTGCTGACTTTTATAGACACTGATATCTTTTTTTTTGTGATATTGGAACACGAATTTGATTTCGGAAGATTTTATTTTTGAATTTATCGAAACGATAAGATCTTATCCGGGTTTTTCCACGTCATTAGAATATTTTGAAAGCAAAAGACTAATAAAAACATCAATGCTCGTATAATCATTATAATCTACCTATCTAACTATTATAGTTTAGTTTTTGAAAAATTTGCATCTTTCCATTGTTTTATATTCAAATAAGTGGAAAATATCTGATTTTTGTAATAAAACACGAAAGATTTGCTGATATAACACTGTCGGCAAAGTTATTAAATGGCGTTGTAACGGTGTTACAGTGCTTTTAGTTGTTCAAAATGTTGTGTTACCTAAAAAAAATATTACACGTTCTATTGAATTAGAAGTACTCTTGTAATTTCTTACAACTGTCGGTAAAGTTATAATTCCAAGTATGACAGGCACTAAAACAAACAAATCAGCTTTCAATTTCAATGTGTTTTTACCAAATTTACAAATTGCCAAAAATGGCAAAACCCTTTGGACGACAATAGCTTTATTGCTTTCTCTTGCGCCAATTTTCGTTATGATTTAAAAATTAGAGAACGAACTTATATAGCATTTTGGTGTAGTACAGGGGAAGTTTTATCAATTTTGTTTTTTCACTAATACCAGGATGAAACTTGTAGAGATAATACACAAGTGGGCATATTTTTATAGAGACTTTTTCTTATTCGAATTAAT
This sequence comes from Tribolium madens, assembly GCF_015345945.1. NCBI lineage: Eukaryota > Metazoa > Arthropoda > Insecta > Coleoptera > Tenebrionidae > Tribolium > Tribolium madens. The sequence goes on from NW_025401069.1 coordinate 12,756,224, forward strand.
GGTATCTAATTTTAATTTGTAAATCGGTATTTTTGCTAATTTTGTCCAAAATTGTATATTATTCAACGAGCTATGATGGTTATTATTTACAAAGTTAAGTTTAAAAAACGAGTCGTAGACGAGTTTATTAATCGCCTGAGGGAATATATGAGAGTAGAATACTATACTTTATCTACGATTATGAAATATTTTCGCTTTTAGGTATTGACAAACTTGACGTTCTAATATAATTAATAAAAATGTGAATTAAAAAGGTTTTTTTTATGATGTTCAAATGCATAAAAATTAATTTTCTTCTTTGGTTGCCATTCAAACCATAGGAGCTAGATATCTGATAATTTTGCTTTTTTTTGTAGACTTTTTGAATAAAGAAGACTATAAATTTATGGCGATTTTTTGTTTCTTATTTTTTTTACTTATTATTATTTTTTATTTAATTTTATTTATAGAACCTATATTTACCATACAATAACAATTTTTGCTCTATCAATTTAATCAACGCGATAACCTACAGCAAAATCACCTGTAAAATTTTACTGTTATTGTAATATAGGATGTATCGTTTTTATTGTTACAAATTTAAACAGGTGACAGAATATTCAATTTTAAAACAAAAGTTTCCTTCCTATACATGTAGCGAAAAAATACTATGTAAGGGAGCCTACTCCCCCTCAAAGGAATTTTATTTTCTAAAGTACCAGAAACTGGTATTTCATGTTCTTTATCACTAATTGACTGATTTAAAATCTTATCACTTATTGTGAATGTACTTATTATCTGTTGCAAATTGTTCCAAACGGTCAAGTTTAAAAAATTGCTTGAGATTGTAGGTGCATAATTTCATTTTCTTTCTATAAAAACTGATCATAAAATTGGTTACATGTTTTGGAAGACAATTTTAAAAAATTAAAATGTTCACTGTAATTTCGAGATGAAAATTCTTCTTGTGACAGTACTTTTTTAGTTATTTCTATTGCCATTTAATTTTTTTTCTATACTTTGGCTTAGAAAAGAAACTTATCACACCTTATCAATCTTGTAGTGTTGTTACCACAAAAACAATTAAATAAACAAAAGTTTTATTCATATTACTAGAAGTTACAATTCATTTATTGGAAATATTTTCACATTTTTCACTTGTGTCGTGTATCAGGAACGCAAAAATCTCCCGGATAGTCACACTCGCTTATTTCCTGGTGCCACCACAAATCCGGTGGACAATTATACGTGTACAACCTGCCATTAGCACACTCGTAGTACTTGGTACAATCCCCGGGATAGGGATAATAGACGGGATCATCCCCAGTCCCGGTACAATCCGGCAAATCGCCTTGCGTGTTACTTGACCCACTCGAAATTGACCTCCTAGATGTTGAAGTCCAACCCGACGTTCCTAAAAAACACTCAATCCTTGCCCTTGAAGAAAAACCTCGACTTACTTATCCCATCCGTGCAGAAATCTCCCGGAAGTTCACATTTCATGTGCTCCGGGTGAAACCAAAGTCCGACAGGACACGAGAAAACGAAACTCTGTCCCGCGTAGCACTCCCAGAACTTGTTACAATCCCCCTTGTAAGGGATAAAAGTATGCCCACTGGAGGGGCAGTCGGGACCGGGGTCGGGGGTAGCGACAGCCACCCGTTGTGCCTCTAAAGACAAGTTTAGAAGAGAAGCGGCGTAATTGG
>NW_025401069.1:12759973-12780965 GCF_015345945.1 Tribolium madens
AATTGTTACACGTTCTAATTATCTGTACTTTTGTAATAACTTGCCACTGTCGGTAAAGTTATTAAATGCGTTGTAACGGTTATATTATCAGGTGTTGCAGTGCTTGTAGTTGTCCAAAATGTTGTGTCACCTAAAAAAATTATTACACGTTCTATTGAATTGTGTCTTTGTAATTTCTTACCACTAGCGGTAAAGTTATTAAATGGAGTTGTAAAAGTTACATTATCTGATGCTGGTGTGCTTGTAATTGGCCAAATTGGTGTGTTATCTATAAAATATAATTACACATATGGTTTCTATTATTATTTTTTAATTACTCACCACTGTTGGTAAAGTTACTAAACGGAGTTGTAACAGTTACATTACTAGTTGATGTCGACTTTGCTTCAACAACATTTTCGTTTAATATAAATATGTTTACATTAACACCAAATGTTTACAAATTGCCAAAAATGGCAAAACCGTTTGGACGACAATAGCCATATTACTTTCTCTTGCACCTATTTCGTTATTTAAAAATTAGAGAACAAACATTTTGGTGTAGTACAGGGGAAGTTTTATCAATTTTGTTTTTTCACTAACACCAGGATGAAACTTGTAAAGATAATACACAAGTGGGCATATTTATATAGTGACTTCTTCTTATTCGAATTAATGGTACCTAATTTTAATTTGTAAATCGGTGTTTTTGCTAATTTTGTCCAAAATTGTATATTATTCAACGAGCTATGATGGTTATTATTTACAAAATTAAGTTTAAAAAACGAGTCGTAGACGAGTTTATTAATCGCCTGAGGGAATATATACTCGTAAGAGTAGAATACTATACTTTATCTACGATTATGAAATATTTTCGTTTTTAGGTATTGACAAACTTGACGTTCTAATTTAATTAATAAAAATGTGAAATTAAAAAGATTTTTTTTTATAATGTTCAAATGCATAAAAATTAATTTTCTTCTTTGGTTGCCATTCAAACCATAGGAGCTAGATATCTGATAATTTTGCTTTTCTTGTAGACTTTTTGAATAAAGAAGACTATAAGTTTATGGCGATTTTTTGTTTTTTATTTTTTTTTACTTATTATTTTTTATTTAATTTTATTTATAGAACCTATATTTACCAAACAATAACAATTTGTGCTCTATCAGCTCAGTCAACGCGATAATCTACAGAAAAGTCACCTGTAAAATTTTACTGTTATTGTAATATATAGGGTGTTTCGTTTTTATTGTTACAAATTTAAACATGTTATAGAATATTCAATTTTAAGACAAAAGTCTCCTATAAACATGATTCGAAAAATACCACTCAAAGTGGTGTCTTTTTAATGGATTTTTCCAGTTTTTCACTCAGTTTGAAAACTGCTGGAATGCTTTTCAAAAAAAAAAATTCTTGGCTTGTAAATTTTATTTTACTTAATTGTGATTAAATATTATTTCCTCCGTTCACCATTTTTCCACTACACTGTGTGAGCACAAAATTATACATATTTTCTAAAATACTCCAATTTTATTTAATATAGTTTTCAACACCAGGAGAAATTTTTAATTTAAATTTAAATATGCAACAAATTTTGTAAATTTTATTTACGAGTATATTAAAAAAATCACACAAGTGGTGTGATTCATATTTTTTTCACTAATTGATAACTAACTGATTTAAAATCTTATCACTTATTGTAAATGTACTTATTATCTGTTGCAAATTGGTTACATGTTTTGGAAAACAATTTAAAAAAAATAAAATTTTTACTACAATACATACTTTTTTACGTCATTCCTACTGCCATTTTAAAATATTTTTTACAACACTTTGGCCCCGAAATGAAATTTATCTTACTTTATCGATCTTGTTCCATTATTGTTACCACAAAAACACTTAAATAAACAAAAGTTTTATTGATATTACTAGAAGTTACAATTCATTTATTGGAAATATTTTTGTGACAAGAACACATTTTCACTTGCGTCGTGTATCAGGAACGCAAAAATCTCCCGGTAAGTCACATGTTTGGAGCTCCGGGTGAAACCAAAGTCCGTCTGGACACGAGTGAAGCATGCTCTTTCCGTTGAAGCACTCCCAGTACTTGTTACAATCCCCCTTGTAAGGAATAAAAGTGTTCCCACTGGAGGGGCAGTCGGGACCGGGGTCGGGGGTAGCGACAGCCACCCGTCGTGCCTCTAAATGCTAGTTTAGAAGAGAAGCGGTGCAATTGGGGTACTTACGGGCACAGGAAAGGGCAATAAGGACCAAAGACAAGATGCAGATTTGATTCTTCATGATGCACTGACGTTTTCGCCAAACTGCTGACTTTTATAGATACCGATATGATTTTTTTTGTGATATTGGAACATGAATTTGACTTCGGGAGATTTTATTTTTGAATTCATCGAAACGATAAGATCTTATCGAGGTTTTTCTACGTCATTAGAATATTTTGAACGTAAAAGACTAATAAAAACATCAATACTCGTATAATCATTATAATTTACKTATCTAACTATTATAGTTTATTTTTTGAAAAATTTGCATCTTTCCATTGTTTCATATTCAAATAAGTGAAAAATAGGGGTAATTCAAGTGAATTAGTTATTCAAGGACGATTAAAAATTTTTTTTCTTATTATTATTTTTATTTAATTTTATTTATAGAACCTATATTTACCAAACAATAACAATTTTTGCTCTATCAATTTAGTCAACGCGATAATCTACAGAAAAGTCACAAGTAAAATTTTGCTGATATCTTAATATAGGATGTATCGTTTTTATTGTAACAAATTTAAACAGGTGACAGATTATTCCATTTTAAGACAAAAGTTTCCTATAAACATGTATCAAAAAATACTATGTAAGGGAGCCTACTCCCCCTCAAAGTAGTACGTTTTTAGTGGATTTTTTCATTCTATTTGAAAACTGCTGGAATGCTTGTCAAAAAAATTTTCTTTGCTTGTAAATTTGACTCCAAAAAAAAACGTCTTTTAATTATACAGGGTGCGCCAGAACTCGCGCCCCAGAGAAAATTTTCAAGTAATGTAAGATACCAGGAACATGAAAAAATGTTTAAAAAAACTCTATCTGTCAAAAAATTTTGACATATATTTTCTGACTTTTGACATTCTTTTATATCTATTTAATGATACTGATGATCTTGTATATGTTTTTTTTACAATTATTTAGTAAAGGGACAAAAATGTTGCCAATAAAAGCCACAAATAACATTGAACAGAGTTACAACTTAGCATACAGCTTCCCTGTTTCTCCTTTTAATTGCCTATAGCAAAAAAACTTGGAAAATTATTTTTCCAACAGAAATAAATAGAGTCAAAGTGCAAACTTTAAACTCTCTTAACTTCGAAATTTTTATAGATAAAATTTTTTTAACATTTTTTCCATGTTCCTGATATCTTACGTTATATGGCATTTTTCTCTGGGGCGCGAGTTCTGGCGCAACCTGTATTATTTTCTCCGTTCACAATTTTTCTACTACTCTGTGTGAGCACAGAATTTTATTTTGTAAAGCATTTCAATTTTTAATATTGTTTTTAACAAGTTTTGTAGATTTTAGTTACGAGTTTATCAAAAAAATAACACCAGAAAGTGGTATTTCATGTACTAATTGACTGATTTAAAATCTTATCACTTATTGTGAATGTACTTATTATCTGTTGCAAATTGTTCCAAACGGTCAAGTTCAAAAAAATTGCTTGAGATTGTAGGTGCATAATTTCATTTTCTTCCTACAAAAACTGATCATACAATTGATTACAAGTTTTGGAAGACAATTTTAAAAATTTAAAATTTTCACTATAATTTCGAATTGAAAATTCTTCTTTTGACAGTATTTTTTCAGTTATTTCTATTGCCATTTAAAATTGTTTTACTATACTTTGGCTTAGAAATAAAACTTATCTCACCTTATCAATCTTGTAGTGTTGTTACCACAAAAACACTTAAATAAACAAAAGTTTTATTGATATTACTAGAAATTATAATTCATTTATTGGAAATATTTTTTTTCACTTGCGTCGTGTATCAGGAACGCAAAAATCTCCCGGATAGTCACACTCACTTATTTCCTGGTGCCACCACAAATCCGGTGGACAATTATACGTGTACAACCTGCCATTAGCACACTCGTAGTACTTAGTACAATCCCCGGGATAGGGATAGTAGACGGGATCATCCCCAGTCCCGGTACAATCCGGCAAATCGCCTTGCGTGGTACTTGACCCACTCGAAGTTGACCTCGTAGATGTTGAAGTCCAACCCGTCGCGGCTAAAAAACTCTCAATCCTTGCCCATAAACAAAAACCTCGACTTACTTGTCCCATCCGTGCAGAAATCTCCCGGATAATCACATTCGCTGATTTCCTGGTGCCACCAAAGTCCCTCAGGACACGAGTAAAGGTAACTGTGTCCCGCGTAGCATTCCCAGTACTTGGTGCAATCCCCCTCGTAAGGGAAATAAATAATATCACTGGAGGGGGAGGGGCACTCGGGACCGGGGTCGGGGGTAGCGACAGCCACCTGTCGTGCCTCTAAATGCAAGTTTAGAAGAGAAGCGGCGTAATTGGGGTACTTACGAGCACAGGAAAGGGCAATAAGAAACAAACACAAGCTGAAGATTTGATTCTTCATGATGGACTGCATTTTTTTTTTATTTGCTGACTTTTATAGATACCGATATGAGTTGTTTTGTGATATTGGGACATGAATTTGTCTTCAGAAAATTTTATTTTTAGATCCATCGAAACGATAAGATCTTATCTAGGTTTTTCCACCTTATTAGAATATTTTGAAAGCAAAAGACAAGTGAAAACATCACTACTCGTATCATCATTAATATATGTATAGTTTATTTTTTGAATTTTTTTTATTGTTTTATATTTGAATAAATAGGGGTACTTTAAGCGAATTAGTTATTCAAGGATGATTAAAATATCTGATTTTTGTAATAAAACACGAAAGATTTGATGATATAACACTAGAGAAAAAAACACAAAATTGATAAGATAAACCACTTGAACGTATTTTTGGCATAAATTTACTTGGTTCGAAGGTTAAAAATCCTAAGTTTTTTGAAAAACGGATTGTTAAATCCGAAAAAATAACAATCGAAAACTGAAAATCGAAATTGTCAAAACTGTTTTTGACAATTCTTCAAGATTTTAGACCAAAACTAAAAAAATCCACTAAATTTCAATATTTTTCTACTGAATTTTAATAAATTATACCTAAATTTTTCATGTTTTTCCAAACACCAATATTCGAAAATCTACTAAATTTCATTTTTTTTTCTATTCTAAATTAAAATTTAAAACTAAATTCTTCGAGTTTAGAAATCAAAAGGGAGGATTTTTTTATTAAAACCAATTTTCTTCTACTAAATTCTAAATTAGAACTAAATTCTTCGAGTTTTGAAAATCGAAGCTGGAAGATTTTCTACTAAATTCAAATTTTCTTTTTCTGAATTTTAATTTAGATTAAAACTAAATTCTTCGAATTTAGAAGTCAAAACTGGGAATTTTTCTACTTAATTTCAAATTTCCTCTATTGAATTCTAAACTAGAACTAAATTATTTGAGTTTGAAATTAAACTAGAAAATTTTCTACTAAATTTTAATTTTATTCTACTGGATTTCAAAATATAATTAAATTTTTTGAGTTTGGAAGTCAAAACTGTAAATTTTTTTGGATTCTAAACCAGAATTAAGTTATTTGAGTTTGAAAATCATAACTAGAAATTTTTTTACTAAATTCCAATTTTATTCCATTGAATTCTAAGTTAGAACTAAATTCTTTGAGTTTGGAACTGAAAACTGGAAAATTTTCGATACAGGGTGTGCAAGAACTCGCAACCCAGAGATAAATACAAGAAACATGGAAAAAATGTTTAAAAATATTTTTTTATATAAATCTGTCAAAAAATAGACATTTATTTTTTGACATTCAACATTTTTTATGCCTATTTAATGATACTGATGATCTTGTAGGTATATATTTTTTTATAATTATTTAGTATATCTACAAAAATTTTGCTAATAAAAGCCACAAATAACATTAAACAGAGTTTCAATTTAGGATACAGGTTCCTTGTTTCCTCTTCTAATACCCTGTAGCAAAAAAACTTGCAAAATTATTTTTCTAACAAAAATAGAGTCAAAGTGCAAAATTTAAACTTTCATAATTTCGAAATATTTATAGATAGAAATTTTTTAATTTTTTTTCATGTTCTTGGTATCTTACCTTACATTTTTCTCTGTACGAGTATAAATGAATAGAATATTTTCTAAGTCTTGCAAGGGTCGAGTTGGCCGTTTCCGGTGCTTCACACCGACTCGTCCTGGCGTCGAATTCGAGCCCCTGTAGACACGTCAGGAGAAATTTCGTCCTTTTGTAACACTCCCAGTAGAGAGAACAATTTCCATAATAAGGGTATCTAATGACTTTGTCGCAAGGGTCGGACTGAAAATATCGCCAGCAGAGACAAAATTTCAACATTTTGCCTCATTCTAAACCTTATTTTTTTATAAATGTGAGTAGTTTGTCTCTCAGACGTCCTTTTTGTAGGAATGTAAAAGAGTGGTTGATGGAAGTAGTAGTTCTGTCAATCAATCAATCAAAAAAAAAGATAAGATACTCTGATTGTGGCTCTTTAGGATGTATCAATGAATAGGAAATTTACATTTAAGACGTCACTTTTACACTTTCAGTAAACGTAATCTTTGAACATTCTCAATCACCCATCAATCCTTATCCATTGTTATCCACTTAACCACATTACTATCATTTTAATCCTTTTAAATAAACAAACGAGAAGACTTATATAAATCACAACTGATCAAAATTTTCGCATTTTCTCCACCAAAAATGAAAGCTATCATAACGACTTTTGCACTCTTATACTACGTCACAGGTAGGTTAAACCGACTCAAATAATTTAAACAATTTTATTTTCTAGTTGTGACACCAAGAGCAACAATTCGAGATGACATAAGTAAGTTTTTTTAATAAAACATTTGCAAATTTTTATAACAAACAAATAGCTCAAGCATGTAAAGATCAAGATCCCAGTCAAATCACCTTTATTCCCGTACCGGGTGATTGCAATAAATATATAGAGTGTTACAACGAAGTTGGTATGCTGCTTCATTGCCCGGAGGGGCTTTGGTGGCACCCAGCCATAAACGATTGCGATTATCCAGGGAGTTACTGCCAGGAAAATACAACAACACCAACAACGACAACACCAACAACGACAACACCAACAACACCAACACCAACACCAACACCAACGACAACGACAACAACAACAACGACAACACCAACATCAACACCAACACCAACACCAACACCAACACCAACAACAACAATAACGACTCCGACTCCGGGTAACAACCAAATCTTAACTTAAAATCTCAATAAATAGTTTTCTTTTCAGAACCGACTCCTTCACGTATGTTTTTGCAAATTGTAGGTGAAATTTTCTGAAACTTTTTTTAGCGAATCCTGACCCCAACCCCGACCCCCGTTGCATCGACGACAGCACCCAGTTGTGGCCCCATCCCGCCACTTGTGCCAAATACGTCGAATGCTTCCATGGCAATTCATACGAAATGACCTGCCCTCCAGGTCTCTACTTTTCATCCAGTCACAAGAAATGTGTCAACGCCGAAGAATCCGACTGTTGCAAAACCAGTTCTCAATGTTAGCGAATTTAATAAAATCAACTTGATAGCAATATGAAATCTGTTTAATTTTATGTCGGCTATAACGGAAGTTTCTATTGTGCCAGTAAAACTTAATTAAATTTCCGAACGGAGCAAATATCTAGTTTTACTATTAAAGTTTTAGTGGAAAAATTACTCGACTGGGGTTGGCTAATCCGCGATTAATGTCGCGGTTGTAAAACGGGCAATTTCAACAAATCTTGGCTTCTGATTAAGCATTTTTTATTGATCCACACGAGAGGAATAATTAGTTACAAACTTGTTTATTGTTGTTAAAACCACCAACCGCAATATTTATTATGTTAGGTCAGGGCCGTACCCAAGGGGGGGATTAGGGGGTTCAAGTCCCCCTCGAAATGCTGAGCACTTTGTTATATAGTGTTATAAGTGTTAAAAATTTAGTTTTTTGTTATTTTAGTGAGTTAATTTTAAATTTTTGTGACTTAATTTTTCAGGTGTTAATTATACAATGTTTCATTTTTATTGTTAGGTACAAATTAAAATAGTTGATAGAATATTTAATTTTAAAACAAAAGTGTTTCGAAAAATGGTATGAAAGGGAGCTACACCCCCTAAAAAAGGTACGTTTTTTAAAGGGTTTTTCCTAATATTTCAGAATAGATAAAATTACAAAATTTGGTACCTTTATATGTACACCTAAACAAATGCCAAATAACAAAATTTTTAATTAGGGACGTCCTAAACGGTAAAACAAATTTATTTTTTAACTTTTATGCTGTTTGTGGTCTGTAACAAATTTTTAAACTGATTTTTACTAAAAATACGTAAATTGTATCGGAAAAACACAAAAGACCTTTTTTATGAAAAACTATGAAATTTTGTTGCCGAAAGTGGCAAGAAACCACAGGCAATATAGTTAGAGTAAATTTTTACCCTAATTCCATCTAGTTTAGGAAGCCCCTAATTAAAAATTTCAAACATTTTTATTTTTGTACTTGTTTAGGTGTATAAAAGTTATCATCTGTGCCTACCAAACTTTGAAATTTTTTTCTAAAATGATTTCGGAAATATGGAAAAAAAAACTATTAAAAGACGCACCCCTTGCATAGCAGTTTTCGATATAGTATGTTCATAGAATTTTTTTTTTAAATAAATATTCTATCTCCTGTTTAAATTTGTAACAATAAAAAGTATTAAAAAATTATTTTATTTTTTGTTACTTTTGTGAGTTAATTTGTATTTTTTATGTTTAATTAGGATCTCTTATTTCAATTTAAAATAAAAACGTGTACTTAGAGATTTTTGCTTTTTAATCCGCCTTCTTTCATTTCATTTTCATGGACCAACAAGAAATAAAATCCTGGTTGCGGCCCTGTGTTAGGTACAAGAAAAACAGAGAAAAAAATGTAACAGTATGAAACAAGCAACGACTTCTAATTCCGAACGTCGCTCCTAAATCCTTCCTTATTTGTTCGTAATCAACTCGGAACAGGTCTCGGCGTAGTCTCCCTCGGAATTAAGACTTATTGGAGGCGAATTCCTCACCCAAATCCACAACAACCTCCATAAATTTATTACTCCGACTCCGACTCGATACAATTTCCTTGGAGCGATTTATAGTAAGATTTCGATAAAATTGCAATAAATCATAAAAACAAAACTGACCGGAAAGAGGAAATCCATCTTAAGCCAACAGTTGAGTGGATATTTATTGACAAAACTTGAAAGAATAGAAAAAAAAAGAAAAGCAACTAAGAGTATACATTTTATTTATGTGCATTGTGAAGGATCATTGATACAGCATTCGGATTCGCTTGCAAGAACACACTTCTTGTGTTGGTCGGAGAAATAGGTGTTTGAGGGGCAAGTCACTTCGTATGATTTGCCCTCGTAGCATTCGACATACAGGTGGCAGACGCTCACGTGGGGCCAATAGGATGTCTCATTGTCAACACATCGGGGGTCCACAGGATCTAAAATTATGATAAAACAACAAACCGGGAAATTGTGATTCACCTGGAGTTTCAGTTGGGGGCACTGTCGTGGAAGTTGTAGTGGATGAGGTGGGGGGAGGCGGCGTTCCAGTACCCCCCATACATTCCGAGTATTGCGCCTCCACACATCTGTTGTTAAATTCGCTGAAATACAAGTCTTGGGGACACTTCTGCTCCGAAAAATTTCCATTGTAACATTTGTAATAAATACTGCAATCGATTGGTGATGGGAAAAGTATTTCCGTGTCCCTGGGAAGACCCGCACAGAGAGGGTCTACAAAATTTTTTTTTTCTGTGGTAACAATAGAAGAGAATTACCTTCGGCTCGAGCTCCAAGTGCCAAAGCAACAATTGTGATCACTACACTTTTCATTTTGGCTCAATCTAAACTGGAAGACGTCACTAAAAACCTTACTTTTATACCAAAACTTTACATCATTCACTATGTAGATAAATAGACGAGAAATTCTTAGACTTTAGATTCATTTTCTTTCAAGTGGGGGATTAAGTAGGATTAAAAGACTTGAATCATAATCTAATCAAAACAAATGAAGGTACTTGTCGACTTCTTTCAACTCAGTGATAAAACAATGTTTTTGGTATTTGTTTATTTCATGATAACCACAACAATTTTTATATTTTGCCCCATTCCCAGAATAATTGTGTTTAATCACCGCCATGGGCGGCAATCTGGGTCTGGTGCCCAATGGGTGGGTCCCTTGCTGGTGGTAGGGGAAGGAGAATCGGGTTGACCACAGTCTGATTTGGTGGGAGTTGTACACTCCCCTTGGTCGCTATTGAAGTACAACACTCGGAGGTGGGAGTTGTAAGCGTCACAAATTAAAGTTTTGAACAAAATTTGGTAGAAATCCAAAAATCTGGAGTTTTTATGTAGTCTGAAAATGGTTTGCAAAATGTTTTACCAATTTCCAGTACAGCATAATCTACAGTTTCTGGAAAAACGCACAATTCTCGCTTTGTATCAACGACAAAAAAAGAAAGAAAAAAAATAAAAGAAAAAAAAACCTAAAAACCTTCATCCAGATTTGTCTGGAAAATCACAAGAAATGTTCGCGTTAATAAAAGACTAACAGGACAAGCAAATTTTTTTTTAATTTTTTTAATGAAACATCAGAAAGAATCACGCAAAGAATCACTTGGTTCTAAGCCAAATATTACAAAATGTGTTTTTGTGGTTAGATAGCTAAAGCTAAAAGAAGTGTTTTCTAACTTTTTTTTTGAGTTCTGACTTTCTAATCAATTTTTTTTTATATTTTTCTTATTAAATACAGGATGTTCCAGCTAGTTGAAAAAGTCCATTAGTGACCTTTAAATAGCAAAATTTAAAAAAATATATATAGGACATTGATCGATACTAATGTTTCGCCTAAAATTATTTACAAACTTAAGTTTTTTTAAATGAACACCATAAGTTTTTTAACGTCTTTGGATGTAGATTTTTATGACGATTTTATTGGTCGATTTATCTTAATTTTAGAAATAAGGCGGTTTTTTTGACGAAAACATGCACTTTTTAAAAATCTATTACACAAAAAATAAAACATCTAGAAATATTTTTTACTACCGCAAAGAAGAAAGTACAAACTATAAAGTTGTAACATTCTTTTAGTGTGTTGCATTTGGAAAGATAAAAAAATGAAGGCGTTTGTTAAAAGTTCAATAACTTAAAAAATTTAAATGGAATACTCTATTTATTGTTTTTGCATTTAAAAGATTATCAAATTGTCTTTCTAAAATTATTCACTTTTAGGTGTTTATAATCAATAACTAAAAAGATATTTAACGTTAAACATAAAAAAAATAATTACTATTGTTTCAGGAGCCAAAAAGTGTACAGTTGCACAAAAGATGAAAGAAATATCACTTAATAATGACATTTGTGTTAAAATGAATTAATTATTCTTTATTGTTACAATAAAATAATTCGAATTTCAGTATTTATAACGACTTTTACAATCTCTGGATTAATCAACGGATAAGTAATCCGTTGCCATAGTATCAACAATGTTCAGATATTGATAGGCATTGTTGTTACAATTAATATTAAATGTTAAGTATCTTTTTATTTATCAATTCTAAACATTACAAGTTTATTTTTTTAGATAGGCAATTTATCAATCTATTAGATGCAAAAATAAAACATAGGGTGTTTCATTTAAATTTCTAAGTTATATAATTTTTAACAAACTTCTTAATTTATTAATCTTTACAAATGCAAAACACTAAAAAATTGGTACGTCTTTAAATTTTGTACTTTTGTTTTAATTTGTTCTAGTGTCTTAGTTTTTGTGTGATAAATTTTTAAAAAGTGCATGTTTTCATAAAAAAAAAAACGTCTTATTTCTAAAACTAAGCTAAATCGACTAATAAAAGTTTAGCGTAAAAACATTTTTTAAAAAGGTTACATCCAAAAATACAAAGAAATACACGGTGTTTCATTTAAAAAAACACAAGTTTGTATCGTAACTTATTTTTGGGACATGCTGTATGCTTGAAAATAATTTTAGGTTATGCACTAGATTAGTATCTATCAATGTCCTATACAATTTTTTTTTAAATTTTACCATTTAAAGGTCACTAATAGACTTTTTCAACTCGCTGGGACACACTGTATAGATCCGTTTTTGTATTGTAAGAAAATGAAATAAAAACGCTTAATCAACGTAATAATTTATTTATTTAAGAAACAAAATTATTCCAATTCTTGCTCCTCCTTGGCGTATTTACAGCCAGAATGGTAGGGATAATCACAAACCATCAAATCTGGATTAAACCAAAGACCAGTGGGACAATTTTGTGTCGTTTTTTCTCCATCCCAACATTCCAAAAATTTGGTACAATCTCCGGGATATGGGAAGAGATACCTCACTTCACTGGGGAAAAGACAATCGGGATCTGGGGTCCAATCGGAGGATTTCGTAGTCGTCCATGGGTCAGGTGTTGGTGTAGTACGACCTGGAAAGACCCATGAAACCACAAATGGTAAAAATTTCATCAAACTTACCGCAATCAGCTTGACCAGGAGGTTCACATTTCTTATCAACTGAGTCAAAATATAGCCCAGATGGGCAGGACCAAACATACCCTTCACCATTTAAACACTCCACGTATCTGGTACAATCAGGGTCTGGCCAATAATCATGCTTACCATCAGCGCATCGAGGGTCGTCGTTACCATGAGGGGTGGTTGGGGGTGTTATAGTAGTGGTACTATACGGATCTGGGGTTTCAGTAGTATCTACAAAAATGATTAGTATTTTGATGGTACTACCCAGAATTTGTACCATCGCATCCTGACACATCCGGCCAGTCACACATCTGTCTAGCATAGTTGAAATACAAATAAGATGGGCAGTTCTTTTCGCTCTGTGTAGAACCATCACATTCATAAAATTTATTACAGTCCCCGGGGTACGGTTTAAGGATTGTTTCATGGGGGAGTACCCCCCAACAAATGGGATTTGGGGTACTCCAAGTTGGTTGAACAGAGGAGGAATACTGCCCACATCCCGAGTCCTCAGGGTTGGTACACCGTTTTTCGGCGCGGTTGAACCAGAAGTTGTCGGGACATGAGGACACATTTGCTGTGCCACGGTAGCATTCTATGTACTTGGTGCAGTCCGAAGGGTAAGGGTAGTAATCGACGACGCCGGGAGGACATGTAATTGCTGAAGAAAAAATTAGAATTTTGCTGAAACTTTTGAAACGACTTACGAAGGCATCCAGAGGAATCAGGATAATCGCAGGATTGCAATGCCTCGTTAAACCATTTCCCATCTGGGCAAGGTTCAAGGTATTTTTCACCATCCTTACAAATATAGAACTTAGTACAATCTCCAGGGTATGGGAAAAAGTATTCCTTGCCGGGTGGAACACCAGCACATAGTGGATCTAATAAGAAGTTTTAGACGAAAAAAAAGCAATAATGGAGACTTACCGGTTTCAATTTCTTCGGCAAAAGCCGAAACGGCAAGAAGTGCCAAAATTATAACTTGAGACAAAGCTAAAACAGAACGTGAGAATAAAAAATAACAAATTTAAAAAACATTTACCGTTCATTGTTGACTGAGCAAAGTTTGCAATCTTGACTTTATATAGTCGTACTGATACACATTTTTTAATTTTTACAATAGATTTAAAAAAAAAATAATTATCTAAAGATTTTTGACTTATACACTTGATTATCTATCAATTTTTTTATTTCTTTAAATATCTTGTTGCTATTTATATATACATAAAGTTGAAAATCAATTGTGATTTGTGTTTTTTCATAAATTGGAAACAATGGCATAAGATAAAAATCTTGAGGGCCATAAAATTATTCTAAGTTATTGTCGAGTTTGCGATAGGTACATAATTAAGATTTTTCGAAATCTCAAAATCGCTGTTTTGAATTTGGTAAGAATAAAGGTTTATTTTTGAAATTATTAAGTAATTCATTTTTTGAAAAAATTGATTACTGAATGATAAAGTACTATCGAAATGTAGTCATTTCTCAAGAATATTATTTTTCAAATAGTTTTGGAGTTCTGCAAAGTTTTTAATTTTTTTAAATAATAACCCACTAGAAAATATTTTTTGTACAAAAGCCGTGTTCTAAAGATTACAATTATCTACCGTTTATTTTAATATCTTTTAAATTCTTCAACGGTCTCTTTTAATGGTCAACGTTGCCAGAGTATTGTTTGTGGCCCATTTGCCGCCAAATTTACAATAATTTACTGTAACTTATGTTTCTTTCTAAATTATTCTTTTGACTTAGATGCTTTTCTAAATCCTGTTTTTTTTTAAATGTTTTTTTCCAATTTCTTTATTTTTTTTAGTCCTTCAATAAAAAAAGCTACAATTTTTAAATTCATTCTAGATTTTTATCTAAATTTCTTTCTATTTTTTTGTAGTTAACTAATTTTCGAAATTACTCTCTAGATTATTCTTTAGCTTTTTCTTCAGATTCTTTTGTAAGACCCTTATTCCCTTAATGCTATTTCATAATTCTTTTTGGTTATTCAAATTTAAAAAAGTTTTGTCCATAAATTATTATTATTTGAAAACTCAACTCAACGGTCAACGGTTCACTTTTTTGAAAAATAAAAAATAAAAACGGAATAACAAATATTTTTCAAAAAAAATTAAGTAAGTACTCTAAAATATGTGGACGTTTCTCAGAAGTGACATTTTTCGAAGTACTTTTTTGTTCTTCAAAATTTTTAATTTTTTCAATGGCAACCCACTATAAAACCTTTTTTGTGCAAAGGCTTTGGTCTAAGAATTACAGTTATCTACGATTTATTCAATTTTTAGCAAAAAAAAATAAGTGCATGCCAAATTGTCGATAATTTTATCAAGTGCACAAAAAAATTTCTCAAAAGAATTATTTGTGTCAATCAAATCTTTCAAGTTTCTGAAATTCATCTAATCAGATTATCGATAATTTGCACACGAGCTGAATTATCGCGTAATTTGAATCTAATTATATGAATCTCAGAAATTTGAAAGATTTTAGTGGCTTAAATTTTCTGAGGGAAATAGTCATATAAGTTGTTATTTGTTTATTTTTATTCATTTTCAACATTTATATTAGTTGAAGACCAATGATTAACAAAACGCCAGTTTTCACACCTTTTGTTCACCTTGTATGAATTTGGAAGATTTGAGATAAAAGTAAAAAGTATAGAAGACAAAAACGTTTGATTTAAAGCAATAAAAGATGCGATAACTCTATTGAACATTACATTTTTATTTTTTAAATCAAAACATTGATTCATTGCACAGGCGTCTCGAAGCTCCTTAAACCAGTCAAGCTTAACTTTTTCGCGTGTTATCTAATGCATTGATGCAAAACAAGATTGATGGCTTCCCATTGAAAACTGACACATTGTACGCTTATCGAGCGATAAGACAAACATCTGCTTTGAATAAGACATCGCTGCACACTTTTCACCATCTCATGTGATTTTTCACTCAAGAGATAAACTATTGTTTCAACCTGCATATACTTTTCCACTTTAATCCGCCGAGAAATCAATCGAGAGAGGGATGAAAAGGTTTAAATTTTATTACGAGGCCTTCGTCACCGAAAAAAGAACGACAAAGGACGCAATTTACACGATCAAATTTTGATTATCTGATTAAAAGTGGTCCTTGATTTACTTGTAAAAATCGCAAGTTGAGTGTTTACAACTTCTTGAATAGTGCAGTTATTGTGCAAGTTCTTACATAATCCTCTTTGGTAGAAAAATTCAAAGTATTGAGTACCCTTGTAACAAAATATAGTTTCTATAAGGACTACAAATCCCCATTAAACTTCTCAGACGACGAGAAAATGATTAAATACGAAATGTTTCACAATAAGAAAACTCCTTTGAATACAAGGGCGATTCCTACGGGAATTGTAATACTCCCTCCGACAATTTGAGCCCCTAATGAGTATCAACTTTGGTATTTTAAATAGAAAGTCTCAAATGATTTTGAGAAAGTTTTTATCAGATTTCCTTATACCTAATTTAACCATTTTTGAGATATTTCGACTTTTTTGATTTTTTTAATTTGCATCTTCCTCTCCAAAAATCGATAACACTACAATTTTTAATTATTTTGAAATCGTGTATATGAAATGAAAAAGAAAGCTTAGATCTTTTTTTTTTCGTGTATTTATAATTGGAAAAATAATTAACAGACCTCCAAAAATTTAAAGTTACGTTTAGGAAACTTCCCTATACCTAAATTTAATAATTTCCAAGTTATTTTAACTTTTTTTTACAATGGAAGAAATTCATTACTATCCATGGTAGTTTTCGCATAGTTTGCTATAAAAATATTTCTCACTGAAAAAACGCCAAGTTTTTTTTTCACGATTGTGTTATTTTGTTGTTATAACAAATTAAATTTATTTAATCCAAATTTGAATAACTTTGATATTCTATTTTTTCTTATTTCAATGACAACATGTGCTAAAGTAGCTATGGCTAATGAATTTCTCACAATACCAAAGAAGTTACTATAACTTGAAAACTATCAAAGATACCAGGTGAATAAAAAGTATGGAACCAAACGTTTTTTGCTTAAACTATTTATTTTTTGATAAAACTAATTAATGAGTGATAAAGTACTATAAAAATGTGATATTTTAACAAGAATAAAAATTTTCAAAATTTCCTTTTGTTTTTGAGTTCTACAAAAAAAAATATTTTTTTAAATGGCAACCCACTATAAAATCATTTTTCTCATAAAAGCTATACTCTAAGGATTACAACTATCTGCTTTATATCTAATTTTTTCAAAAAAATTTTTTCACATAAATGCAATTTTGACAAAAAAAAATCGCATAACTCAAAAACAAAACAAAATTTCGTTCTGAAAATACGATCACGTTTTTTATATTATTTTAATTTATATTAATTATTATTTTCTGGAGGCAAATGTTTAAAAATAAAACCGCTTGGTTSCATACTTTATATTCACCCTGTAAAAAAGGCTAAATATTTCGAAAACGATTAAATTTAGATATAGGGAAATCTAATAAAAACTCTCTCAAAATCAAAAAAACGCAATAAAAAATATAACTTTCTATTTAAAATAACAAAGTTGATACCCATTTCCGGTGTAACCGGAAGTGCTGATTTTAATTTTGGAGGTTTGTTAATTATTTTTCCAATTATAAATACACGAAAGAAAAGATCTAACCTTTCTTTTTCATATGCCCAAGTATGATTTCAAAATAATTAAAAATGGTAGAATTATCGATTTTTGAAGAGGAAAATGCAAATTAAACGAATTCAAAAAAGTCTAAATATCTCAAAAACGGTTAAAGTTAGGTATAGGGAAATCTGATTAAAACTCTCTCAAAATCACTTGAGTAATCCAAAAACGCAATAAAAAACATAACTTTCTATTGAAAATAACAAAGTTGATACCCATTTCCGGTGTAACCGGAAGTGCTGCCATCTTGAAAATATTTTCATTGAGCAGAATCTAAACGATTATGACTATAGTCAAAATTTTAGATAAATATCACTGTTAGAACTCCCAATACTTCTAACGTAAAGTTTAGCCGGAACATCCTGTATATATACTCGTACTTACCACAAAATAATTAATAACATTTATTTTTCTCTCCCTGATTCTGACACCCCACCCCAAATTGAAACAACCCCCAAATTGAAACAATTTATTTCGTAATGTACAAAATTAAGCTACAATTACTGTTTCGCGAGAGTTTGGATGTAATTTATCCGGGACAACTTCTCCTCCAACACGGCAATCTGCAACTAAAAAATCAGCGAGAGAAACACCAAACTCATCGTCACCTTCTTGGCGTGAGATTTCTGCGCTTCGGGGGTAGCCTTGACCTTGTAGTTCTCCCCCGACATCATCTTATTCATTTTCCCCAATTCCTTGACTAATTTCGCCTTTTTCTCCTCCAATTTCGGCAAATCTAATTCGAAGGCTTTGCGTAATTCTGGCGGCACGACGAGCTGGATGAGGGTGTCGCCGACTCGGTCGCAGACGGTGCCCTGGGAGGGCGGTGTGAACCCCACAGAGGGGCAGGCGGCAAGGGTCTCCACGACGGGGAGGAAAGGCGCAAAAAACGCATCATCCCCCGATAAATAAACTAAAGAGAAAATTAAAACCAAAATTGAGACGGTTAATACCCTCAGATTTGTGTCTGGCTGCGATTCCGAAGAGTTTCTTCAGGCGTCTAATCCCCACGACGACGTCCAACACCTTGGAAACGTCGTCTTCTAAGGGTGTGTCTCGGAAGTCCAAATTCTGGAAACAGGAGTCACATACGATGGTTTTTGCATTTGAAAAAAATGGTGACTAGAAAAAAGCCCACAGGAAAAAAGCTCACAAAAAAAGCCCACAAACATAAATGCCCACAAGAAAAAAGCTCACATGAAATAATGCTCACAAAGAAAAAAGCCCACGTCGACTAAAGCTCACACGGAAAAAAGCTCACAAGGAAAGAAACGCACAGTGAAAAAATCACACACGGATAAAAACTCATATAGAAAAAAGCTCACACCGAAAAATACTCACTTACCAAACAACCCACAGAGAAAGAAGCTCACTATAAACGGTGATCGATGTAAATGGTTATTACTAGAGACCGGATTTCCTTGCACTGGTAAATTCATCTTGCGAATTAATACAAGTACCAAATTTGAGGACAGCGTAAACCGTAAGTTGTCGCTTCCAGGAACCAAATTTTATAGTGCAAAATAATGCAAAACTCGATTATTTTGCAAGAAATTGCAAATTTAACGAAAAAAAATTTAAGGAAATCAATAAATGAAGCAGTTGTAAATGGTTCCCTTTCAAATGAAATAAGTGACATTGTAAAAGATCCAAATTTATTAGCTTCTTATACTTTTGCTCCACTTACCAGTACAGACATTGAAAGAAGTTTTTCAAAATACAAACGATTGCTGACTGATAATTTCATAATTTTGCTTCAGAGCATCTTAAAATGCATGTTATTATAAATTATAACTCTGCAATTTTTAATGAAAATTTCCTAGTAATGAAACGTCAATAAAAAATTAGTTTTAAAACATGTGTTTTTTTTAATGCTAAAAAGTGCAAAATATCTCGTTTTTATTGCAAAATATGTTTTTTTTATGCAAAAAATCCGGTCTTTAGTTATTACGTTTTCTCTATAGTTTCTATTCGTTAGTAAATTTTTTTTTTGTGTTCCTCTACTTTAAAGATAACATTTTCTTTCAATTTACAGGATAGTAGTTTTATATTGCGGCCACTTTTTCAAATTCACAACTCGCTTTGCTGCGAGAAGTTTGAATAGCGTACTGATAATTTTCTTAAATAAAAAAATTAAGAAATAAAATTGAATTGACATTGCACAAAAAAATTTTGCACCATATCAAAAACTTTCTAATATAAATCTTTAACAGATCGGGGCGATAAGAATTTAAAAAAATTACAGAATTAGTATGTCAACTACTTTAAATCGCTTTTTATTTTTGGTAGATTTGTTCTATAGTTTCTGAGATATTTGGGTAATCAAATTTTTTAGAAAAAATAGGTAGTGTGCTATTTAACATTATAAAACTGGGGACGGCAGCTTGGGGGCACACAAAATTTTATACAGTACTTATTGTCAGTTTCACCAACGATAAATAAATCGAACAATATTTTTTCTTTGTTCATTAAATAAAAATTTGTTTCACTACTAATTCAGAAACCACCACATGTAATTCAGATTAGTCAATTTAGTTTCAGAAAGAGTAAATTGTAATTTAGACTAGTCAATTGTCTTTCAGTAAGTGTTAATTGTAATTCAGAAGAGTAAAATGAGTTTCAGAAACCATGAGATGTAATTCAGAATAGTTAATTTAATTTCAGAAAGCATAAATTGGAATTCAGATTAGTCATTTGTATTTCATAAAGTAATAATTGTAATTCAGAAACCATTACATGTAATTCAGAACAGTAAACAAGTTCAATTTCATGTTACTACATGTAACATCCAGAAAATATCAAATGTAATTCAGATCTCAAAATGAAGTTTACACATAAACATAAATTATTTAATTTAATTACATAAATTTGGTATTTTACAAAATAAATGAGATATTTTATTTTCAAAGAAATTTTGGTAATGTAATTTTTAAATGAAAATAACGAATTCTGAATTATAATTAACACTTTCTAAAATACAATTGACTAATCTGAATTACAATTAATGTTTTCTTAAATATATCTTACGCTTTCTGAATAACACTTAAAAAAGGTGTAGTTTCACCAAACTTTCTTTAGTTATTATCAAGTTGAATACGAATACGATGTTTTGAGTAGTGACAGTACAAAAAATATTAAATTTGGGAGTTGTGCGCGTTACTTTGTTAAGAAAACTAAAAAAATGATTGAATTTTGACACTAAAAGTATGTTTACTATTAAAAAAAATAATGCCCAGAGGCGTCGTAATAAAATGTATTTCAAAACCACTGTTATTCTTTCAAAAAATAACATAAGTAGGTACTCATACACAAGATGAAGAATGATAAACAAATTATTACGTTGTTAAAGCATAAAAATAATTTTTAACAATGATATTTCTAACTAAAACTACTAGAGCAAAATTCGATTTCATCGCTGCTATCGTGATTTATGATAAGTTCATTATCGATTACATCTAAATGATTTTATCTACTTAAATATTGGTCTTTATTTGCGATAAACTCTTGCAAAATGACAAGGAAAAAAATTTTAGAGAAAAAAATGCACGCTCATGAGTTTCATTATTTTAACAAAGTGCGCGCA
>NW_025401069.1:12781025-12784372 GCF_015345945.1 Tribolium madens
TTAGGGTGTCAAGGCAATATAGTTAGAGTAAATTTTTACCCTAATTCCATCTACACCTTTTTCAAGTGTAATTCAGAAATCATAACATCTAATTTAGATTAGTCAATTTAGTTTCAGAAAGAGTAAATTGAAATTTAGATTAGTCAATTGTCTTTCAGAAAATGTTAATAGTAATTCAGAAGAGTAAAATGAGTTTCAGAAACCATGAGATGTAATTCAGATTAGTTAATTTAATTTCAGAAAGCATAAATTGGAATTCAGATTAGTCAATTGTATTTCATAAAGTAATAATTGTAATTCAAAAATCATTACTGTAATTCAGAACAGTAAATAAATTCAATTTCATGTTACTGTTACTTACTGTTATCTCAAAATGAAGTTTACACATAAACACGATTTATTTTATTTTCGGAATTAAAGAATTACATACTCTTGCCATTTTACAAAATAAATAAGATATTTTGTTTTCAAAGGAATTTTGGTAATGTAATTTTTAAATGAAAATAACAAATTCTGAATTACAATTGTCGAATTCTCAATTACAAATGACAAACTTTGAATTATAACTAACACTTTCTGAAATACAACTGACTAATCTGAATTTCAATTTACGCTTTCTGAAGTTAAATTAATTAATCTGAATTACATCTGGTGGTTTCTGAAATTCAGTTTACGGTTCTAAATTACAATTAATACTTTCTCAAATATAATTGACAAATCCAAATTACAATTAAAGTTTTCTGAAATATATCTTACGCTTTCTGAATTACACTTGGAAAAGGTGTAGTTTAGGAAGCCCCTAAATAAAAATTTCAACATTTTATTTTTGTACTTGTTTAGGTGTATAAAAGTTATCATCTGTACCTACCAAACTTTGAAATTTTTTTGTAAAATGATTTCGGAAATATGGAAAAAAAAACCTATTAAAAGACGCACCCCTTGCGTAGCAGTTTTCGATATATGTTCATAGAAAATTTTTGTTATAAAAATGAATATTCTATCTCCTGTTTAAATTTGTAACAATAAAAAGTATTAAAAAATTATTTTATTTTTTGTTACTTTTGTGAATTAATTTGTATTTTTTTTATGTTTAACTAGAATCTCTTATTTCAATTTAAAATAAAAACGTGTACTTAGAGATTTTTGCTTTTTAATTCGCCTTCTTTCATTTCATTTTCATGGACCAACAAGAAACCCCCCCCTGAAATAAAATCCTGGTTACGGCCCTGTCTCTGTCACTGTCATTTCGCCACCAGATGTGGTATAAGCTCTACACTCTTAATTTTACACTTTTCTTAAATAGTATTATAGCAAAAGTTTATTCTAAAACATTTTTATTGGCATTTGATCGACTATAAATTCATCCACGTCAGCAGAGATTGTTTTTCCGTGTGAGTTAATTTTTTGTGAGCTTTTTTCGCGTGGGCTTTTATTCATATGAGTTTTTTTCATTGTGCGTTTTTTTCTAAGTGGGCTAATTTTTTGTGGGTTTTTTTTCTCTGTGTGCGTTTTTTTCGAATGAGTATTTTTCGGTGTGAGCTTTTTTCCGTGTGGGCTTTTTTCTTGGCGCATTTTTCGCGTGGGCTTATTTCATGGATCCGAAAAAATACCTGAGGGTAGCTGAAGTCGCGTTTTGTCCCCGGGTAGGTTTCAAGTCTTTGGTGCAGATGTTGTGCCAGTCGCGGCATGAAGGGGGCGAGGGCTCTTAGGGCCGTATCGAGGCAATGCGTCAAGGTCCAGCAATGTCCGGCGGCATTTCCGCTCTCTGACAGTTTGAAAGCCCTCTTGGTCGTCTCCTAAACGAAAGAGATACCGGTCAATAGCGGGAAAAAAACTACACCGAGAACACGAAAGCTCCATTAAGTCCTTAGTGGCGCAAGGTGAAATGGATTAGTTTTCCGGATGTTAGTGGAAAGTGTGTTAGTTTTTAATCCTCGGACGGAATTTTCTTCCCCAATTATTGAAACTCGGAATACATAAATGAGTGAGGAGCTTTCAATTCAATTAGAGAAATGCGATAGCTCGCTGGGGAGACTCGATGCAATATCGAGCTTTCATTTCCGCTAGAATGGAATGTACGAGAACGGAGCTTCGCCACAATTATGACGGCTAAGAACGATTTCTCTCAATTATGAGATATTTTTCGATAAAACCCCGATTATTTTATTTGTTTCAAATTAAAAATATCGATCCTATCATTTCGAGGATCTAAGTCTCAATTACGATAAAACTTTTTACAAAAAATGTCACGTGAAATTTTAAAATAATCTGACGCAAATTGAAAAAAAATAATATTTCACAAAAAGTCTTAAGGCCAAAGAACAGGTTTTAGTCTGTTACTGAATAATGAACAATCCGTTGGAAAGTTGGGAGAAATAGATACAAAATTGGATTTTTAAACGGAATATGCGAAAGAGAAAAACCTAGCTTGTGTCTCTTGAAACCGACGACATGCACAAATTCTGTGGCAAAAAATAAAACCTGTTTGAGTTTATAACAAAAAAATTTCTAAATTGAGTGTAATTTAAATCATGAAAAAGAAATAACTAACTTACCTAAACTTGAATGGTATTTGAAACTAAAAATGCACAAACAAATAAATAATTCAAAATTAAAGTGGTCTATGATTATTAAATAAGTTTTTTTAGTTCTTTTGTAAATCTCTAAAGCCTTTTAAGATTGTTATTTAAGTTTTTCTTTAAATTCTTTTGTCTCTTCTACAAATTATCAATTTTTTAAAAATTGCTCTGATTTTTTATATCTTTTTACATTTCTGATTCCTTTCTGAATTATTTTCCATGTTCTTTATTGTTATTATATTCTCTTTTGATTCTCTAGAAATTTTTCTACACTATTTGATAGAGTTTTATTTAGATTCTTCTTCCTAAATCCTTCAAGAATCTAAAGAAAGTCTACACATTCTATTCTTCTACATTTTTTTCTAAATTCTTCTAAAATTTACCTCAAGATTTTTCATCTTTCCATTATTATTTTCAAGATTCTTTTCTAGACCTATCCGTAAACATTTTTTATACAGAACATTTCTTAGATATTTCTTCAAATTCCTTCTTAAATTTTTATTAAAATTCTTTTTTAAATTTTGTTTTAATATCTTAAATTCTCTTCTTTGATATTCTTTAAAAATCAATTTTGCCAGATTTCCTCTTTCTGCCAAATTTACAATAATTTTACAATCACGCCATAACTTTTGTTTTTTTCTTTCTAGATTATTTTTTCGACTTTACTTAGATTCGTTTCTAGATTTTCCTCTAAAATCTTCTAAAAAAATTTCTCTAATGTTTTCTCCAAATTCTTTTTTAGATTTTTTTTATTTCTTTTAGATTCTT
>NW_025401069.1:12784613-12803404 GCF_015345945.1 Tribolium madens
GCTATTCGTCTAAATTTCTTTCTATTTTTTTTCTAGTTAACTATTTACTTTTGTTTCTACCTTTCCAGATTATTTTTTTGACTTTATTTAGATTTGTTTCTAGATTTGCCTCTAAATTCTTCTAAAAAAATTTCTGTGATGTTTTTTCCAAATTGTTTTTTAGATTTTTTTTCTTTCTTTTAGATTCTTCACTAGAAAAAGCTATTCGTCTAAGTTTCTTTCTATCTTTTTTCTAGTTAACTATTTACTTTTGTTTCTTTCTTTCTAGATTATTCTTTCGACTTTACTTAGATTCTTTTTTAGATTTTCCTTTATTTTTTCAATTTTTTTTTTAGATTTTTTGTTTCTTTTAAAAAGCTATTTGTCTAAATTTCTTTCTATTTTTTTTCTAGTTAACTATTTACTTTTGTTTCTTTCTTTCTAGATTATTCTTTCGACTTTACTTAAATTCTTTTTTAGATTTTCCTTTGATTTTTCCAATTTCTTTTTTAGATTTTTTTTCTTTTTTTCTAGATTCCTCACTAGACAAAACTATTTGTCTAAATTTCTTTCTATTTTTTTCTAGTTGTTAACTATTTACTTTTGTTTCTTTCTTTCTAGATTATTCTTTCGACCTTACTTAGATTCATTTCTAGATTTTCCTCTGTTTTTTCAAAATTCTTTTTTAAATTTGTTTCTTTCTTTCTAGATTATTCTTTCGACTTTACTTAGATTCTTTTCTAGATTTTCCTCTGTTTTATCCAAATTCTTTAAAATTTTTTTTCTTTCTTTTAAATTCTTCACTATAAAAAGCTATTTGTTTAAAATTCTTTCTATTTTTTTTTCTAATTAACTGTTCTAATTTACTCTCTAGAGCAATTTTCTTTTCTTTAGATTCTTTTGTAGATTTTCCCTTACTTCTTAATTCTTTTTT
The DNA here is from genome assembly GCF_015345945.1 of Tribolium madens. Taxonomy (NCBI): domain Eukaryota; kingdom Metazoa; phylum Arthropoda; class Insecta; order Coleoptera; family Tenebrionidae; genus Tribolium; species Tribolium madens. Next base: position 12,785,527 of record NW_025401069.1, read on the forward strand.
GACATTTATTGAAATTGAAAAAAGTTTTGTCCATAAAATATTATTTAAAACCTCGCCAACGGATCACTTTAAAAAAAAATACAATTTTCTTCTAGGTTCTTTGATTTTTTCAATCCTTTCGTAAAATTTCTTTTAAATTAGATGAAGCTATTTTTTTTAATTTTTCACTAATTTTTGTCGAAATTCCTCTCCAAATTATTCTTCACGTTTTCTTCAAATTCTAATGTAAACTCTTATCTAATTCTTTTTTCACACAAAAAAGTTTTGTACTTACATAAAATATTATTTGAAAACTCGCCAACGGATACCTCTTTTATTTTTTGACTTTAAAAAAAAACATAAATAAAAACCAGTGTAATAAAAAATCACAATTTTTATTGAACATAAATGTGTTTTTTTTTTAAATAAAATTCAATAACAGAAAAGTTATCAAAACGGTAATTTTATGTAAACTTTTGATATTCCGCCGCGCCGCATTTTGCTCTACCTTTGTTGCAGCTGTGAGAGAGACAATTTTTTTTAATAAGACAAAACCTTATTAACAAGAAATTTACAACTTTATAATTGGATTAATTTTATTTATAGTAAGTAGGAATGTTTGATATTTAACAGATTTTTTTCTCATTTATTATTTTCAGGGTATGTGATTCAAGCAGTTGAAAAACGCCCTTACCAAATACACGTCGCAGAATTGGAAGTAGAGAAACTCCTTGATCGCCGCTGTGACAAGATGGAAATCGTGATTATGCATCCCTCGCTGGCACACATCCACCATTCCGCTCAATTTGCTCAGAATCCAGCGATCCATTAGACCCAGTTGATGGGTGTCTATGGGCCCCAGCCCGTCCCTGACGCTCTCCACAGCGTTGTTGGTGAACTTGGTCGCTTGCCAGATCTTGTTGCAGAACAATCTGTTCGTGTGACACTCTTGCACGTCGAAATCGATGAAATGACCTAAATGTGGGTTAATCGTGAACAAAGGGCAATTTCGCGCCTCGATATCGATTTGTTCGAAGAGACTTAATGTTTTTAATGGCGGGAATAAAAGCCCCACGTGGGCTTATGCCGGGTATTTAATATCGGAGAAACGCGCCGCTATTTGTCACCCCGAAAAAAAAATACTAAATTCCCCTTGAAATTTAAATAAAACTTGTAATTATTTCGTTAACTGCACTGGCAATTAACAACTAAAATTTTGCAATTTTTCACATTGCAATATTTTTGTTATTCTTCGTCGGATTTCAACGAATTTTTGTTCGGCTTAAAAAAAAATGTTTGTGATTTACTTTTAATTTTATTAACAAATAGCTAGTTTCTTTCTTTTTTAATAATTATTTTTATTACTTCTAAACAAAGCAAAAAACCCAAAGTGGTAAATTTAATGCCATAATAATAATAATAACTAATATTATACAGTATGTCACCGGATTTTTTTATTTTACGCTAACACTGCAAAAGAAAAACATTTTTTGCTTCACTTGAGACTAGGAACTCTGTAATTAAAAGTTCATTATTTTCACCCAATGGAAAGAAAATTTAATTTTTCTCTTGATTACAAATAATAACATGTTTAATATACTTTTAATCGAATTAGTTTTTTTATTAACTAACCTTTAATTAAACAAAAATAATTGTTAAATTTTTCTATCACTTCACACCTTTTTATTACAGATGATAATTTTCCTGCTTTCTGCACAAATGCCTCCGATTTAAAATTTATTTAAATTCAAATTGTTGCTGAATTATTGCAAAATTATTACCATATGGTCTAAATAAGTCTTAAAAACATTTTATTGACTCGCATTGGACTTCTTTAAAAAAAAAAATAGGGAGCATGAGTGAGCGTTTTCATTAAGATCTGAAGGGTTTTCAAAGATCGACACCAAGGTTTTTGGGATGAAAATATGTTAATAATATGTTGAATTGTTATAAAGAAAACTGATCCAAAAAAGTGTAATAAAACAAAGTAAAATAACTCATTTTTTATTTGTTCTTTGGCGGTTTTTGTATTTTACACAAACTGGACTTTTTTAAATATTTTTTTTTGAACTCAGTGCCTCAAAATCTATAAGAAATTATAACTTTCAGCTAAGGTATAACATTCATTGAAATGTAATGCTTTTTTGAAGGTTTATATACCAGGTGAATAAAAAGTATGGAACCAAACGTTTTTTGCTTAAACTATTTATTTTTTGAAAAAACTAATTGATGAGTGATAAAGTACTATAAAAATGTGATGATTTAACAAGAATAATTTTTTTCAAAATTACCTTTTGTTTTTGAGTTCTACAAAAAAATTAATTTTTTTAAATGGCAACCCACTATAAACTCATTTTTCTCGTAAAAGCTATACTCTAAGGATTACAACTATCTGCTTTATATTTAATTTTTTCAAAAAAAATTTTTCACATAAATTGCAATTTTGACAAAAAAAAATCGCATAACTCAAAAACAAAACAAAATTTCGTTCTGAAAATACGATCACATTTTTTATATTACTTTAATTTATATTAATTATTATTTTCTGGAAGCAAATGATTAAAAATAAAACCGCTTGGCTCCATACTTTATATTCATCCTGTATATATCTTCATGTCTCAACAATTAAAATTATGGAAAATGTGGTACATAATTCAGAGAAGAATGGGCAATAAGTCAGTAAAAACTTAAGTTTGTCTGTCGCTCAGTATAAAAATAAGTAAAAAAACAGTGCCTTTGTCTTTTGAGTATCACATTTAGAAGACAAAACTAGAAATGTTATTGAAATAAATTACAATGATTTACAAAGTTTTTTCTTTCGTCGAAATCCGACAAAAATAACAAAAATAATAACCGTAGCTCAGAAATTTTTTGCCAAAAAATCTCAAGACTAAAAACTTAAAGCTCCAAAATGTTTTTTTTTAAATCTAAATAGGACCATTTTTCTTTGAAGTAAAATCTTTAAAAATCACCACAAAATTTAAGAATTTTTTTTGTCCCCTCAAATAGTTTGAAAAAAATTTATGTAGAATTTAGTCGCTTTGAGATAATGAGAAATCTTTTTTCACTGAAATGTTATTGAAATAAATTACAATGATCTACAAAGTTTTTTCTTTCGTCGAAATCCGACAAAAATGACAAAAATATTTCAATGTAAAAAAATCGCAAATTTTTAGTTGTTCGGTTAATTTTGGCGGAAAGTGTATAATAACCGGCGTAATTTCCAAATGAAAACTACATAACTACATAATTAGCGTCGACAACTTATATTAGACACGGCGATAAATAATTTCAAACCAGCGAGACCGCCTACAGACAAACTGCTAAATTCGACCCTTATCACTCCGAAACGCTCCACAAATCAATTAAAAGCCCGAAAACTTGTCGACAGCCATTAGCAATTAAAATCACTCAGCGAAAATTTTTGACGAGGATCGTTTGCTGCGTAAGAGCACCAAATTTTATAAAAAAAAACACTTTCGACGATTAAACAATTAATTAATTAAAACAAAAGTTCGCTACACACAACAAGATAATGTGTATGCGTAGATAGCTTTAAAATAAGGTCTAAACAATTACTTAAAACTCAATTAAATGGAAAAAATCTTGTGAAAGCTATAAATTTGCAATACTTGAATTACTTTATTCTTCTAAATAAACAAAAACAATTATTAATAACATTAATATTAGAATCAGAACACTGTTTACTCAGTTTAGAATACACCACCCAAAATCATCCACTGAAAGGTTTTCTTTATCAAGAAAAAATGGAGGGTGTGGTTTTTTCAATTTATTTAATTCACATAGTAGACAAATTTTCTCACTTAGGAAATATTTCTTAGATCAGAGTAATAATAATACATATTTTTATTAAGGCTATTTGTTTGACTGATGAAAATTGTTCACGATTACATTTAATTAGGTAATCCAAAGATAAAAACAAAAATGTAATTATAAAAAAAATGAAAAAAGTCCTTACATGGTAGATTTTTCAAAGAACTAGAGAACTAGAGAAACAAACATCACACTTTCTTCTAAAAAATTTTCTCTAATGTTTTTTCCAAATTCTTTTTTAGGTTTTTTTTTCTTTCTTTTCGATTCTTTACTCGAGAAAGCTATTTGTCTAAATTTCTTTCAATTTTTTTGTAGTTTTTCTAGTTTTCTGTTTTTTAAATTACTATCTAGAGTAATTTCCATTTCTTCAGATTCTTTTGTAGACTCTTCCCTTAAAAAATCCTTTCAAAGAACTAGAGGATAAAAAAACTTCACACTTTTGGTTAAGAAAAAGTTCTTGTAAAAAATTTTCTCTAATGTTTTTTCCAAATTCTTTTTTAGGTTTTTTTTTCTTTCTTTTCGATTCTTTACTCAAAAAAGCTATTTGTCTAAATTTCTTTCAATTTTTTTGTAGTTTTTCTAGTTGTCTGTTTTTTAAATTACTATCTAGAATAATTTCCATTTCTTCAGATTCTTTTGTAGACTTTTCCCTTAAAAATCCTTTCGTAAACCTTCTTTTTAATTCTTTACTAGATTTTTGTCGAAATTTCTTTTTATTTTTTTTAGTTAAATATTTTCTAAGTTTAAATGATGAAAATTCTACACCATTAAATTTAATTAATCTAAACATAAATAATTATTATTAACGAAGATGAACTCGTAGTAAGGTAATTTCTGGCGCACCCTGTATGTTCTTCTACAAAATTTTCTCTAATGTTTTTTCCAAGTTCTTTTTTAGTTTTTTTTTCTTTCAGCCTAAATTTTTTTTGTCTAAATTTCTTTTTATTTTTCTTCTAGTTTTTTCTAGTTTTCTATTTTTCAAACTACTCTTTAAGTAATTTTCTTTTCTTCAGATTTGTTTGTAGACTCTTGGGATAGAATAGTTTTAAATAAATCAAATATCTTAGCGTCAAATTGACGTAAAAAGAACATAAAAAAACAAATTAAAGCTGAATGGACAAGCTGTGCGGCCTATGCATTGAATTAACTAATAAAAATTTCCCCAAGTCCGTGGACCAAAAAGAAAATAAAAAAACACAAATATCTTCTCACGCTATTTCTTAGTATAGCATAATAACCGTAGCTCAGAAAGAGCTAGAAACTTAAAGCTTCAAAATGGATTTTTTTTAATTTAAATAAGACCATTTTTCTTTGAAGTACAATCTTTAAAAAATCACCACAAAATTTAAGAATTTTTTTTTGTCCCCTCAATTTTTGTAATAGTATGAAAAAATTTTATGTAGAATTTAGTCGCTATGAAGCATTTGAGATAATAAGAAATCTTTCTTCAAAGAGTTTTTTACGGAAAAGCTTAATTTTGAATTAATCTCAAAAATGGAATAACATAAACTATAAGTTTGATACATTTTCTCGAAAAGAAAAACAAAATAATACCAATAATCATTTCCGCCAATTGGAGTAGTACCAAACAATTTAAAAGTAAGTCTTGAACTTTTAAAATTAAATTCAAATTTAATTAACGAAATTCTAAACTTGTAATATTGTTAGAAAATATATCAACATTAACAAAATTCATTTAATAACAATAATTTAATTAATAATAGTTCAATAAGTTGCGAGGCGGAATATCAGCAGTGACGCGAGTTTGGGGAATTTTAGAGTTTTTTTCTTACATTAATCTCATTTCAAACAATCTTAAACCTTGCCTGCGGATCGCCGGATCAGTGGAGTGTAAAGTTGTGGAAATTATTTGTTAGAGAATTATGTTTTGAATAATTGTCTGCCAAATAATTTCTTCTCTTTTTACCGAGTCAAATAATAATAATTCAATTCGTTTTCTCATTACTCACTCTTAATATTGTGCGAACAGAGCGTAAATCTGAGCGCATCCGCTCCGCATTCTGGAATTCCGGAAGGAAACATCTTCTTCTGACCTTCCAGCGCTTTTGTCAACTCCTCCCCCGATAAAATCCCAGCTTCGTGACTCTGCCTCGACCCCGCTTCCAGTTTCTGAATAAAAAAAAACAGCGAAAGAATGTTATTTCAAAGTTGACAAGTGGTTAAAAAGTTCCCGATTGCCGCCGGCGCAAAAAGAACACATATAAGATTCGTGCTGTGATTGCAATTGAATTTTTGTTCTTTCGACGAGATGAAAACCTAAACTTGATCCAGGGCCGTACCCAAGGGGGGNNNTACACCTAAACAAATGCCAAATAACAAAATTTTTAATCAGGGGCGTCCTAAACGGTAAAACAAATTTATTTTTTAATTTTTATGTTGTTGGTGGTCTGTAACACACATTTTTAAACCGATTTTTACTAAAAATTCGTAAATTGTATCGGAAGCCCGAAAACTTGTCGACAGCCATTAGCAATTAAAATCACTCAGCGAAAATTCTTGACGAGGATCGTTTGCTGCGTAAGAGCACCAAATTTTATAAAAAAAACACTTTCGACATTAATTAATTAAAACAAAAGTTCGCTACACACAACAAGATAATGTGTATGTGTAGATAGCCTTAAAATAAGGTCTAAACAATTACTTAAAACTCAATTAAATGGAAAAAATCTTGTGAAAGCTATAAATTTACTTGAATTACTTTATTCTTCTAAATAAACAAGAACAATTATTAATAACATTAATATTAGAATCAGAACACTGTTTACTCAGTTTAGAATACACCACCCAAAATCATCCACTGAAAGGTTTTCTTTATCAAGAAAAAATGGAGGGTATGGTTTTTTCAATTTATTTAATTCACATAGTAGACAAATTTTCTCACTTAGAAAATATTTCTTAGATCAGCGTAATAATAATATTTTTATTAAGGCGATTTGTTTAAGTGATAAAAATTGTACACCATTAAATTTAATTAGGTAATCCAAAGATAAAAACAAAAGTGTAATTATAAAAAATTTGAAAAAAGTCCTTACATGGTAGATTATTCAAAGAACTAGAAGATAAAAAAACTTCACACTTTTGGCTAAGAAAAAGTTCTTCTAAAAATTTTTCTCTGTTTATTATTAAAAATTTAAAATAATTTAAAATTTAAAATTAAAAAAAGAATTAAAATTTAAAATAGTTGATAGAATATTTAACTTTAAAACAAAAGTGTTTCGAAAAATGCTAAAAAAGGTACGTTTTTTAAAGGGTTTCGCCTAATATTTCAGAATAGATAAAATTACAAAATTTAGTACCTTTATATGTACACCTAAACAAATAACAAAATTTTTAATCAGGGGCGTCCTAAACGGTAAAACAAATTTATTTTTTAATTTTTATGTTGTTTGTGGTCTGTAACATAAATTTCTAAACCGATTTTTACTAAAAATCCGTAAATTGTATCGGAACAACACAAAAGTCTTTTTTTTGATGAAAAACTATGAAATTTTGTTGCTGAATGTGCCAAGAAACCACAGGCAATATAGTTAGAGTAAATTTTTACCCTAATTCCATTTAGTTTAGGAAGCCCCTAATTAAAAATTTCAACATTTTATTTTTGTACTTGTTTAGGTGAATAAAAGTTATCATTTGTACCTACAAAACTTTGAAATTTTTTTCTAAAATGATTTCGGAAATATGGAAAAAAAAACTATTAAAAGACGCACCCCTTGCGTAGCAGTTTTCGATATATGTTCATAGAAAATTTTTGTTTTAAAAATGAATATTCTGTCTCCTGTTTAAATTTGTAACAATAAAAAGTATTAAAAAATTATTTTATTTTTTGTTACTTTTGTGAGTTAATTTGTATTTTTTATGTTTAATTAAGATCTCTTATTTTAATTTAAATAAAAACGTGTACTTAGAGATTTTTGCTTTTTAATCCGCCTTCTTTCATTTCATTTTCATGGACCAACAAGAAACCTCCCCCCGAAATAAAATCCTGGTTACGGCCCTGACTTGATCCTACCTCCATCGTGGCTCCGGAAATAATGTCCTCGGGCAGGATCACGTTCCCCAAACTCTTCGACATCTTCCTGCCGTGGGCGTCGCGGATGATCCCATGCAGGAGGATCCTGTTGAAGGGCAACCGCCCCGTCAGCTGTTTGCCCAACATGACCATCCGGGCCACCCAGAAAAACAGGATGTCGTGTCCGGTTTCCATCAAATCCAAAGGATAATGCGAGTCCTGAATCCGGGAATGTGAAAGCAGCAGGAGTGGAATTTCAACAAACCTGTTGCGGCCACACCGAGAATGGGAGAAGCGCCGATGAGAACCACGTATCGAGGACGTCCTCATCCTGCTGAATTTCGATGTGGGGGCAGGAGAGGCGAGCGGAGGCTTTGCGAGCGGCCTCGTTCCGGTCGCCGGCGGACACCCAGATTGCAGGAGCGGAGCCGTCCTGCGGGCGGCAGGAGTACGCAGGGATGCGGTGGCCCCACCAGAGCTGCCGCGAGATGCACCAATCCCTATAAAAGCATTTTGCGACACCCTCGATAATTAATTTGTTAAAATAATACCCCGGAGCCGTGCAACTTGCGAATGGAATATGTTAGACATTGTTAAAGTTCAATTATTAGGCCAAGAGGAGTAACAATAGTCACTCGAATAAATTCCCAAGCACAATGAGGCCTTTTCATATTTTCAATGGGTGCATAAACAAAACACTTGATAAATTAATCGTCTTTAAAGCAACAAATAACATAAAAACTTTCATATGTTGGTATAAATTTCAGGACTTAAAAAAAATTAGGCCAAAAAACGATTTTTTCTTCTATTTTCGCTGAATTTAATGATTTTAATATTTAGAACATTTCAAAACAATATAATTTTTTATATAGTACAAAAAAAAACAATAAATATCAATAAAAAATACAAAGGTGGTTAATGTCTCAAGTTTTAGGGCCGGCGCAAAAATAAATATTTCTAATTGATTATAAAAAAAAATTGATATTGTAAACACTGTAAACGATAGAGTATTAAATACACTGTTTTGATATTGTACAAAATTTCTAGCGTATGGCAGTGAAACTTTAAAAATTAAATTTGGAAAAAAAAATTCAATTAACTGGAATATTTTCTACATGATATTTTTTTTTTATTTTTTTCTGTAGTATTTCTGAAAATAGAAAAATGATAAAGTTGATAGGTTTTGAATAATTAAATTAACATTTTAATATTGAAAATCTGAAACTTGGAATAATTTATGAGGGTGTTTGATTGAGGTAATTGGTGATCAGGTCAGAATTTCTTGACAAAAAAAAAAGGTCTTCAATGACATTTATGATGTACCCGGGCTCTATTGTGAAGCCTCCGCTGTATTGTCAATTAGCATTAACAGCACATCATCCCAAACTTGGCCATAAATTACCATAACTTCCAATTTTTAATATTAAAATGATAATTACTGAAAATCTGTCAACTTTTACATTATTCAATTTTCACAGTTACCATTAAAAAAAAAACAAGAAATTTTATCATGTAGAAAATATTCCAATTAACAAACAATTTTTTTTCCAAATTTGGTTTTGTTTGTTTGTGGTTTGAAGTCCATATAATCAATCCAGTGGCGGACTGAGCAACCCACGGAGGCCTTTCCATTGTCCAATTACAAATTACAAATTACAAATAAAAAAAAACATTTTTCTATATTAGATGTTAAAATTAGGTTCTGATGACTAAAAATGGTCAGCTTGAGCTCTCCATTAAAAAGAAAAATTTGGAGCCTTTCCTTTAAAAAAATTGACTTATGAGTATTTGACTTTCCTCAAACGTAAGGTTAAATTTTGAGTGTTCGTTTATATTTTTTTAGATTATGAATCCATAAAAAAAACAATCAATCATTTCTCTTTTAAATGCCAAAATATGATTTCATAACAGTTAAAAATTGCAGAGTTAGATAGATTTTTGAAAAGAAAGGTTCAAATTTAAAAATTTTCTAAAAGACTAAAAATCTCAAAAACGGCTGGACTTTGATATAGGGAAGATCGATGATAATTGAATAACTCGGAAAATCCAAAAACGCAATAAAAAACATAGCTTTCTATTAAATTAACCCACTTCCGTTTAACCGGAAATACAAATTTTTAGACAAATATCATTAATGTTTTATTATTATCTCTTTTTATATTATTTTACAAGTTATTAAATTTACATACTTTTTTGAATAATATTATAAAAACAATTATTAATTTTAACACTGCCATGGTGAGTGTGGGGGCCTGTGCAACCACGATGAAACACGGGCCCGTTAAGAGCTCAGTACGCCCCTGCACTAACAATTTTTTTTTATCAATTGAAAATATTTATTTTTTCGCCGGACCTAACACTTGAGACACCCTGTACAAAAAAAGTGTTAAGAAAATAGTACATGTTCAAAGTTGCAAAATGATTCAAGTTGTTGAGTTTTGAAAAAAATAATACACTACTCTTAAATTTGAAAAAAAATTCGGAAACAATTTTTTTTGACTTCTTTTTAAAAAAATTACATGACTGTTTGTAAATCGAGTATGAAAGTGTGAAAACAACTTTTAATTAATGCAATTAATTTGAGATGAGTAAAATTAGGATATGCAAAAACTGAATAGTCTCAAAAATCAGTTTCTTGTTTCTTGATTTTTTTACAAATTTTCAAAAATGTAAAAAAAACGATTTTTTCACATTTGAAATGCAAAATTGTAAAAAAAGTTAAAAAAAAACTGTTTTTTTTTACTTTGAAGAAGATTAAACAATGTTCAGAAATTAATTCCTTTAATTCTTTTAAAAACTTTGATCAATCAGTCCGAGAAAACAGTTTGATGAATCGATTCAAAAATTTACAGAGCTATGGGGGATACATTAAACTGTAAAAAAACTTGGACACATTAGTCTTCCCATCAATATTTGTGAATACACCGTGGATTTATTAAAACAACAAAAAAAGTTACTTTGTCTTTTCTTTAAACCAATGTTGAGAAAAACTTTTTTTTTCAAAAAATCCTAAAAACATTATGGAGGAAATTTATTCCAGTTTTTGAAACTATTCTTACATTCTCTGTGCGCTCATTGGTTGCTAGATTTCGATGATCAAAGACAAAAAAAAATCCTTTTTCATTAAAAGTCAAATATCTCAGCGACATTTTGACGTAAATAGAACATAAAAAAAGCAAATTAAACCTGAATGAACAAATTTTTTTCTGGCGCTTCTTCTTAGGATTGCGTAATGACCGTAGCTCAAAAAAATTTTGTTAGAAGATCCCAAGATTAGAAACTTAAAGCTTCAAAATGATTTTTTTTTATTCTAAATACAACCATTTTTTTTGAAGTCTTTAAATCACCACAAAATTTAAGAATTTTTTTGTTCCCTCAATTTTTATAATAGTATGAAAAAAGTTTATGTAATGTTTAGTCGTTCTGAAGTATTTGAGATAATAAGAAATCTTTTTTCAAAAAGTTTTTCACTTTAATTTTGAATTAATCTCAAAAATGGAAAAACAAAATAGAATAACATAAACGATGAATTTGTTCCATTTTCTCGAAGGGGAAAATAGAATAATAGAAAATTTAAGACATCTTTGACATCAAAAGTGATTTTAAAAAATGCAACATTACTAATAAAAAAAAATTGAATAAATACGAAATTTCGAATATTATTAAAGATTATTTATTATTATTTATTTATTTTTTCACCTCAAGCAAGAGTACATTATTTTCAATGGGCGCCCGAACAATAAGCAATTAACGACTTGTTTTGTTCTGCTCTCCATTATTTGGGATCGCTCTGAAAGGGAGTAATCGCTGAGAAAAATGAAATCGGGGCTTGTCATTTTCGAATTTTAATATTATTATTATTATTTTAAAAGATTTTTTTTCGCCGAGGATAAATCCTTTTCAGCGAAAATTTTCATATTATGTGTGTTCAAAATAAATAAATTTGGGCCCCCTTACCTGATGTTGGCGAGCCAATCGAACCAGACCTTCTCGAAATGTTTCGGTTCAATCCTCAATCGGCCCGTTTCGACGTCCTCGACGGCCTCTCTGGCCATTTCCGCGCACTTGATGAACCACTGAGGCCTGACTAGATACTCGACGATGTCCTTGGACCTGCTGCAAATTGGAACAAGCATCTTGTGGTCCTCTTTCCCTCTCAACAGTCGCTGGTCGTCCAAGAGTGAAATCAGAGTTTCTCTCGCTGCGAATCTTCCGATTCCGGCGAATTCGCCGCAGACGGGGGTGAGATTGCCCTTTTCATCGATCACTTGGAGGAGGGCCAATGAGTGCCGTTTGCCCACTTCGAAGTCGACGGGGTCGTGGGCCGGAGTCACCTTCACGGCGCCTTCATTAACAAAATCGTGAAACGCAAAATCACGACATGCAAATTTTTTTTCAAAAAAAAAACACCATTTTGTCACTTTTTGAAAAACCCTAGACACCTCTATAATGTATTTAAAGGTTCTTCACTCACTTACAGAGATTGTTTTAATATTCACCATTTGTTTGCCCCAATACCTAATTTCGCAGGGATTTTCAATATTAAAAATTTTGAAAAATGCACTTTCCTCAACAAAACAAAAATTATACATTATTAAAACCCGTGTAAAACGTTACTTTAGGAGCAGTTCTTTTTTAGAACAAAGTAATCTAGTTACGAATTTATAAAATTAAATTTGAATTTTTCCCGATTTAAAATATTGATAGTATGCATCTTATTTTATGCAAATGTAAATCCATTTTAACAACAGCATATCGATCAGAAGGTGCGAAAATAAATTGAAGAAAACTAATTCTTAATTCTTGGTATTAGCATTTTTGTCAATTTTCAAATAATTAATTTTACTTTGTTTCTTTTAATTTCGATGACTAAAAACAGAAAGATAAATAGATGGTGACGCCACAATGATACTTATAATAAAATGAATTAGAACAAACTTAAAATATATTACATAATATATTAAAAATTTATTCCTTTTATTTGAAATTTTTGCAATTTTTACAGAAAATTACAAAATTACAGTTTTCAAACTATTTACTCTACCGTTCCGTAGATGGCATGTCTCTAGCCAGTTTCAAAATGTACCACCAAAAAATATTGTCGCTTGTGTACCGACGGAAAGCCGTTCAAACAAGTTTTCGAATGAAAAAAAAATTGAATTTTTAAGAAATTCAGTAAACAATTTACAATTGGATGTTGTTCCTGAATTAAAAAAGTACCTCACACACACAATAACACAGATCTCATTTTGAGTATTTGTAACGGATTGCAAAATTCAATAGTTTTTATTTTTTCATGAAAAAACACATTATTTAAATTGCATAAAAAAATACAGTAGCATAAGTGTGTAATCTACAATACACAATTTTGTTATAAAAAAAATTAAATGCCCAAAAATAGAGTTTTTTTTTAATTTATTTTTAAACCACACAGACAAAAAATTCAAATTAATATATATTGCTGCTAAGGTCATCAAAAGGTCATGATAATTTTTTCAGAATTTTTAAATAACGATTTATTTTTTTATTCAGTATAGTTCAACCTTAACAATATTTGTCGCGCGATAGCAATTTTTTTACTAGAGATTATTGTAGAATTTGAAAACACTAAAAGTAGAAAACGGCAAAAAGTAGAGATTGAAAAAAAGTAAAAAACAAAAATTCAATCATAATCATAATTTCTCAAGAAAATCAAACGAAAACGATAAAAAATGAGAAGTATAAGTTACTGGTGATTAAAAAAAAGCAAAAAGGTGACGTAAATTTACAAATATGGTCCTTATTTTTTATAACTAAAACGATTTATTTTTATTGCCAAATGAAGAATTAAATTTAAACATCATTTCTGCGTTCACTTGTGCAAATTGTCTAAATATTGTCAATTTGTTGGTAACAGTATTTTTTATTGCCAACTGAGAACACACTTTGATTTTGTTATACTAAACGGGAAAAGATATGAATTTTTCAAAGCCAGTTGAGGAAACAAATTTAAAATTATCATTTTTATAAGTCATATGAAAGCGTTAATCTGCATTTTTTTGAAATCCACTAAGAAATAGTCCCTTATGTAACATTAATTTTTCGTGGCTAATTAGAAAAATCAATCTAAATTCATTAGTTTTGCATCTTTTTCAACCAAATTCGAATTGAATTAAAACAGTTTTTTATGGATAATCGGTGAGGTTTTTTTTGCAAAAAAATTCAAAATGGTTCAAAAAAAAAATCAAAACAAAAACAGAACAAAAGATATTTTTTTACCAGCGGTGGCTCACTTAGAATGAATTACTGCCAACATTAAAAACTTGAACAAAATCGGTTAATAAATAATGAAGTTAGAGCAATTTTTTAGTTGTAGTGTTAAGCTTGCCCGAAAATTTACAAATGAGGGCAAAAGCAATTGCCAAAAAATTTTAAAAGTACATAATTCGACAGATTGGTTCTTTATGTACAAAATTTAGAACAATTTGAATCATATCAGGACTGTAATGAACAATTTTCTGATTCAAAATGATCCAAAAAAATTCAAATTCTCAAACAAAAGACCATTTTTTGTGTTTTTTGCCAGCGGTGGCTCACTTAGAATAAATTACAGAAACATTAAAAATTTCAAGAAAATCGGTGAACGATTAATATAGTTAGAATTTTTTTTTTTAGAGTACTAGGTAAGCTAGTATCTAGACTAAAAAAACCTAAAAATTTAAGGAAGAAAATTTCAATAAACACACGACTTACGAATGTTTCATAAATTTTTCAGAAGTCCCTAAAACTGACTAATAGCTTTAATTCTATAAAGAAACTTCAGCAGATCAACATTTAATTTAAAAAATACGAACACATTTTATCTCATTTTTCCAAGTCTAGAAATATATTTTTTCTACAACGCCTTTCGATCGTCCACTTGATATAAAAATAACTATTTATTATTTTTCCTTATTTTTAATTTGACTCTATTTACATCTAAAATTTCACTCTTTCATTTTGTTAAAAACAACCTAAGTCTTATGTTTGAAAACTACTCTTAGTTCTTCAATAAACTGAAAAAAAATATTTTTGATCTCTTACTTTTTTGCCATTAATCCAATACTTTCACCGATCATTTATAAATATAAAAATTTTAAAAATTGCTTTTTCAAATTTGAAACGAGTTTTTCTATGCTTCAACGACAAAAATAAAAATCTCTCAAAATCTAGCAGCAATTTCCAAAAAAATTCGAAGTTCAAAATTCGTCTACAAATGTGCTTAAATTTTTGTAATTATTTTTTATTAATTCTCTTAAATCAACGCTACATTATAAAATTATCCGAACCGCAAAAAATCCTAAAAACCTGAAATTCGAGAAAATATTGCCCAGAAACTCTACAATTTGTTGTAGAATATTTGTATGATTTGAGGAGTAAAGACACTAATAAAACGATTTTCTTCAAACTGAAACACTAAACTAAAATGCTTTTTCTCAATAACGATGTATCGCAAAACAATGACCTTTTTTGAAAAGATAGGAAATTTAATGTGCTTTCCAACATTAACAAACACAAAGGGCTATTAATAATAGTCTCGAAGTTATTAGCTCAGTAAACCCCGGGTAAAAATTGACCAGATTTTGACAAAAATCGAAAAAATTGAACACTTCAAAATTAATTGATGCGCTTGGAGGTCTAAAAGAGTAAGAAAACTGCATAAAAGATTACAAAAATGCGAGAGAATAATTTTTGAAAATTGTTATGTATGGACTTCAAAAAATCTAAAAATCGCGAAAAATTGACCGGAAACTCTATAACAATTTGTTGCACAATATTTCTAAAGTTCCTTTTAGTGATTTTGAAAAATAAAAAAACAATAAAACAATTTTCTTTAAACCAAAATACAAAACCGATTAGTTTAATATGTCATTTTTCCAAGAAAATAATATTTTTTTAAAGTTCAATCAGCATTTACCTGTAAAAATTGACAATTTCTCAATAAAATCTACAGTTGTTTTATTTTCACTTTAATGTCTGTAGGCCAAATTTTTTAACTTTTTTATTTCTAAACAATTATTATATTGAGAAGCAGAACAGAATAATTACGAAAACGTCTTCCCTAAACAACTCATTGTTGTAATTTAGTGATTTTGATAAATAAAAAAAAACAATAAAACAATTTTCTTCAAACTAAAATACTTTTGAAACTGATTAGTTTAATGTCATTTTTCCAAAAAAATCAATATTTTTTTAAAATTCAATCGGCATTTAGCTGTAAAAATTGACAATTTCTCAATAAAAACTGTAGGCAAAAAACGCACATTTTTTAACTTTTTTATTCCTAAACAATTATTATATTTAATAAAAACAGAATAATTACGATAACGTGCTCCCTAAACAACTCATTGTTGTAATAGACTTAAGTAATTGTTATCGATTACTGAACACAATAATTAGTCCTGAATCCACTTTCCTCCAAAATGCCAACTTTCAACAATTTCGTCGACTCTGTTAAAATAATACTACTGCAAAGTCAAATTTTCGGCATAACGACGTTAAGAGTGACCAATAAAAATTTCGAAAAATCAAAAACTGGAAGTTACATAATTGTCGCAACAACAATTTTGTTTCTACTGGGCGATGTCATCATTTGTAAGAGATTACTAATAGAAAACCGGATTATTATGTACAAATGCACTGAAATAATACTTTTGCTATCAAATTCCACGTTTGTTGTCACAGTCTGGATCAATGCAGTGCTCAATTTTGAGCACTTCTCCCGACTATTAAAAAATATGATAGAATTCGACGAAAATATGCCAAAAAATTCACTCAATTACAAGAAAGCAAAACGCAATGATTTCATCCAACTCGTAGTTAGAGGCTTGATAATAGCATTCCTCTTAATTTACTTCATCTCATTTCGGATGTTTATAACTGGAAGCGAAATATCGACCGAAATAACCCGATTTACAACCCTTGTGTTGAAATCAACGATTTGCCACACAATCATCAGTTTGGCAACAAGGATCGAACTCCGATTCGAAATTTTAAATCAACAAATTAAAAAACTACTACTTCATCAAAACCACACTGAGAGTTTTAAAATTCTGTGCAGAATTTGCGAAATGCACGCTCATTTGTGCAAAATAATGGAATTGGTTAATGAAGCTTTTGGTGTTATTTTGTTACTAATGTTTGGTGTTAGTTTCATTACTATTGTTATCTGCTTTTTTTATCTCTCTGGGAGTGTGCAAGGAGGCGATTGGAAATACATCTTTTTGTCGCTTTCCCTAGCTGTGCCCTTAATGGTCGATATTTTCTACGTTTGTAATGCTTGCAACAAAACTGTTGAAACGGTAATTGAAATACAGGTGCGTCAGAACTCATGCCCCAAAGAAAAATTTAAAGTAAGATAAAATGTTTAAAAAATTCTATTTGGCAAAGAATTTTGACAATTATTTATGTCTTTTTAATGATACTGATTGTCTCGTATACAGAGTGTCCCAACGAGTTGAAAAAGTCCATTAGTGACCTTTAAGTGGTAAAATTTAGAAAAAATTATATAGGAGTTTGATAGATACTAATCTAGTGCATCGGCTAAAATTATTTTCAACTATACAGCGTGTCTCAAAAATAAATTACGATACAAACTTGTGTTTTTTTAAATGAAACACCATATTTTTCTTAGCGTTTTTTGATGTAGATTCTTATGACAATGTGTTTAAGCGAAACTTTTATTGCTCGATTTTGCTTAGTTTTAAAAATAAGACGTTTTTTTGACAAAAACGTACACTTTTTAAAAATTTATTACACAAAAACTAAAACATCTAGAAAAAATTTTTACTACCGCAAAAAAGAAGGTACAAGCTATAAGGTTGTAACATTTTATTAGTATGTTGCATTTGCAAAGATAAAAAATGAAGGCGTTTGTTAAAAGTTCAATAACTTAAAAAAATTAAATGGAACACCCTATTTATTGTTTTTGCATTTAAAAGATTATTAAATTGTCTTTCTAAAATCATTTACTTTTAGGTGTTTATAATCAATAACTAAAAAGATATTTAACGTTAA
>NW_025401069.1:12803619-12821692 GCF_015345945.1 Tribolium madens
TTTATTAATCTTTACAAATGCAAAACACTAAAAAATTGCTACAGCTTTAAATTCTGTACTTTCTTCTTTGTAGAAGTAAGAAAAAATTTGTTCTAACTGTCTTAGTTTTTGTGTAATAAATTTTTTAAAAGTGCATGTTTTCGTCAAAAAAAAACGTCTTATTTCTAAAACTAATCGAAATCGACTAATAAAAGTTTAGCGAAAAAACATTGTTTTAAAAGGCTACATCCAAAAATGCAAAGAAACATACGATGTTTCATTTAAAAAAACACATCGTAACTTATTTTTGAGACATGCTGTATGCTTGAAAATAATTTTAGGTGATGCACTAGATTAGAATCTAACAACGACCTATACATTTTTTTTAAATTTTACCATTTAAAGGTCACTAATGGACTTTTCCAACTCGCTGGGACACCCTGTATGTTTTTTTATAATTATTTAGTAAAGGTACAAAATTTTTGCCAATAAAAACCACAAATAGCATTAAACAAAGTTACAATTTGATTCCTCTTATAATAGCCTGTAGCAAAAAAATTTTTTTTTAACAGAAATAAATAGTCAAAGTGCAAAATTCAAACTCTCATAACTTCGACATTTTTTTTTAATTATTATGGCATTTTTGTCTGGGGCGCGAGTTCTGTATTTTTTTGTTTGAGAAAATAATTGTGGATTTTCAGGCGAAATTAAGTGGAGAATTAATTCATAAAATTGAGACTGATGATCACGATTTGACTGATGAGATTGAGATGTTTTCGTTGCAAATCGCTAATGGAGACATTGAGTTCAGTGCAGCTCAGTTTTTTCCAATCGATCACACTTTATTATTTTCGGTAATCAAAACAAATAATTTGATAATGAATACACTTTTGGTTTAAGATAATTGGAGGTGTGACGACTTACATAATAATTTTAATTCAATTATCGTCGACTTTCATGTCTCAAAATTGAAATTTTTCCTGCGAGAACATAATCGCGCGTAGCACACGCACGTCTGCGTGCAATTAAAGCTCGTTCAAGGGTTGATTTATTCTTCCCTGTGCGAAGAATCACGCGATGCCCCCGATAATCGATAAAGCGTCTCAAAATAACGAAACAACCCTCTAAATGGAGTTTATCAAGTTCATACATTTTGCAAAGTTAATAAAATCCCCAACTTAACTTATCTCATTGTTTCCATGGAATACTGATGCGCTATTTTCCAGCTTCTGTAATAAAAGCTCTGCCATTTGAAATTCTAAACAGAAATGCATAGAATCATCGGCACTAGGACTGTAGACAGGCTTTTGACGGGTAATTACCCCAGACAGGAAACATAAATCTACACACCACACGAATAAAATTATAATCAACGGTATTGTCTCCTTAATGCAAACTAGGCTAGAATAAAGCCCCAAAAGAGACAACATTTAACCCCCTCTGTCTGCGAGTTAGAAAAAACACATTTTCGCCCTTTTTGCACTTCTAATGGTGCTAGAAACTCAGAAAAGTGCATAAAACGCTGTTGAGACAAGTTTGAGAAAAAAAATTCTTGAGTTTTCGAAACTGTTGAAAGTTGGAAGTCGGAAACTTGACAAAAATTAAAAAAATTAAAAATTTCAAAATCACCAAATGCACTCCTAGGGGTCCAAGAAACTTAGAAAAGCACAAAAACGTTGTAGAAAACTCACAAATGTGTATAAAATATTATAGGGTGAAGTTAATAAAAAATTAAATTTTTTGAGCGGATTTAAATTTTTGATATTTTCGACTTAATCACAAATTTTCTCGATAACTACTTATCGTAGAGCACTGATCTTTTTTGTATACGATAGAAAATTAAATTTTCTTTCCAACAGTACCAAATATAAGAAGTTATCTCGAATAAGTCCGCAGTTATTGGCATTAGACCGCTCCGCGTACCGAAAATCGCCCAAAATTTCGACAAAAATCGCAAAAATTAAAAACTTCAAAATTGTCCATTTGCACTCTTGGGGGTTCAAAAGACTTAATAAAGCATAAAAACATTTTAAAAAAGCGAAAAATAAATTTTTGAAAAATTTTGTGTAAAATATATTGAATGAAAACATTGAAATTGTTGGGGCGGTGGTGGCTTTCCAGCAGGTAGGTCCCGAGTTCGAGCCCCGGTCAAGTCGGCAATTTTTCACAAATTCAAATATAATTCAAATATAATTCAAATAAATTTCAAAAGAGGGCGGGCGCATAAGAGCGCGATCTTTAAAAACATGTGCATATGTTCTAATAAGTACCGTGCGATCAAAAAAAAAATAAATTAGAGTAGGCGGTGATTAAAGTCCTTCAGATGGCAATTCTGATTTTTGACATCAAATGTCAGCGGAAACTTTAACAAGTTTGAGTTTTATTCCTTTTTACTGAAATAATGTTCACTTTAGAGTAGAATTTTTTTATTGCTGTACAAGAGGAAAACGGTGGATGGGCATTTTCACTTTCAGTTTGTGTGGAAAATTTCCAGCCCAGATTCCCAGCCAATGTGTTGCCAACTGTAGAATTAAATCGACGCCTACTTTAATTTATTTTTTATTTGATCTCACGGTATAAGACAGAAAGCGCACAATACCACTAAAATAAGCACCAATAGATGGCGGGCATATAAGAGCGCGAACTTTAAAGCAAGTATCTACAAAAGTGAAAATAGTGTAAAAAGTTAATAGTAAAATAAGTAAAAGGTAAGTTTAAAGTAAAATAAATGAAAGGTAAGTTTTGCATTAAAAATTAAGATTTTTTTTTAAATTAATTATTGTTATTATTAACATAGGTCCGCAAAGTAACAATATTTTTTAACACCCTGTACAATTATAAATAAGTGCGCATTTACATAGATAAACACCCCCTATCTTTTCTGCGCCACTGGTCTTCAATTAATTTTGAGTAATAATAATAGAATTATTCTAAATCTAAGACATGTTCTAAAACACTAGTTTTTAAGGGAGGGGGGGGGGGGGTTAACAATTTTTAATTTTTTTTTATTTTGCAAATTGCGGCAAAACTGTACCTCAGTGAAGTAATGTTTTGACTTAAATCTAAGTAAAATGTTCCGGGGAATCGATTGGCGTCAATTAAACTGCAAAATTCGTAGTAGTTTTGAAGTTATAGTCGGATTTAAATTCTCGATATTTTTGACTTTATCAGAAATTTTCTCGATAACTATTCGTCGTAGAGCACTGAACTTTTTAATATATCATTGAAAATTCAATTTTCTATCCAACAGTATCAAATATAAGAGGTTATCTTCAATAAGTCCGGAGTTATTGCCATTAGACCACTCCGGGTGCCAAAAATCGACCAAAATTTCGACAAAAATCAAAAAAAAAAATAACTTTAAAATTGTTCCATTTAACGTTTTTTACATTTCTAGAGGTCTTAAAGACTCAAATAAGTGCATAAAATGTTATTGGGTCAAGTTTCAAAAATTTTGAATTTTTTGAGTTTTTGAAGGTGAGCGGTAGTAAAATCGTAAAAATAGTCAATTTACTAAAAATCGTAAAAACGGTTGAAATATGGTTTTCTAGACGTAAAATTACTCGCTGAACACGATTCAACTAGTTAGAATACTCTACGATGCATAGTTTTTGAGATATTGAGTAATAAAGTTAAGAATAAAGCTAAAAGTAAAAGCACTATATCCGATTTTGACCAAAAATCAACAATTTTTTATTCTTATGAAAAACTAGTACTATATGTAAAATTAACCGGAGAATACGCCTGAATAAACTGTTTTGACCTAGGACTCATAGTTTTTGAGATATGAATTTTTTTTTGAAAAAACTAAAAATGGCTCTGTACCCGGAACCATAACCCGGAGCGACTTTCGGTTTGCGCCAGTAAATAGATAATTTTAAGCTAATTTTAATGGTTTTTAGCCTTTTGCTCTAAGTTCTATAGTTTCGTAGAGAAACACGTTTAAAGTTTCACAATTTTGACAATTTTCACTTTTTGAACGGCGATTACGGCCAAACTATTAGACTTAGAGCAAAAAGTTTAACTCCATCGTAATCAGCGTAAGAAAATCTATCGACTGAGGCCAAAYCCAAGTCGATATCTCGCAAAAAAAAATTGAATTTCTAAACGCCGATTACGTCGAAACTAAAGGAGATAGCGCAAAATGCTTGGTAAATTCGTAATTAGTGCGTCAAAATCTATCGGATAAGATAGGTTTAAATRGAATCTGAGACATGTTCAAAAACACTAGTTTTTAAGGGGGGGTGTTAATAAATTTTTACTTTTTTTATTTTAAATTGCGAAAAACTGTATCTCAATGATACAATATTTTGACCTAAATATATGTAAAATGTTCCGGGGAATCGATTGGCGTCAAGAAAACTGCAAAATTCGTAATAGTTTTTAAGTTATAGACGTATTTAAATTTTTGATATTTTTGACTTAATCACAAATTTTCTCGATAACTATTTATCGTAGAGCACTGATCTTTTTTATATATAATAATAAATTTAATTTTCTTTCCAACGGTACCAAATATAAGAAGTTATCTCCAATAAGTCCGGAATTATTGCCATTAGACCGCTCCGGGTGCCAAAAATCCACCAAAATCTCGACAAAAATCAAGAGGAGATTGCGCAAAATGCTTGTCAAATTCGTAATCAGCGCGGATAAGATAGGTTTAAAATGAATCTGAGACACGTTCAAAAATGCCTATTTTTAAATTTTTCACTCATTTTTATTTTGTTAATTCCGGCTCAAGTGTATTAAAAACGATTTATGTTTTGTACTATTCCCATGTAAAATGTTCCTGAAAGTCGATTAGTGTCGCGAACACCGCAAAATTCTTGATAATTTAGAAGTTATTGTCGAATTAATATTTTTCCTCTTTTTGACTTTACCAGCGATTTTCTCAATAACTGTTTATCGCAGAACTATAATCTTGTTTTTATAAAATAGGAAACTGAAAGTACTTTCCAAAGGTACCAAACATAAAACAGTTATCAGAATATTTTCAAAGTTATGAGCTGAAATCGCCGAAAACTTTGACAAAAATCGAAAAAATTAAAAACTTCAAAATTGACAAAATCAACTCCCAAGTCTCAGAAAAGTAGATAATACGTTATTATGTCTAGTTCGGTAGCGAATTTCTCAATAAAACCAAATTCGATTTTTTAATAACCCACCAGTCCCAAACTCCGGATCGACAAAATCGTCGCAAATGACCGGAATTTTCTCCTTCCTGAAAGGATGCCATAAATAGCGCCCAACAAATCGACTATATCGTCCATCTCGGGGGTTCACCGCCACCGCCACGTCCCCCAACATGGTCTCCGGCCGCGTTGTGGCCACCACGAGTTCCTCATCCGAATCGCAAACTTTGTAAGCAAATCGCGTCAAAGTCCCAAACTCGACGGGTTTCTCACAGTTGGGCACTGCGATCTTGGTGGCTTTGGGGACCTCCACGTGGTCCACCTCGATGTCGGAAATGGCCGATTGGAGACTACACGACCAATTCACCAAGTGGTCGGCGCGGTAAATCAGCCCCGAGTCGAACAATTTGACGAAAGCTTCGGCGACGGCTTGCGACTGTCTCGGATCCATGGTGAAAACTCTGCGGGGCCAATCGAGACTAGCCCCCAATCGCCGCAACTGACTTTCTGTAACAAATGAGATTAATTCCATTAAGCAAATTGTTCGGACAAATTCAAATTTGTTCTTTTTGCTAAAACTGATCTTCCAAGTAAAACAAGTCTTGCAGAATGTAGTTTTCAGTCAATTGAATCGAGTTCCGAGGACGATAAAGTGTTTATTATTGAGAAATAAACTAGTCAAGAACAAAATTTTGTTCCAAGTGGTGCATTTCTTTGCTTTGAACAAACGCAATAAAACGATCATGTTGTGGGTTACACCCTGCGGTGCGGCCCGGCTTGTCATAAATCATGCTCCAGGTACAGTGTAACTTGAAATTATGTGTATTATTGGTTGCCTACTTTCAATTTTTGCTTTATATCAAAGAATCAAGAACAATTATCAAATTCGCATTATAACAGGGATCTGTATTTTTAAATTACCTATAAAATGTTTTTTTTTTTAATTCAATACGGTATACCGTTATCAAAAATCTTAATAATTAAGATTTTCACATTTTATTCAATAAAAAAATATCTATTAACTTATTTAAAGCGGGAATATTATCCGGATCTGTATTTACCTTTAAGGAAACACTACAAACATCAAGAAACTCTTCAAGTCTAAATTTGCGGCTAAATACAATGAAATAAATTTACATGTAACAGGTATACGCCAGCTTTCAGGGGGTCTGGAGCCTTAAGAACCCACGTAATGGAACTACGGGGGCTCTAATCACCCCAACACAAACCTATCACAGCTTCTTTCTCCTCCTTCCACTCCCAGACACGGGCCTGGAAAGCCCCCCGGTCGATATCGTGTCTACTTTGGCGCTTCTCGGTCCAGAGGAGCTTCTCCACGACCACTTGGGTGGCGATTCCTGCGTGGTCGATCCCCGGCACCCAGACACAATCAACCCCTTCCATACGTTTCCTAAATAATTGTCAATTATTTTTCTCAAATAATTGAAAATTTCCCCCAATACCAGCGCATAATCACGTCTTGAACAGTCGCAGTCAAAGCGTGCCCCAAATGGAGACTCCCCGTGATATTCGGTGGGGGCAAAATCATACTAAACTTCTTCCCAGACTTGACTTTCGGTTTAAAATAATCACAACACTCGAATTCTTCTGATTCCACCGTCGCCGGCTTGTAGGCCTCCCCCAGGTCTGAAAATTAAAATTAAATCACCCGCCATGAACCGCGACCTCTACCAGCCATCACTCCTAACAAACTTGTAAACATACCGGCCTTCCTAGATTCACTGTAAAATCGCCCAAAAACGACACACCTCACACGCAAAAAATGTCTACAAGGAAAAAAATCTCTCCCGTGGAGAGACCACACAAAAAAACTCATTTTTACCCAATTCCCACGCCACACGGGTCAAAAAAGCCACAATTGACCCCACCACAAGAGGGCGTTGTTTTTGACAACTTTGACATTTCAATCACAATTTCACCCGTGAAAAAACAAGGTTAGGGTGCACTTCACGAAAAAATGTCTTTATTTTCACACGGGTTGAGAAGACACGGCCGTGATTTTCTTAGATTGGGTCAGAGTGGTTTGAATTTTGTTGGTGTTTGGGGTGGTGGTGTGACATTTCGTAATTACACGACACGAAGGAGTTTGAAAGGGGTGTTCAAATTGGGGCTTGCCGGGGTCACTGTCGGGGCTCTAGTGGGGACTGGGTATTCCATTCATAAGATGAACCAACCTCGGGGGCACATAATCAACGAGGAGACCGCAATACCGGTCCTGGGAGAGTTACCAAAAGTGGCCCCAAGTCGCCAGGTTTTGTTACTTGAAATTTGCTAAAATTGTGTGATTGACGTTGTTTTTCAGGTGCGGTTTCCTCAAGACCGGTCCGGCCTTAAACTAACACTGTATCAATACCAAACTTGTCCGTTTTGTTGCAAAGTTCGAGCTTTTTTGGACTATTATGGTATTTCGTATGATGTAGTTGAAGTAGACCCGGTTTTGCGCCAATCAATCAAGTGGTCACCGTACAAAAAAGTCCCCATTTTAGTAGCCGAATTGCCTCAGGGCTACCAACCTTTAAACGACAGTTCCATGATCATTTCTGCCCTATCAACATACATAAAAGACAGGAAGGGTTTACGCGAGACCGTCAAATGTTACCCCCATATCACTTACGTGGACGAGGACGGTAGCAAGAAAAGTGAAATTATGAACAAGTACTTTCTAGTATTAGGAGAGAATAAAATTTCAAAGGAAATTAAGTAATTGTCACGATTTATTTTTCAATTTGTTTATAATTTTTTTACAGTGAAGAGCGACAATGGCGGAAGTGGGTAGACGAAGTCTTCGTCCACGTCCTCTCCCCCAACGTTTACAGGACTCGAGAAGAGGCCTTCGAAGCCTTCAACTGGTTCTCAGAAGTGGGCGAATGGGAGAAAAACTTCCCCTCATGGGAACGCAATCTTATCATTGTCGTGGGGGCCTCCGCCATGTATTTAATCGGTAAAAGACTGAAGAAAAAATATAGTTTGAAAAACGACGTCCGGGAAAGTTTTTACGACAATTGCAACTTTTGGATGAAGTCAATTCACGCAAAAGGGACGAAATTCATGGGGGGCGAAAGACCAAACTTGGCCGATTTGGCCGTTTATGGGGTTTTGTGCAGTATTGAAGGGTGTCAGGCGTTCAAGGACATTCTAAAACATACGAAAATCGCCGATTGGTACTATCCAATGAAGGACGCGGTTAATAGCCACGAGGGGGCCCAATTTGTTTAATTCTAATTTATTGTAGAGAATTGGTTTTTAAATAAAATTGTTTTATTGAGAGTTTTATTTATGGTAAGACCAACATTCCGTTAGGGGCCCCACACGGGATCTGGCGGTAGCTGAGGGAGAAGCCCCGATTGGCCACATCGGACACGTCGTTTTCGTCTGTTACCACAGTCAAAACAAACGGCTTAGAGGAACCTAAAAAAATTCAAAGAGAGTTATGCAACATATAATACACCACAATTTTTTAATTATTAAACATTTAAACCAAACTAGTTTTAATAATTGCTTGTCTATAAACACAACTGTAATTTGTATAAGCTAAATAAAACACGTATACATTTTTTTAACAAAAAAATTAATTAATACGTTATGCAACACATTGTTGAGAGTGATAGGTATGCAACACACAATACACGACATTAATTATTTTAATTAATATTTTTAAATAATGGAAGCAAACCAGTTTGAGGATAATTTTATCGTAATTTTAAGACCTGAGGCAAAATAAAATTACATATTTTTTTACAAAATTAAAAAGTAATTATGCAACACATTATACAGTCATCAGTCAAATTTTGACCATAATTCTAAATAAGTATTTTACTCACTGATAACGGTGGGTAGTTGGTTCCCACAGAACCTATCCGCCCCTACTGTGGTCCCATTGGCATAAATCGGGTTTGGGATGACCACAAAATCGGTGTCACACATGGTACCAATGACGGGAAATCCGGGTAATCCCACACTGGAGGCATCCGTGAAAGCTGTGTCATTACTTACGGTAAAAGACGTGTCATCGGGCCCTTGACTCCACTCTATTGCACAATACCCCGGTTGCATTTGCACACAAACCCCATAGTTTTCATTGGCCAATTGTCTAGTCCCTGGTCTTGTCATATTCATTGGGTTTATGACCAAGCCCCCACTCAGTGTGGTACCGTAATTGAAACTGTTAACGGTACCTGAGAGTGCGGTGTAGTACATGAGACACCCTGTGGGGGCTAAAAATTTCATTAAATTGATAAATTCACAAAAAAAATCTTGTGTAATACCAAGACTGGGGCAATCACACGCCAATTGTGTAATTTTAATGTTCCAAGAGCGGGCAAAACTCCTCAAAGCCCCCGTTACAATCATCAAAATAATGTCACTATCGCCATTAAAGTTGATATAAACGTGTTGGCCACTATTTTCGCCGCAAATTACCGGCAAATTGGAGGCCCCACCTGAGATA
Source organism: Tribolium madens (assembly GCF_015345945.1). Taxonomy (NCBI): domain Eukaryota; kingdom Metazoa; phylum Arthropoda; class Insecta; order Coleoptera; family Tenebrionidae; genus Tribolium; species Tribolium madens. Next base: position 12,813,199 of record NW_025401069.1, read on the forward strand.
ATCAGCGAGTCGGTAATACAGTTACCGTTACCATCAGGTTGGGCCAGGTTTAGGTTGAGGAAGTCGAGACGCACCTACTCCAAATAACGATAAATCGTATTTTAGGCCAATTACATACCTGACAAATATCCGAGTTGCATTTTTTGATGGTAAATGTGCACGAGCTTGAGTTGGAAACCGTGTTGGGGAATCCCGGGTTTGTGAAATACGTGTTGTTGTAACTCGAGTTACCGCCGCAAGTACCTTGAACTTTTATAGGCTCAAATTAAGTGTGAAATGTTATTGGATTATTACATATGCAGCAAGTACCGATTCCATTAGCACAACTCCCAGAACCAACACCTCCGAGATTGTGACATTCCCATTTCGTGTAGCAAGTCCCGGAGTATCCCTCTAAAGAGCTGCAAACTGTATTTGGGAATCTTACAACTCCCACAGGCCAAACTGGAATTACAATTATTAATTTGGTGATGTTCATTGGGTGCAATTCTTACATTTGGCGTTCCTGAAGTTGATGGATACTGGTTGATCGATTTTGGATAAAATTGGTTGAAAATAAAACAATAAGAGAAAAGTTGAGAAGATTGAAACAGACTTCATGACTCTAATTTAGTTTCAAATGACATTTTTTGATGGTGTTGGTGAAGGTACCTCGGTTTTGAGGTGTTAATGAGTGCGCAAATAGCTTTTTGGGAACGTAACTGTGATTTAATAGTGTGGATTATTATTAGTTTCTAGTTTTAAAATTAGGTCACAAATGCAAAGTTTTTAGCAAAAGAAAGTAATTTTAAAAACTAAAAATTAGAAAAGAGTCCTAAATACCTTCCATAACATTTTTTAAAATTATATTGTTTTATACAGGGTGCGCCAGAAAAAAATGCCAAGTAAGGTAAGATACCAGGAACGTGGAAAAATGTTAAAAAATTCTATTTATAAAAATTTCGAAGTTATCAGAGTTTTAATTTTGCACTTTGACTCCATTTATTTCTGTTGTAAAAATAATTTTATTGCATGTTATTAGAAGAGGAAACAAGGAAGCTGTATCCTAAATTGTTTAATGTTATTTGTGGTTTTTATTGTCAAAATTTTTGTACCTTTACTGAATAATTATAAAAAAAAACATATACAAGATTGTCATCATTAAATAGATATAATGACAAATGTCAAAAAATAAATGTCAATTTTTTTGACAGATAGAATTTTCTTGGTATTTTATCTTACTTGAAATTTATCTCTGAGGCGCGAGTTCTGGCACATCCTGTATTTTTTTTATATGCAGTAACTTAAAAATTTCGCACCACTTTCATAATCAATTTAACTGTAATATCACCGAAATTTTGTTTACTTAACATAAACTTTTGCTCTACATTTTGTAAAAATGCCTCAGTCAAAAGAAGTAACCGTGAAAATGCATTTCAACCATTATTTTAGCAAATTCTTTTTACTTTGTGTTTTTTTCATAGTGGAATTCGAATCTAAGATTGCGGATGTGAGCAACAGGCACTCAAAATGTGAGTTTTTTTCCCAAAAACTTGATTTTCTTGTAATTTTCGTTAAGTTTTTCCGCTTGATTGGGGCATTGGTTTGGTCAGATTTGAGAATTCGGTGTGTGGGGGCGATGACGGTTTCGAAGGCACTTGCTACACCAGAAGACAATGTAAGGAAATAGGCGGAGTTGGGGCAGGACCATGTGCTAAAGGAATTGGAGTTTGTTGCATAAGTAAGTTTCAAAAACTAGATAAAAATGAAAAAATCCTGCACTAAAAAATGAGCGGAGCTGACAAAAGTAAAACACATTTGAATTTGACCATTTATTTCACAGTTTTCTCGTAATTAAAAAAAAAATGTTTTTGAAAATTTAGAGTATTACAGGTTACTGTAATACTATGTTTTCTGATTTGACATAAAGCTGGTAGTTGTCTTTAGTTACAGGTTACTGTAATATTTAAATTTTTTTCAACACAAAATTTCAGTTTTGATTGACGATATTTCACTCAACAAAGTAAAAAAACCGCAAAAATTGGTAAAAAAGTACATTTTGTTAAAAACAAACCGAAAATATATCAAATTATGCCAAAACTTGTTATTTTTGCATTTTTAGAGTGTTTCAGGGCGTTTTTTAAAATACATTCAAATTCTTGCTAAAACTGGCTAAAAAATTACCAAATTAGATTGAAATTGATATCATTTTAGGGTGTTTCGTTCGATTTAGTTCGTTTTTGAAGCAGAGACTCACTTATTTTGCAGGATATTGTCAAAATATGCTTAAACACAACAAAAATAAATTTAAATTGATATTATTTCTTTCGTTTCATTCGATTGAGCTCAGTTTGGGTGAGATTTTGTTTAAAAAAAAAAATAGGACGAAAAATACAAAATATGGTCGAAAATGGTGTAAGTTGCAAGATTTTGCTAAAACAAACCAAAAAAAACATCAAATTAAGTCATTATTTTTGCTTTGATCAAGTATTTCAGCATGTTTTTCAAGTAAAAACGTAAATATCCGGTGACTGTAAATGATTGAAAATTTAATTTGGCAACCTTGACTTTCAAATTCAAACGTCAAACTTTTATAGGAAATTGTCATTCATTTCCGACGGGTGACTGCTGATTTAACCGTCATCTGAAACATTCTGATATAAACAAATTTAGGATTACCACTAGTTCAGTGTTGCCAATAGATTTTTTTGTCACCCAGTACTTCGCAAAATTTAATTAAAAACTAGCCAAAAAATTATAGAATTAGACTAAATGAAATAGTGTTATAACCTTTTTTCATATTAATGTGCATCAAGTAGGTTGTAGAAGTTTAAATGCATCTTCAATTTAAAGGCCGATTCACACAAAAAGTCATTAATGTCATTCAGAACAAATTTAATCACATCAATAATTACGAAAATCTTTATGTTTGCCATTAATTAATTATTTTAGCTACCTGGGATGCACAAAATAATTTGTAGGGAAGATTGAGGTTGGGATTGTTTGAATTTTTGCATGGTTGCCACCTTAAAATGATCCCTTTCTACGACTACTTCGATGCATCTATTTTTAAATTTTTCGAACGTTTAAGCACATTTTTGGGCAGATTTGTGAGATTTATGTGAATGTGAATCTTCGACAGTGTTAAAAAATTTAAATCATAATATAATCTAGTAATCTGGCGAAAATAGGTGTAAATCTGGTAACTTTTCAGCTCCGATCTGGTGAATTTAATTGTTTTGAGCAGCCAACCCTGTTTTCAGTTCAAATAACTTGTGGGGGCTCCTCCTCGTACAACAACACCTACTTCACTAGCCCCAACTTCCCCGCCCCTTACACCGGCGGCTCCACCTGCACCGTCACCATCCCCAAATGCAGCCCCGAGATCTGCCAAATCCGCATCGACTTCCTCACTTTCTCCCTCGCCCAACCCGACGGCAACGGCACTTGCACCACCGACGCCTTCTACGTCATCGGCGGCGCCTCCAACGTCCCTGTTTTATGCGGCGAAAACAGCGGCCAACACATCTACGTCGACTTCAACGGCGACAGCGACATCCAACTGGTCCTCAACACCAACGCCGCCGCCGCCACCGCCTCCAGAGCGTGGAATTTCAAAATCACGCAAATCGGGTGCGACTGCCCCACGAAAGCCCCCACCGGGTGTCTCCAGTACTACACCGCGTTGAGTGGCACCGTCAGGAGCTTCAATTACGGCACCACGGGGCCCCAAACAGGCACCAGGCAGTTGGCCAACGAGAATTATGGGGTTTGTGTGGAGATGCAGCCAGGGTACTGCTCCATCACGTGGAGCACCTCTCCGGGGGACATGTATGCGTTCACGGTGACGGGGAACACCAATCAGGCGGTGGGGAATGGCACCATTGGGCCCCCTTCGGCGCTCTCCAATGGGAACTGCACCACGGATTTTGTGGTTATACCAAATCCCAGTTACGTGAACTCGAGTCTTGTGGGGCCCAACACTGATAGGTTTTGCGGAAATGGGTTCAATTCAGTCACAAGTGAGTCACTTATTTGGTTAATTATTTATTTAATTTTGATTGTAGCTTCGTCGAAACCATTTGTGTTGACTGTGGTGACCGATGGTACCGATGTTTCACCCATTGATGAGGCCAATCGGGGATTTTCCCTCATGTATATGCAGAACCAATGCTCAGGGACTGGTACTTTATTCGGAAAATGAGCAGTGTTGCCAGGTGTGGTGAAATTTCACCAGATCTGGTGATTTTCATGTTAGTTTAAATTCTAACATCTGGTGATTTTTTGGGAATGTAAAAAACTGTTTTTCGTGCATTTTCTGCGTTTTTAACCGGAAAATTGATTATTTCGTCAAGTTGGTTAAAAATAGTTCTGTTTTTTTACAATATTGTACTGACTGGATCAAAAATCACAATTTATTTTTGTCTTTTTCGAATACTTTTTCAGAAACACAATTTTTCGGAAAATTTCGTTAAAAACAATCCCAAAATCCAACAAATTCGGCCAAAAACGGCCTTATTTTTGCCCTTTTCAAATGTTTACGCACGTTTTTGAGATTAAAATTTCGTTGAAGCAGGCAAAAAATTACAAAATTAAATCGAAATTGATGTTATTTTTAGCTTGTTTTGATCGAACTACTTTGTTTTTGGGCCAGAAACTCATTTATTTTGCAAAATCTTATCCAAACACGGCTAAAAATCACAACTGATATTTTTTTTTTTTTTGTATCACTCAATTTACCGTTTTTTGAGCAAAATTAATACAAAAATAAGACGAGAAACCACAAAATTTGGTCGACAATTTTTTTGTACTAAAATCTCAGTTTTTTTGCAAAATTTTGCTAAAACAAACCAAAAAATCAACAAGTTATGTCAAAAATTACATTATTTTTTGCATTTCAGCACGTTTTTCAGCTATAAACGCAATTATTTGGTAAAATTTTCTTAAAAACAGGCCAAAAAATCACAGAATTAGGCAAGAAATAATGTCACTTTGACTTTACCTAATTCTTAGGCTTTATTTTGATTATTTCGTCAAATATTCTCAGAAAAAAACAAAAAATCCCTATATGGGTTAAATAATAGTTCTATTCGTTTTTACGAGATTTTACTAAACAGAATTGAAAATGACAATTTATTTTTGTTTTTTTTTTTAATGCTTCTTCGACTAGAAACACAATTATTTCGCAAAAATTCGTTAAAAACAAGTTAAAGATTCAACGAAAAAACCATAAACAGCATTGTCTTTGCCCTCTTAGAGTTTCTGAGATAAAAACAAAAAAAAAATTGTTTAAAAAAGCAAAAAAAAAATTAAATCGAAATTGATGTTATTTTTAGCTTGTTTTGGTCGAATTACTTTGCTTTTGAGTCAGAAACTCATTTATTTTGCAAAATCTTGTCCAAACACGCCTAAAAATCACAAAAATAATTAATATTGATCTTATTTTGTTTGTTTCTCTCGATTTAACTAATTTTTGAGCAAAATAAGACAAAATAAACCGTGAATGTTTTTTGTACTACAGTTTCAGGGTTTTTGCGTGATTGGCTAAAACGAACTAAAAAATCAACAAATTAAGTGAAAAATTACATTAATTTTGCATTTTTTGAGATTTTAGCACTTTTTTTAGCTAGAAACACAATTATTTCGCAAAATTTTGTTCATAACAACCCAAAAAAAACACAGAATTAGACCAAAAATGATATAATTTTTTCCTTTTTCGGAAGTTCAAGCAGATTTTTAAGCTGAAAAAAATCACTAAATTGTTATAAAAAAAGATTATATTATTATAACATGATTTTTGCTTCAAATTTTCTCGAAGAAAAAAATAATCGAAAACCACAAATTGATTAAAAATAGTTCTATTTGTTTTTTACAAGATTTATTACTAAACAAAGTCGAAAATTGACAACTAATTTTTGTTTTTTCGAATGCGTTTTCAGCTAGAAACACAATTATTTTGCAAAATTTTGTCAAAAACGAGCCACAAATTCAACAAAATAGCCCAAAAGCGGCGTTTTTTGTTTTTTCCGAGTATTTCAGGATGTTTTTGAGAGATAAAAACACAAAAAGTTACAAAATTAAATCGAAATTGATATCATAAAAATTAAGACAAAATAAAGCCGAGAAACTACAAAATTTGTCCGAAAATGCTTTTAAGCACGTTTTCTAAAACCTCGGGTTTGTCACTAGATTTCGCTAAGACAAACTAAAAAATCAAGAAACTAAGTCTAAAATTATATTATTTTTTCTAGCGTTTTAGCTGTTTTTCAGCCAGAAACGCAATCATTTCGCAAAATTTTGTTGAAAAATCACAAAATTAGGCCGAAAAGCATGTCATTTTTGCTTTTTTCAAAAGTTTAAGCAGATGTTTAAGCGTTTTTTTGCGAGATTTTATCATACAAATCGTAATTTGGTGTAAATTTGGCAAATATTTCAACTCGGATCTGGTGAATTTCATTTTTTGATCTGGCAACACTGAAAATGAGCACTTAAGTCGTGATTGTTGAACACCTCCTTTGCATAAAATTCAACGAAAATCCTCTGTTTTGTGTGTCATTTATTTCATTCCCGTTTGTGACAACCGTTAAAACGAACGGTTTTGAGCTTGCTAAAAGGGAATTTATTTTTAAAAGTGTCACACCAATTAGCACCAAACGTACTAACAACCGACGGAAAAGCGGTACCACAGAACCGATCCGAATTGACTGGAGTACCATTAACGTACGAAGGGTCCGGAATCACAACAAAATCGGAATTACAGTCCGATCCGGTCAAACTCACCATTCCTAAAGCACCCAAATCCCCGGAAACTACAAAAGAATTACCCGACGTCGCGCTCCATTCAATGGAGCAGTACCCCGGAACCATGGCGATACAAACCCCGTAGTTCTCGTTTACTAGTTCACGGGTACCCGGAAGTCCGGTATTTGGGTCAATTTCGTTGGTGGAAGTACCATAATTGAAACTGTTGACGGTACCAGAGAGCGATGTGTAGTACATTAGACACCCAATGGGGGCTAAAACCGTACCAAATTTAATTAATTTAAACAAATTTTCGTCCCTGTAAACCTCTAGTGGGGCAATCGCAGGCGATTTGAGTGATCAAAAAATTCCAATTCCGCCCTATACTGTCCCCACTTGATGTCATAACAGTGAGCTGAATGGTGTTATTGCCGTTAAAATCGACATAAACGTGTTGACCGGTGTTTTCGCCGCAAATGACGGGCACAGGGGCTGCGCCCCCTGTGATAGTCAGAGCGTCGGTATCGCAAACGCCTTGTGGGTTCGGTTGGGCCAGATTTAAGTTGAGGAAGTCAATACGGACCTGGAAACCCCCACCTAACCTTCAGTGTGTTTTGTAAAAAGACAAAAAAAGAAAAATGACAAGTAAGATAAGATACCAGGAGCGTTAAAAAAAATGGTTAAAAAATCTGTCAAAAAATTTTGACATTTATATTTTGACATTTGACATTTTTTATAATTTACAATTATTTTTCCAACAGTGCAAAATTTAAATCTCATAACTTCGAAATTTTTAAAGATAGAGTTTTTTTTAACATTTTTTCATATTCTTAGTATCTCATTTTACTTGGCATTTTTCTTTTTTTTTTGTCTTTTTACAAAACACCCTGTTTTTAACAAAAGTTTTCACTACGGAGAACTAAATACTAGGAGACGGAACGACATACAAAATCTCTTGAACTTGATGTTTTCCTCAAATTTTCTCGAAGAAAAAATAATTGAAAACCACCAAATTGGTTAAAGATAGTTCTATTTGTTTTTTACAAGATACTACTAAACAGAGTTGAAAATTGACATCTTATTTTTGTTTTTTTTTCAAATGCTAGAAATACAATTATTTTGCAAAATTTTGTCAAAAAGAAACTACAAATTCATTCGCCACTAAAAATGGCGTTTTTGCCTCTTAAAACGAGCTTGATTTTTTCGTCAAATTTTCCCGAAGAAAAAATAATCGAAAACTAACAAATTGGTTAAAAATAGTTCTATTTGTTTTTTACAAGTTATTACTAAACAGAGTCGAAAATTGACAACTTATTTTTTTTTTCGAATGCTTTTTCAGCTAGAAACACAATTATTTTGCAACATTTTGTCAAAAACAAGCCACAAATTCAACCAAATAGCGTGTTTGTATTGTTTAAAGATGTATTTGAGAGATAAAAACACAAAAAATTCGAAATATTGCATTGAGACAGGCTAAAAAATTACAAAATTAAATCGAAATTGATATCATTTTTTAGCATGTTTTGCCCGATTTACTTCGTTTTTGAACTAGAGGTTCATTTATTTTGCAACATCTTATTCAAACACGCCTAAAATCACAAAAAGGATTGATATTGATGTTATTTTTTTTTATTTCACTCGATTTAAGTGGTTTTTGAGCAAAATTTGGCCTAAAATGCTTTTAAGCACGTTTTTTAAAACCTCAGGTTTTTTGCTAGATTTCGCTAAAACAAACTAAAAAAATCAATAAATAATTATATCATTTTTTCGACCT
>NW_025401069.1:12823719-12830574 GCF_015345945.1 Tribolium madens
TTAAAAATTTCGACATACCAAATTTTTTACTTTTATCTAAAATGGTTTCTGAAATATTACACAAAATCCATTAAAACATACACCCTTTTTTGGGGAGTGTAGCGCCCTTAAATAGTATTTTTCAAGAATGTTCATCGGAAACTTTTATCTTAAAATTGAATATTCTATCTCCTGTTTAAATTTGTAACAATAAAAATGGAACACCCTGTATAGTTTCCAATAAAATTTTTGCATTACCTTTATCTCTTAATATTGAGAATTTATGCTCTTAAAACTGCGCTATCTGGCCTCACTAACGGAACTATGTTTTACATCGTGTCGTATCCTAGTCTTTAGCTACCCCTATTTTTCACTATACTTGACAAATATCGTCGTTGCACTTCTGTATGGTCAAAGTGCAAGTGGTGCCATCGGTCGAAGGGTTGGGAAACTCGTCATTACTGAAATACGTGTTGTTATACCTCGTAGTTTCACCACATTGTCGTGTGACTGAAAATTGAGTTGAGCGAAACGTTGGGCCGGTAAGTGGTACTTACTGACGCAGCAGACGCCGATGTTTTGCGCACAAGAGCCGGAAGCGACGCCGTCGACGTTCTGGCATTGCCAGCGGGTGTAGCAAGTGCCGAGGTTGTTGCTAGCAGAAGTGCAAACGCTGTTTTCGAAACGGACCAAACCGACACCAAAAACTGAATTTTGGTCAATTTTTCGAAAATTAATTATCGTGATTACTACTCACATTTGGATGAGCGGTTGTTGGTCGAGAAGGTTGGGTAAAATAAAATGATTAAATTGAATATGAGGGGTTTGAGCATGGTGTTTTGAATGAACCAAGTTGGTGCGATTTTCAGCGTTATAAAGCAATTAGTTTGAGAAAAAATGGAAACGGTGGTTTCTGTTATTATTTGGTGTTGACACAAAGCGAATATTTGCTTTTTAATGCAACGGAACCGTTTAGTAAACCTGAAACTCGATAAAGTGACTTTTTCTTAAAATAGAGGTTTTTGTTGAATACGAGGAGGAGCCATTAATTCTGGAATTAATTGTACAAATTTTTTGGAATTATTTGTTTGAATTACTGGAATTCTTTTTAGATAATTTCTTTTCAAAATGACGTTGAATTTTTTAAAAGTATTGGAATTTCGATATTTTTTTTGAAATTTTCTTTAATTACTTGTGAATTTATTGGAATTCTTTTTGCAAATATTAGATTTTTTTTGGTATTATCGGAAATAATTTTTATTAAAATTGACGTTGATTTTCTTAGAGCTATCGGTATCAATTTGGAATTACAGGAAATATTTTGGAATTACGAAAATTATGTTGGAATTACAGAAATTAATTTGGAAATATAGGAATTAATCTGAAAACAATCAAATTACGATGGATTATTGGAATTACTAAAATAATGATGTGTTTTTCTGGAATTGCCGGATTTATTTGTAAATTACTGGAAGTTTTCTAGAACTACTGAAATTTATTTTGGATTTACTTGAATTTTTTTGGAATTACTGTAATTCTTTTTGGAATTATCGGATTATTTTTTTTTAAATTACGTTAAATTTCTTAAAACTCTCGGTACAGATTTGATATTATAAAAAATATTTTGGAATAACGGAAATTAATTAGAATTAATTTAGAATTATATGAATTAGGAATTAGGAACAGGAAATTTTTTGGAATTACTAGAATTATTTGTAAATTGTTGGAATTTTTCTGGAATTAGGTATTTGAATTCTTTTTGAAATTACTAGAATTTTTTGGAATTATTAAAATGATTCTTGGATTGTTTAGAATTACTAGACTTATTTTTGTGAATTACTGGAATTCTTTTTAGATATTTTTTTTTAAATTACGTTGAATTTCTTAAAACTATCGGAATAAATTTAGGAATCAATCTGAAAACAGGGGAATTTCGATGGATTATTAGATTTACTGTAATTTCGATATTTTTTTGGAATTTTCTTAAATTACTTATGAAATACTGGAATTCTTTTTGCAATTATTACAAGATTTTTTTTGAATTTTCGGAAATAATTTCTATTGAAAATTACATTGATTTTCTTAGAACAATCGGAAATAATATGGAATTACCGGAAATAGGTATTTTGGAATTACGAAAATTATATTGAAATAACAGGAATTAATTTGGAATTATAGGAATTAAGCTGAAAACAATGAAATAATTTTTTTTCAAAATTACCTTAAACTTCTTAAAACAAAGAATAAATTTGGAATTACCGGAATTATTTTGGAATTACGGGAATTAAATTAGAATTACGAAAATTAAGTTGGAATCAATGTAGAATTATGGGAATTAATCTGAAAACATTGGAATTACGATGGAATTATTGGAATTAATTTAGAATTATAGAAATGAAATTGAAAACATTCGAATTATATTACGATGGAATTATTAGAATTAAAAGAAGTGCGATGGAAGTTTTTGGAATTACTGAAATTTTTTTCGGAATTATCGGAGATAATACCTAAATTACGTTGAATTCCTTAGAACTATCGGAATTAATTTGGAATTACATGAATGATATTAAAATTACAAAAATTAAATTAGAATTGCGGAAATTAAATAGAGTTACAGGAATTAATTTGAAATTGTAAGAATTAATCTGAAAACAATGGAATTACGATGAATTATTGAATTACTGGAATTTCGGTACCAATTTTTATTTTTTTTGTAATTGAAATTAGTTTTTTTTAAGTTAACGGCTCCTCGTTTCAATATTTCGAGGCAGTTTTCGGATTTCTAAAGTGCTCAGAGTGTATTTTTTTTTAAATTACCACAAAAAATTAATAAGTACTACACCCCGTGCCATTTCAACTGCCACACTGGCAACGTCGCAAATATTCGATTTCTATATAAAACAAAAATAAGTGTAACAACTGCAGCCCACTGACAAATTTAAAGCCTAAATACTCCGCTATTTCACAGAAAAAAAACATAATAAAAGTGACAAAATGGCAATTAAAATGGCACGATCGTGCCATTTCAGTCGCCACACTGGCAACGTCGCAACTGTGTTTTTTGAAGTAAAATAGGTCACAAATATTTTATTACTGTATAAAACAAAAATCTGTGTTACAACTGGGGCCCATTGACAAATTTAGAACCCAAATTTGGGTTCTAAATTCATACCAAAAAATCATTATGAAAAGTGACAGAAGACAGAATGAAATGGCACGACATATCTGACATTTTAAAAATCATCGTTGAAATTGGAATATAATTAGCTGTTATCGAATGCACTAATCAGTAAAAATGCAAATAATCTCGATTTTTTTAATCAAGTTTAGCATGTTTTACGGAAATAATCGATATTTCATAACTTTTCCAAATAATAATTGGTGTAGTGTAGACGTGACGCCACTTGAACGTGATAACAGAGATAAAAAATAATGAAAAACTTAGTATTTATTTCGCTATTTGGTTTAGAGCAAAATAGTGTGAAACCCGGATTTTGGGACACCGGAGCGCTCCGGTCTGTCATTTTCCCAATGTTTGCTGTCATTTTTACGTCAAAACTGTCATTCATTGCACACACACACACACACAGCTCGCTATTTTCACCCGTTTTCTCTACAAAAATGTAAGAGTGACACGTCCCCGGCCCCTTTTGTGCAAAAATGCGTTTTGGCACACAATGTCACACGCAATTGACAATCCTAACCTCAAAAGAACGTTAGTGCCCCCTTGACCATGATGGAATATGAATACACGTCGTTTCGCAAAGAAATTGACTTTCATAATCGATGTTGTGGCGGAATGCTATGGTGCATCCGCGATATCTGTGGTATAATTTGTGCAATTTTAACGTGGCTACTTATTTTGTATGCGGAGTTCGTCGTGATGTCTGTCATACTCATTCCAAGCCCGTATCCTTTTTATAGTGTCGTCAATGTCGTTATTTTTCAATTTTGCGCCTTTTTGGCGTTTTCGTCGCATCTGAAGACCATGTTCACAGACCCGGTGAGGCCCCCCATTGACTAAATTGTGAATAAAATGATGTTTTGAAGGGTGCAGTGCCAAAAGGAAACGCCACGAAGGAGATGATCAAGCAGATGGGGTACAGGGAGGGACAGGTGATATTTAAGTGCCCAAAATGTTGCAGTATTAAGCCCGACAGGGCCCACCACTGCTCAGTGTGTCAACGGTAAATTCACACCTCATTTTACACTTAATATGAGATGATTTTCAGTTGTATAAGAAAAATGGACCATCATTGTCCATGGGTCAATAATTGCGTTGGTGAGAACAATCAAAAATATTTTGTATTATTTACAGTGAGTTTTCACAATTTTCTCGTGTTCAGTTTTATTAAATTGCAGTTTTCAGTTTTATATCGCCGTACTTTCGCTACATTCTCTCTTCTTAGCAATCAACCAATTTCTGATGTGCATCAGACACGAGTGGAAAGAATGTACAACTTATTCGCCTCCAGCAACTGTCGTTTTGTTGCTATTCTTAATTTTTGAAGCTCTACTTTTTGCTATTTTCACAGCTGTTATGCTGGGTACCCAAGTACAAGCAATATGGAACGACGAGACTGGAATTGAACAGTTGAAAAAGGAGCAAGCTAGATGGGTTAAAAAATCCAGATGGAAAAGTATCCAAGCCGTTTTTGGCAGGTTCTCCATTCTCTGGCTGTCACCCTTTGCCAAACCTGCCCCAAAATACAAAAACGAACTCGATCTTTATTCGGTTTAAACATTTATTGACTGATTTTCTAAAAAAACTTAAAACGGTACTTTAACTTGTCACCGGAAATTATTTATATTTGGTGTTTTCCATGCACTCCCCTGTATTTAATAAAAACCTAAACCAGTTCCCAGAGTCTTATTTTCACGCCTCACACCATATTCGCTCATAATCATTGATAAAAAAATGAGCAATAATTATCATTTCAACTGGTGTATAGTTGGTTGCATAACCACATAATACAGAAGTGAACACAAAATTGTTGGCGACACTGAATTGACGCTTTTTTATGAAGTTAAACAACCTAGGCAATAATCCAATGTTATAAAGCATTTTACCGTCTACATCTTTTTAATTTTTGTTTGAATCAGAAATTTGGGTTTATTGCCTGCCGTTAAAGTTCAAAAAAAACTTAAAACGGTACACTTGAGTGCAAAAAAAAGGGCAAATTACCAAAAACAAGTTTGTCAAGTTATTCAGAGATTCACATAGTGTGAAAAGATTGTTCCCAAAAAGGTTACAAAACTATCAAAAGAAATGGTGGTCTTGTTAGTGCAGTGTCATAGTCAGTGTTGAAAACGAAATGAAAAAACATGGAAAAAAATTTGGAAGATGCCTGATAATTATGAAATTGTGAATTGTGACAAAAACAACGTCAAAAATCAATTTGCGTTTTTTTTGCACTCAAGTGTACTTTAATTTGTCACCGAAAATTATTTATATTTGGTGTTTTCCATGTACTCTCCTGTATTTAATAAAAATCTAAATCAGTTCCCACTGTCTGATTTTCACGCCTCACAACTATTGTTGAACAATTTTCATTTCAACTGGTGTATAGTTGGTTGCATAAAAACATAATATTAAAGTAAACAAAAAATCTTTGTCGACACTGAATTAACGCTTTTTTTTATAAAATTAAACAATTTAGGCAATAATCCAAGCATCTCACCATCTACATCCTTTTAATTTTTGTTTAAACCAGAAATTCGGGTGTATTGCTGGTTGCCTGCCGCCGAAGCCCCAAAAAACCTTTTCGCAAATCACCTGCAAAAAACTATCTAATCGCAACCTTCCTATTTTCGCTGCCCTCAGTCCCAGCGAAAATGTCAAGCAGTTCGGGTTTCCGTCGTTGTGGGTGTCCCTCCCCCGGGGCCACCATGACAGTGGATGAGTACCACGTCCGCAGAAAAATCACGTACAGCAGCCCCGAAGAGTACCCCCCGGTCCGCAAGTCGCGCTCTGACCTCAGCCTCGCCATCCAGAATGCGCCCCAAAGTTCCATGATTTCGCTGAAGTCGCCCACCCCCATGCCGCTCAGCTCCACTAGGATTGGCGATTCGTCGATAAATGTCTCGATGAAGACGCCCTACAACACGCCCTACAACGCCTCCAGGAGTTCTTCGTATCTGGCAGTGCCTTCCGGGGGCGGGTGCTGCGGCGGCGGGAGGTCCAGATCGACGAGTTCTTTGCTGGATGATCGCTACGACAGCTCGTCCGGGACGAGTTTGGGGTCCGGGGGCTCCAGGAGGAGCGACTCTTTTCTAAAGCCCGCAGGGGGGTGCATGGGGGGGTGCTACGGCGCTTCGCAGAGTTATTTGAGGTAAAAAGTGAAGATGGGGCTTTGGAAGGGTTTTAATTTTCTTAAGTTGGTGTTATTGGTGTTATCTCTGCAGGCATTCTGATACTGATAACATGATTTACTAGTAATTTTTTGTAACAATTAAGTATTTTATATTCATAAATAAATTGATGATTTTTAACTATTTCTTGTCACTTGTCTATTTCCCTTTTACCTTTTGAAAAATTAAAAAAAAACACGATTTTTTTCATTTGAGTATTTTTTATTTTTGAGACAAATAAATAAATGTAACAATAAATAAAAAAACGGTTTCTTCACGCTTACCAACCGTAGTTGCTGTAAGCGGAGGCGTAGTTGAAGTGAGCGACGGCGGGGGCGGCAGAGTAGGCAACMCCGACAGCGGGGGCGGCGACGGCAGGAGCGTGGTAGGCGCTGAAAGCGGGAGCGTGATAGGCGCTGTAGGCGGGGGCGGCGACGGCTCCGTGGTAGGTGCTGAAAGCGGGGGCGGCTCCGTAGGCGATGGCGGGGGCGGCGGCGATCCTCAATCCGGGGTTGGAGACACGGA
>NW_025401069.1:12830763-12833158 GCF_015345945.1 Tribolium madens
GAGGACGGGGGCGGCCAAGGGGGCGGCGCCGTAAGCGAGGGCGGGGGCGGCGCTGTAAGCACCGAGGTATCCGGCGTTGGCGCAAGCCAAAGCGGCGCACAAAACTACGAGCTGAAATTTAAATTCAATTTAAGTGAATTTGATTTAATTTAATTAAGTAGGTACCCTGAATGCCATTTTCGAGTTTGAGTGATTGTTGACGAGTGTGCTAGGGTTTTGGGTTTGGTCGCTTTTATAGTGGTTATTGTTTCGGGTTTAAGGCGAGAAATGGACCAATAAACTGGTTCGGGTGGCAACTTTTCATTTTGGCGGAGTGCGAAGTTATATTGCAATAACGAGTTTAATTCAAGTACAAGGATATTTCTTGATCTAGACCACAATATACCACTGTGTTAAGGTTAACACAAGAATGGTACTCTATATTGCTTAATAAATGTGGGTTCAATAAAAGAATTCAAGTAGATATGAGAAAAGATAAATCGGATTTTTTTCAAAAATTTAAAATTAGGGAAACTTTTGTGTCGCAAATTTATTACTACTATAACTTATAAGTCATAAAGTAGACTAATATTCCCCATAAATAATGTAAAAATACATTTTAACCATTTTTTATCAGTTATTTTTTAAGTTTTATTGTCTAAATAAATTGATAGATCAAATAAAAAATATGTAAGGTTTTAAGGTTTAATATACAGGGTGCGCCAGAACATGCGCCCCAGAGAAAAATGCCATGTAAGATAAGATACTAAAAACATGAAAAAAATTCTATCTATAAAAATTTCGAAGTTATGAGAGTTTAAAGTTTGCACTTTGACTCTATTTATTTCTGTTGGAAAAATAATTTTCCAAGTTTTTTTGCTATAGGCTATTAAAAGGAGAAACAGGAAAGCTGTATCCCAAATTGTAACTCTGTTCAATGTTATTTGTGGCTTTTATTGGCAAAATTTTTGTGCCTTTACTAAATAATTATAAAAAAAAACATATACCAGATCATCAGTATCTTTAAATAGACATAAAAAAAATCAAATGTCAAAATTTTGTGACAGATAGAATTTTTTAAACATTTTTTCCATCTTCCTGGTATCTTATCTTACTTGAAATGTTTCTCTGGGGCGCGAGATCTGACACACTCTGTTCAGCATGTCCCCCAGTATACGTTCGAAAATTTTCAATTTTTTTTAATATGTAGAATGAAGTGATTTGCAAGGTATGAATAAAAATTGACTCACCTGGTACAACCTTTGTTAAAACGTGTTTTTTCTGTATTATTTTACATTTATTGTGCAATATTAAATTATTCTAGACAGCTATGTATATGATAAGGCAATATGTTTTATTCGGGCGTGTCTTGCCCTACATTAGAGAAATTAGCATGAGTTGAAGAAGGTGGATGTCAATGTAAATTTAACAACTTTTTACAATTCTACATTAAAATAACTGAAACTGGCGAAACCAAGCACAGAATGAAAATCTGAGAAAAAATACTTCAAAAACCGGCTTTTCTCATAAAAAACGGAAACTTTCTTTTTCCCATTTCTCATTTTGAAGAAATTTTTGTTACAAAGATTTATTTCTCTACTAATTTCGAATGTTATTTTTTTTTTAATTTTACATATTGTTCCAAGTTTACTTAATTAAATATTATCTAATAATTTTGAGTTTTTTGACTGTTTGTGACAAAAAATCTATTGGCAACACTGAATTATTGATAATCCTTCAAATTTGTTATATCAAGATCTTTCAGGCGACGACTAAGCGAGCAATTGCGCGTCGCAACTGAATGACATTATCTATAAAAATTTGACGTTTGAATTTGAAAGTCAAGGTTGCCAACCTAAGATTAATTCTTTTTAATCTTCCAAAATTCGCCAAATTTTGAAAAAACAAAGGATTATGAAAGTGTTGCTTCATTCCAAAAAGTCGTCATTTATTTAATAAAAATGATTATCAGCGATCACTTTTGGTACGATTTGCGGTGCAGCAAAATATATTTGTTTTAATTATTAATTGTTTTATTAATCGCCAAACATATTTTATCTTTTCAATACACATTTAAAGTGACAAATATCATGAACTTGTTCTCATTAACCACAAGAATACCAAATTTCGCAATGGACCACAATTGAGTCGTTTTCCCCAAAACTGGTTTATTGCCAAACTATAAAACCGCACCAAACCCCAAACCGACCATCATTCAAAACCCAACACTCCACTAAAACAAAATGGCATTCAAGGTAATTAATTAAATTAAATCAAATTCACTTAAATTGAATTTAAATTTCAGCTCGTAGTTTTGTGCGCCGCTTTGGCTTGCGCCAACGCCGGATACCTCGGTGCTTACAGCGCCGCCCCCGCCCTCGCTTACGGCGCCGCCCCCTTGGCCGCCCCCGTCCTC
>NW_025401069.1:12833539-12867157 GCF_015345945.1 Tribolium madens
TCGCCGCCCCCGTGGCCAGACTCGGAGTTGCCTACTCCGCCGCCCCCGCTGTTTCCCACATCTCCTATGCCTCCGCCTACGCCAACTACGGCTGGTAGATCGACTGACACCAAACACCTCGTTATTTATTGAAAAAATAAAGTTGTACATAAATTATAAAAAGATTTTTTTTAAAGTGAAAACCGAAAAAATGGAGACGAATTTTGAATTTGCCGCGCTGTCATTCAGCTGTCAATTCAGCGTCCTTCAGTCTCCCCCAACAAAAAATAAATCGAAAAAAAAGTGAAAATTTTCATGGAAATGTTTGAAAACCAGTAAATAACAAAACAATGCCACTAAAATCGCGCTACTAGATCGCCCTTGCTCTCCCCTTCACTGCTTCCAGTAAAAAAATAAAAATAACAAACGCACATAACCTCAAACTGAAAAGATGGTAAGAAAACGCTCAAGAAAGTCCGAAAGCAGCGAGGACAACGACAGCGACAGTGATGTAGAATTCAACGTAGAAGAGCGTTCGCAGCCAGCCCCCAAGAAATACAGTCTTCGGGAGCGCAAAAAAGCCCCCTCGTTGACCGCCGATTTCGACTATTACGGTCTCGACGAAGAGGAGGCCGAGACCCGCTCTTCCGATGAGGATTTCAAGATGGAGCCCGATGGAGAAACGGCATCGGAACCAGATGTGGACCCTGCGAACTCAGAAGGTACCCCATTTTGTGTGAAACAAGTGAAGTTTGGTGTATTGTTGGTTGCCTATAATGTTATCCTGATGCAACTTTTGTTCAAGGTCTGATCGACTTTGAGGACATAATCCGGGCGGATATTGTGGTGAACAAGAACAAAATCGATTACGACAATCTGATCCAGAAGTCGGAAATAAGGTTAACACAGCCGAAGAGGCGAGGCAGGAAACCCAAAAACTCACCGGAGGAGAAGAAAGAACCTGATGATAGTCTAGTGTGCGAACCGAATTTGGAAACGTTGTCCCATTTGGAAAACAGCGATAATGCGCCAGAAGAGAAAAACGGCGATGTAACTAATGAGATTCTTCAACCAGAGATACAATTCTGTGAAGGTGAAGATGCGCTCGAAGGGGAAAAAAGTGAAACTGATCCTTTAGTAATTAAAAATGCACATTTGTTAGAGGCGGCGGTGATTAATGTGCCCCTTGAAGGGGGGCAAAACAGCAAAAGTGAACCTGTGTTTATTAAAAATGCAGATTTGGTGGACACACTGATAGCCAAAGCCTTCCCTGATGAGGGAATACACCAAGAAGACGACGACGTTATTGTTCTAGGGGAGCTTAAACACGACGTCATTGTGTTAGATGACTGAAACCATGTAAATAAGATGTAAAATAGCCCATTTTTTATTAGTGTTTCGGTTTTTATATTTATTGAGTTTCTGGTGAGGTTAAAATGATGTGAGATTCAACTTAATTAGTCATCAGGTAAAAAAGCAAGTTGATCGTGTTAAGAGATTTTGTTCAATAAACAAGAATATATTATAAACCTAATGTTTATTTAATATAAATACAGGATAATTATCGTTTTTATTCGTCATTTTTCAATAAAATAACCTCAACAACTTCTTCATTTTTGCATCGGTTTTTACGACTGGGAGACGTAAACCCCCCAAGTTTACCTTGTTCTATAAGTCTCGTTTCCTTAAGGACCTGTCTATAAATTTTTTCTGATACGCCAGTTGCAAGCATTAACCTTTGCTTGTAGTGCGCAAGGGGCACAAGAGGAGTCCCACTCTCAGCCTCTTTCATCATAAATTTTAACACATTTGCAATAACTTCCCGACTTTGGGCAGTAACTGCTTTCCCCCGAACCCCCACCTGCTTTTCGGGTTCCATTTTGCGGTTTTTAGTAACTTAACTATTTATACATAAAAAAAAATAAAAAAACGTAAAATTTACCGATTCATGGGGGTTATAAACTCACTGACACCAACACAAGTAAACAAAATCCACCATATTATAATTGTCGACTGTCAATACCACGTGGTCAAATTAATTTAATTCGTTTGGTGATTGGTTGAATTTTGATAAACAACCAATCAGATTTCAGGATTTTGAAGGTAATCACGATTAACTTAGTAATTCATTTTTTTTAATGATTTAAATTTTTCTAATACTGTCCAGGATTTACGTTTTTTGCAAAACTGCTCAAAAACGCTGGAAAAAAGCAAAAATAACATTATTTTATTTGGTCTAATTCTGTAATTTTTTTGGGCTCTTTTTAATAAAATTTTACTACATATTTACGTTTTTACTTGAAAAACATGCTAAAATATTTGATTAAGACAAAAACAATGACTTAATTTGGTGTTTTTTTGGTTTGTTTTAGCAAATTCTTGCAAAAAAACTGAGATTTTAGTCCAAAAATTTGCATAAAGACGTAAAGTAAAGTAACACTTTTTTTCGACCAAAATTTGTGTTTTTCGTCTTTTTTAACAAAATTTTACTCAAAAACGAGCTAAATCGAATGAAACACACAAAATAACATAATTTCGATTTATTTTTGTAATTTTTAGACATGTTTTGACCTCCAAAATAATGAGTTTCTGGTTTAAAAAGGTACCAAACCGAGCAAAACCAGCTAAAATGATATCAGTTTCAACCCAATTTGGTCATTTATTAGTCAGTTTTTAGCAAAAATTTGAATGTAGTTAAAAAGCGAGCAAAAACACTCTAAAAACGCAAAAATAACAATAGCTTTGGCCCCATTTGATAAATTTTCGGTTTGTTTTTAATCAAATTTTGCAAAATAGTTTTGTTTCTGACTAAAAGACATACTAAAACGCTCAGAAAAGACCAAAATAATGTACTTTTTGACCCATTTTGGAGATTTTTTGACCTTATTGCATAAAATCTCATTAAAAAAAAACACAAAAAATATTTCTCGGTTTTTTGACTTATTTTTGAAAAAAATTGGCATTTGAATTTCTGGATAAAAAATCAAATTAAATAAGTTAATTTTATTAAAGATTTGGACGAATTTTCGATAAAAAAATATTTCAAAATACCTATATTAATTTTTTGCTGCAACAACAGCTACATTTATAAAAAATCATCAAAAATTAGAATTTTTGCAAAACAGTTTTTGCATAAAAATCACCAAATCTGGTGAAATTTCACTAGTGTCGGTTATCACGTGATCACAAGTGGCCAAAATTATCCCAAGAAAATTCCCAAACCGGAAAATTTCCACCAAGTTTTCGGTCTTAACACGAAACAAAGTGCGTTTTTCTCGTTGGTTAATTTCGCATTTTCCGCCCTTATGCCCAAGAAAGACCCGTGCAAGGTATTCGCTTGTAGAATCCAAAAGTGTCTCGAAGGTGTGTCCTAACCTAAAATTCCACCGGGTTATGTAATTTCCTCCGTAGATAACAAATTCCAAGAATCTGCCTGTCAGTACGCCATCGAGGACCTCCACAACTGCTGCCGCAAGTGGAAGAACCAAAGCCTCGTCTGCGACGGTATCAAAATCGCCCCAACCCCCAAGGCGTGATGAAACAAAAAACTCTCTTCAAAGACAGACCGCTCCTTTACAGGTACCCCCGCACGTGTGCTGGACTTTTAACCGCCGGTGGAGTTCTCCTCTTCTTCTCGAAACCGATTTACGACTTGTGTTTCCGTTCCTACGACGCCGTTGACCTCGAGGAGTTGCGAAGGACCCACAGGACACGATTCGACAAGACATAATGGAATCGGTGCAGAAAGCCAAACAGCGGTTCCGTCACTACCCCGTGATCTTAGCAAAGTGTAGTAAAGAAGCCACAAACTACGCCGCTTGTGTCTTAAAAAAGGACAACGTGGGCTTAAACGACTGCAAGGAGGAGTTCGGGAGGTTCAAAACGTGTCTCCAGAAAACAGCGGCGAGTTTAAAAACTAGACTCTAGTGTAGTAAAATGGCCAAATTCATTAGTCTTGATTATAAAACGCACTTGCTAGTGTCTTTAATTGTTAGGTTGGCACTAGTGGCATACGGGGCCTACCATGATCAAGTCTCCTCAGTCCCCTACACCGACATTGACTACAAAGTCTTCACCGACGCCGCAAGACACGTCCTCGACCACAAATCGCCCTACGAGAGACACACTTATCGGTATTCCCCCCTCGTGGCCTACCTCATGGTCCCCAACATCACTCTTCATCCCTGTTTTGGTAAAATTCTCTTCTCCCTAATTGACTTAATCGACGCCATCTTGATCCGAGCAATAGTCAAAACGACGCTTCGTGAATACTTCAAACACACCGGGGAGCCCCAGAATTGCATCACGGGGCGCAGCCGCAAAAAATCGAAGAAGAAAAACGACCAAAGTGACGCCACTGCGAATTTGAGTCTAGTAGTCTGGCTCTACAACCCTCTAACTCTAGCAATCGCCACCAGAGGGAATTGCGACTCGATTGCGGTTTTTTTCGTGTTGGCAACACTTTATTTATTGCAATGTCAGAAGAAATTTTTCTTAGCCGGCTTGATCCACGGCATTTCGATTCATTTCCGGTTATACCCCATTGTGTACAGTCTCACATTTTACATGTATTTGAGCAAATTCTCATTCTATTCGATTGAAGACAGACGCAAGAGGGAAATCACCGATAACAGGGTTGCCACCCGTAAGCCGGAGAAAAAAACAATTTTCAAGAGAAAATATCTGCTTTATTTGGTCCCCAATTTCGACCAAATTCAGCTAGTCCAAGGCTGTGTCTTGTCACTTTTCTCCCTGATTGGCATATTTTATTTTCTCTACGGCTACAAATTCATCCATGAGACATATATCTACCACTTTACCCGCAAAGACACCAGACACAACTTCTCGCTTTATTTTTACCTCCAGTATCTCACTGCGTGGATCAAGAATATTGGGATTTGGCAAAAAGTCTTAGTGGTGTTACCACAAGTTGTTCTCCTGTTGGTTTTTTCCTTCCGTTACGGTTTGAATCGTTTTTCGTTGAATTTCTCAGTCTTGACCCAAACCATAGTCATGGTGACTTACAACAGTGTCTTAACTTCGCAATATTTCGTATGGATTATGGCAATTTTGCCGTTGTGTCTTTGGCAAATCCGGATGAGTCTTAACAATGCTGTGTTTCTGGTCGTTGTGTGGTTTGCAGCACAGGGGGCGTGGCTCCTCCCGGCCTATTTTCTGGAGTTTCACGGCCAAAACACCTTCCTGTTTATTTGGATTCAAAGTGTGTCGTTTTTCTGTGCCAATATTGCGATTTTGGGGAGACTTATCATGTTTTTTGCGCCGATCAAGAAAGAAATGTAATTGTGTATGTAGTTAAGTATAGTGGGTAAAAACTAGTACACACCTGGGCGGAGCCTGCGCCCAAGTGTGTACTTCTAGCTTTTACCCCACTCTATCAATGTATTTGTACAGTTTATAACGAAATAAAATAAAATAAATGGTAAATAAGAAGTAACACAATCAAATAAGTAAAATCACTAGTGGATGTTCTCCTTGTTCCTGTCCCTAGTGTGGAATTTGGGGCTCACTGGGTTTGTGCACTTCTTCGCGGGCTTAACGGTCACCTCCTTGTATTTTTTAATGGGTTGGGCTTTCAGTTCGGCTTGTTTCCTCAACCTCGCCACCTCCTCTTCCTCCCGCCTCCTCAATAGCTCCTCGGCCTGCCGCTGTTTGGCCTCTTTTGCCGCCTCTTTGGCTTTGAGGGCCTCCTCAAACTCGCGTCGCTTTTCAAGTCTCTCATTGGTGGAAAACTGGAATTCTTCGACTACAATTCCGTGGTTTTCGCACTTTTTCGGCTCGAACGGCTTCATAGTCAAGACTTTGGCAGGTCGCGCTTTGAAACTTCCAATATTCAACTCCTCGGTGCTTCGTTTCTGCAAAATTGGATTTTATTACAACAAACTGGAATTTTTTTCTAACTTACGAATGATTTTGATCCAGGATCGCTAATGTTGTCCTGACTGTTGTTCCGCGACCGGAGGATGGTCCTCGGGACTGGTCTTGCGTGAAACTCGCGGGCTTTCTTCTCCTCCTCCAGGACTTTACTAATGAATTCTTCCTTCTTCTTCATGAGTTGTTTGTCGCGTTGCTCGAAGCTGAAAGGCACGACTTGGGTATTCGTCGGTTTGAAGACGACTTTCGGAGCCTCCTCTGGTTTCGCAACTGTTGGTTTCGCTTTGGGGGCTTTCTTGCAAAAGTTGGGGGATTCGGGTTTGGTCGGGGCCTGTCCTTTCGGCTGGACTTTAAACGGGTTGTGCAAGCTTTTGGGCACTGGTTGGGCCTTGAATACGGGGGCTGTTGTATCGGGCTCCTCCTCGGACTTCTTCCTCGCTTCGGTCAAGTGGAACGGTTCGACCACAGTTGCGGGTTTTTTGTCCACAGGGGGCTTCAAGGGCCCCCTCAAGACTTTCTTGTTCACGGGATTTGCTTTAATCTTGAACCTGGAATAAATGAGTGATTTCGGGGATGGTCTCGGTTTCGACTCACTTTTTCGCCTCTTCAAACTCGCGTTCTTCTTGTTCTTGTTTCGAGAGGGCTGTGACTGGACGTACTCGAGTGTTTGTGAGGAATTTGGGGGTGTGTGGTTTAGTGAGTGCGAGTTTTTTGTTGTTGGGTTTTGAACGGAAACGTTTGGGGGTCCCGGATTGGAATTTATTGACGGCTTCTGCTAAAGTCATGGACGAATTATGAGACAAGTTATCGTGGGATGTGTAACGTTTAGGTTGGGCTAATCTATTGATGTGGTCCTACAAAAAACAATAACTATTTGCTTTTAAATTAATGATTTGGGTACCCTTGAGACTGTTTTTCGGCTGTTGAGGGAACAAGTGGAATTGGGTCTTGGGGGTGGATGATCATTCAGACATAACTCATCCATGGCACGTCTGAAATAATATATTTAGATGACAAAAATTACAAGTCAAGACTTACTCAAGTCCATTTTGATTTGGCACTTTATCAACTTTTAAATTACCCATACTTAGAGATCTCCTTAGTCGGCATTTCAAATAAACGGTGGAGTTATTCAACGCTGGAAATGAAACATTTAGAACTGCAAAAACACAAATTGGGCAACATACCTGGATTCTCCATGGGAGAATAAAAATGGTCACTTTCCGCATCAGACAACTCCTGTTCGAACACTTCTCCATTGCGAATGGCGTTTTCCTCGAATGGATCGTTTTCCGTGCCATTTTTTTCTAAAAAAATGTGTAAAACCACAAAAAGACTTGTGTTAAACTCACCAAAGTAGGAGTCGTTAGGGTCGTCTTGATCCTGACAAAAATCGAAGTATTGTCGGGCGTTTATAGCATCATATGCCTCCGCCATGGTTTTTGTAAAAATTTCACCAGTTTTCAGGCCACAAAAACAAACTTCGAGGAGGATGAAGCACTGATTAATCTGCAAAACCGTTGCTTTGAGTTTAAAATGCTAAAAGCGCGCTTGCGTCAAAATGGGGCGATTTGATTGGTTCTTTCCATCAGGTTTTTAAAACGAGGAAATATAAAATTATAACCGATTAATAAATTAATTTCAACAATATATAATCTGAACACATGCTATTGAGTTTTCTTATAATATTTCAAAAAAATTACAAAACCCAGTAATTTCAATTACATTTAATCTTTTTTGACATATGCAACCAAAAATACACAACATCAACTTAAAAATTGATTCTAAAGGGCGCGAATTTTGAATAAGAATTCAACTTTCCCGAAAACTAAACATCGAATGCGATTTTTTTACATAAAAAAATATACATCTTTTGTTTTTTAGCTTAAAAACAAAACAATAATAAACACAAAGATAATTACAATTTCGGAATTATTAGCTGGTATAGACTCTAAAATTTTGACAAAATTGAAAACATAAAAACTTTAAAATTAATTTAAATGAATTCCTTTTTAGACTTTTAAAGATATAAAAAAAAGTGAATACCGCGTTGTAAAAACGCAAGAAACAAATTTTAGAAACATTTTCTGTATACAGTGTGATTCAAAAAAAATTGTCCAATTACGCGGTTTACTTCTAGAACCATCAAATTGCAAACAAAAATTTTGAACCAACCTTCCTTAAATAAATATCTGTTTAAAAATGCAATTTCTTTATTATTTATTATTATTTTTTTTTGTTATTTAATGACGGTAATTTTGTATTTTAATAGTAAAAGACTTTAAAAAATGTATCTGGAATATTGAAAAATGAATAAAATTATAAGACTAATAAGTAAAACATGCATCAAATTCTCAGTTAAATGTAGAAATTTGGGTAAATTTGGTAATAGCACAATAAAAATTTGTTCGTTTCTATAGTAATAAACGTTTCAAATTATTGAATGCAGGCACAAAGCGGTTCAAAATGTAGTTAGTGCAGCGTTGCCAGTTTCAATATTCATAGTTTTAAAACCACGCAACTTAAATAAATTATAACCAATTAATAAATTAATTTAAATATTAAATAATTTAGACACATGCTATTTAGTTTTTTTATAATATTTCAAAAAAATCACAAAACCCAGTAACTTTAATTTCATTTAATCTTTTTTGACGTATGCAATTAAAAATACACATCGTCAACTTAAAAAGTGATTATAAAAAGGCGAATTTTAAATAATAACGAAATTTTTCCGGAACTCAAAAAAAAATTGAATGCGATTTTTTCAAATAAAAAAAAACGTTAGTAATAATAAATAATAAAAATATACTTATCCTTTGTTTTTTTGCTTAAAACCTCGTAAAAATAATAAACACAAAGTGTTTACAGTTTTGGAATTATTAGCTGGTATAAACTCCAATATTTTGACAAAAATTAAAAAAATAAAAATTTTAAAATTAATTTAAATAATTTTTTTTCTAGACTTAGATACATTATAACCAATTAATAAATTAATTTGAATATTAAATAATTTGGACACATGCTATTTAGTTTTGTTATAATATTTCAAAAAAAATCCCAAACCCAGTAACTTTAATTTCACTTAATGTTTTTTGACGTATGCAATCAAAAATACACATCGTCAACTTAAAGAGTGATTATAAAAGAAGGCGAATTTTGAATAATAACTAAATTTTCCCGAAAAAAAACATCGAATGCGATTTTTTTCACATAAAAAAACGTTAGTAATAATAAATAATAAAAATATTCTTATCCATTGTTTTTTTGATTAAAAATAATAAAATCAAACGTGTTTACAGTTTCGGAATTATTAGCTGGCATAAACTCCAAAATTTTGACAAAAATTGAAAAAATAAAAACTTTAAAATTAATTAAAATAAATTTCTTTCTAGACTTCTAGAAGATATAAAAGACTAGGAAAAGTGGATAAAACGCTGTAAAAACGCAGAAAATAAATTTTTGAAAAATTGTGTATATACAGCGTGATTCAAGCAAAGCGTACAATTACGCGGGTCACTTCAAATTGAAAACAAAAATGTTTTACCAACTTTCCTTAAATAAATAGATGTCTCTTTAAAAATTTAACTTCAATTATAATTTTTTTTATTCATTAAGAACAGTAATTTTGTATTTTATTAGTAAAAGACGTTAAAACACTCATCTGGAATATTAAAGAAATGAATAAAGTTTTAAGAATAGTAAGCAAACATTCATAAAATCTCTGTCAAATGTAGAAATTTGGGTAAATTTAGCAACAGCACAATAAATATTTATTGGTTTCTATAGTAACAAGTGTTTCAAATTATTGAATGCAGACACAACGTGGTTCAAAATGTAGTGCAGTGTTGCCAGTTGGTGCTATCTTAAAATATTGATATTTTTAAAACCTCGGAGCTTAGAAAAATTATAATAGTAAATTTGAGCATCTATTAACGATTATTATCAGTTTATAATAGATTGTCGGACCTCACTGGGTTTTGGATTATAGCAGAGATCCTGGCCGGGGGCATAATGGCGCAGTGACATAGAATT
The DNA here is from genome assembly GCF_015345945.1 of Tribolium madens. Taxonomy (NCBI): domain Eukaryota; kingdom Metazoa; phylum Arthropoda; class Insecta; order Coleoptera; family Tenebrionidae; genus Tribolium; species Tribolium madens. The sequence continues at coordinate 12,843,446 of NW_025401069.1, forward strand.
TTTTATTAAAATTTTTTTTTTTAGTTTTACGTGTCTTGCAACTTGAATGAAAATCTCGGTCTCAGTTTGCCTTCTTGTTATTCCAGACGCTCCTCTTCAGATATCGCCGAAAGTGCGCGATAAGAAAGCCGCGTGTTGGTGATAATTTTGATGCGCTTTTCCATACCCCAATTCGCGCAAATCGTGACACTTTCCGGCCATCAAAATTCCGGAAATGTCCCAACAATATAAAAACAAGCTCATCATCGCCACTTTTGTTACTTCCAACCCGACATTCGACGATGAAAATTTTGCTTTTGGTGCTCGTTAGTGTCGGATTTTGTGAACTGATTCATCGCGAGAGTGTGGTTCGAGTTAGGGAGGAAGCGGGGCCCGGGGGCGTATGGCAGACCAAAACCCAGTGGAAGGCCCATTGGGTCAAGCATTGGGAGACGCGAAAAGTGGGTATAATTTCAAAGTGGATTTTTGGTGATGAGTTTTGCAGATTTGGATACCGATTTGGAGAAAGGTGTGGGGGCCCGTGGAGGTGAAAGAGTGGATTCCTCTACCCAAACCGCCCCCGAGTTGGACCCCACCGCCATCGTAAAACACATGACTCTTTACAATTGTACGCTTTACACTTTATTGCTGTGTAGTATGAAAGACAAATAAATTATTTATTTATTAAATTGGTTTTATTGGAGAAATTTGGTTTACGAGTCCGCTGCAATGAATATAAATGACGTTAATGGAGAGAAAAGTGCAATATGCCACATTTTAGCGCATGTTGATTTTTATAATTTTTACTAAATGACTTTCATTCGAGTGAAAAATCGATGTAATGAAATAATTATTTTTTTCTCTATGAGATCATTCCAGAAGTGAAAGTCCCGATAATGTCACACATGTGGACTGATAATCCAAAAGTTGTTAATTGATTAGTGCAGTACCGCTAATTAACTTTCACCCAAGGCTGGAGAAAAGAAACTTCAAGTTTGATTTTTTTATTTCACAATAAAAAAATAACAAAACGCAACAATAAACGTTAAATAATAAGTCAGTCGAGTTGTAACATGCAATAAAATAACTAAAATCTAAATATATACAAATTAGGTACTGTTACGAGGACGGGAACGACCAGTTCTTCCCCTGGACTTGACTTTGATTTGGCACCTGAGTCGAGGGCACCGTCACCAGCGGCGCCGTTTTGCTCTCACTAGTTTTCACGTCGCTTCTGTCCCATCCATGGTGGTGGTGGTGGTCGTGATGGTCTGGCGTCGGGAACCATTCTTTGATAATCACAGGTCGCCAGATCATTTTCCACCCAGGGACCCAGATTTCCTTCCAGGCGGGGACCCAGATCTGTTTCCAGGCTTCCTTCCACGACAATTTCTTGTCTTCCACCCAAATTTGCTTCTTTTCGGTCCTCCAAACCTGCTTCCAGGCTTCTTTCCATTCTAGTTTCTTATCAGGGATCCAGATTTGTTTCTTCTCGGTGCGCCAAATCTGCTTCCAGGCTTCCTTCCAGACTAGTTTTTTGTCCTCGACCCAGATTTGCTTCTTCTCGGTGCGCCAAATCTGTTTCCAGGCCTCTTTCCATTCGAGTTTTTTGTCAGGGATCCAGATTTGTTTCTTAGCCGGTTTCCAGTATTTCTTCCAGACCGGTTTCCAAATCATTTTTTTCTTCCAAATGTCATGGGCGGTGTATTCATTACCGTGATGGTCCTTGCCGAGGTAGTGTTCACCATGGATGCCTTCCTTGACCCAGACTGGATACCACAGTTTTTTCCAAGCCGGGACTTGGATTTCTTTCCAGGCAGGAACTTGTATTTCTTTCCAAACCGGTTTCCAGATCTTTTTCCAATCAGGGACTTGGATTTCCTTCCACGCTGGTACTTTTATGGGCTTCCAAACCGGTTTCCAGATTTTTTTCCAGTCAGGCACTTGAATTTCCTTCCATGCGGGTACTTTAATTTCCTTCCATACTGGCTTCCAGATTTTTTTCCAATCAGGAACTTGGATTTCTTTCCAGGCGGGTTTCTTCGTCGGTACCCAAATTGGTTTCCAGATTTTTTTCCAGGACGGTTTCCAGATTTGTTTCTTGCCGGGTTTCCAAATCTTCTTCCAGTCTTTCTTCCAGATAACTTTCTTCTTCCAGTAGCCTGGATCGTGGTGGTCATGATGGTCATCATGGTGCTCCTCATGGTGGATGTCATGATGGTCATCATGGTGCTCCTCATGGTGGATGTCATGGTGTTCCTCAGGATGGTGTTCGTCATGGTAGACATGTTCTTCACTATGATGGGGTGGAAAACTGTCATAGCCTACTCGTTTCTGTAATCTATTTCAAATCAAAAAATTTTGGTTGTAAATTTAGGATTTGGACTTACTGTTGACTCTCGACTGCTTGTTGGTCTTGTGGTTTAGTACTTGTTTCAACTGGCTTACTAGTCGTCCAGGAAATTTGTAGTATTACCCAAAGGGCAATCTGGAAAAGATTGAATTAATTACAATTAATTGAATTAACTCTTCTTCATTTAATTAAATCACGGTTTGCTTTCACCGAATTAAATTAAAAAATCCGTTTGTTGTCTTCGAAGCGTAAAGTCCTTAACACAGTTTCACTAACCACTAGGTTCCGGTGGACCCTCATGGTGTAGGAGCCACAGGAGCGCCTCGTTCTTCACTGAAGAAAAACTCTTAACTCGTTGCTGTGTTTAGTGTGGTGTTTGTTTTATAGCTTTGGGTGTCTTCAGGTGGGGTGTCCACTTTCCCCAAGCAAGGCCAAGGCACAAGGCTAGGAGGAAAGTGAGATTTTGGTTCTGCGGTGTTAAAATCAGCCTCAAACGGTTTCGGATGGCCCTTCGTCCTTCCATAATTATCACTTTCGTTAATTGGTGCAGAGAAAATTCACAGATCACTTTCACACACGTCGCCGGCGTGTGGTTATTGCTCGCGAGACTTGTTTATGGGATAATTCGACGGTCAGTGCACTTTTTATTAGGTTTTGACGATTGAGAAGAGAAAAAATGAAACAACAATTTCTCTTGTTGTTTATTTAATCGGAGTTTGTTTGAAGTCGATTTTGCGGGATTTGTTAGTAAGACGACAAAGACGCGGAAGAGAAAGCCAATAAAGAATTTTGCATTAGGCAAATTGAAAAATCCATCGGATATTTTGTACTTATTTCAGTGAAAACGTCGGTGAATGTTTTGTTTTCTTACAAGGAAGTCGATGGCGAAAAAGTGCAAGAAGTTACGACTCGTCTACGTGATTAAAAAAGCGATTGCATGAGTGGAATTGGGCCCCTATTTTGCTTTCAAGGTCACAATTTAAAACTATTTTTTTTTATTTAAATTATTTAAAATTTTAAAATGAATTTCAGGGTCGAATGTTAAATTTTCTGCAGGACGGAGAAAATAATTAAGAAAAATTTTTGTAGTTGCAATAAAAAAGCACTGAAACAATACGACCTTTTCTATGCAAATTTATTGTATTTTTAAATTATCTAACAGTTCCACTTAATTGTACTTTCTCCATTATGCTGTAAAATAAGAATTGCATTTCTTTAATTAATATTGTTATTGTCCAAACGTGAATTAAAAAAAAAATTAAAAATTGAAATACGAAATTTGTTTTCTTTAATAATAATAATAATAGTTTTAATTTTTCTATTTGTACAAAGTAAAATACGTTACAAACCTAAATCGGTAACTGTACTTTTGACAAAAGAAAATAAAAATATAACACTACTACTATTTTTAATCGAGTTAGACAAAGACAGATTAATACCAAATTTTATTAGACAAATAAAGAGAGAAAATAACAGATCATTGCACAATGAATAAATTTTTGCTCAAGTAGCTTAGGATGTTTACACTGTTTGCAATACTGATTAAGAGAGAGAAGAAATGCAATTTGACACATTAATATTTTCTATCTTTATTTTATTATATCATACAATTTTACCAACTTAATCTCAGAATCACAGGTTAATTATTATTGATTATTATTTGTAAGAATTTAGATTTTGAGACTTAATATTGAATATTAAAAAAGTAACAATAAATCGAAGAAAAATTACAAGACTGGTGTAGTTATAGGTATGAACAGCAAATTTTCTAAACCAACTATGATTATTTTATAATTTGTTCTACTTTTATTCTCAAAATTTTGCAAAAATGAAAAACTTAAAATTTCATTTAAAAGTTTTGGATTCGCAAACTTTTAGGTCGTGAATAAAATAACACACATTGTCTACCACCAAACGTTTTTTACGACGCGTTTCGACCACAAAGTGGTCATTCTCAGGTTAAGTTAGAATAAAGAATTTTCAGTATTTTATTATTTTTTTTATTTAAAATTTTTTTAAAATTTTTTAAAATGATAACTAGAATTTTATTATTTTATTATTAGTATTATTTTTTAGTTTTATTATTTTTTATTCAACTTTTTAAGCGACCTTTTTTTAGAAAATATGTTTTATTTTTTTAACAAACTTCAAAGATGTTTTTACGACGCATTTCGAGCACCAAGTGGTCATCGCCAGGTGAAGTCAGACTTTCAGTATTTTGTTAATTTTTTTCTCATTTAAAAAATTTTTTAGGAGTAATTTTTAAAATTTTATTAGGTTTTATGCGTTTTTGGACACATTTTTTCAACTTTTTAAGAAACCTCTTTTTTTAAAAATTTGAATCATATTTAATTTTTTTAACAAACAAACGTTTCTTTCATTTTAAAGATTCTTTACTTTTTTAGAGATGATAACCAAATTTTATTAGATTTTTATACTTTTTCGACAAATTTTGTCAAATTTTTAAGATATTTTTATTCGAAAATATGAATCTTGTTTTATTTTTATAAACAAACTTAAAAAAATGTTTTTGTAGATACGTTATTTTCATTATTTTTCGCCTTTAGTTTACTTGTTTTTGTTTTCATTTTGTTAACAAAATTTTTGTTTACATTCTTATTGAAACACACAAATAAACAAAATATTTGTGAATGCATTCGCTTTTTAAATATATTTTTTATATACAGGGTGCGTCAGAACTCGCGCTCTAGAGAAAAATTTCAATTAAGATAAGATACCAGGAACATGGAAAAAATGTTTAAAAAACTCTCTGTCAAAAAATTTTGAGATTTATTTTTTGACATTTGACATTTTTTATGTCTATTTAATGATACTGATGATCTTGTATATGTTTTTTTATAATTATTTAATAATAAATATTATTTAAAATAAAATAAAGTACAAAGATTTTGCCAATAAAAGCCACAAATAGCATTAAACAGAGTTCCAATTTAGAATACAGCTTCCTTGTATCCTTTTCTAATAGACTGTAGCAAAAAAACTTGGAAAATTATTTTTCCAACAGAAATAGAGTCAAAGTGCAAAATTTAAACTCTCATAACTTCTAAATTTTTGTAGATAGATATTTTAAATATTTTTTCCATGTTCCTGGGGCTCGAGTTCTGGCGCATTCTGTATTTATGGATTAGGTATTATTTATAGGTTTCTGTTAGAATTTTTTTTCAGAAATTAAAATAACAAGATCTTAATACACTTGACGTAATTTTTATTTGCTCTTATTAGTTTAGAAAAAAAAAAAACAGTAAAATGTAACAATCATGTTTTTTTTTATTCATTATTTTGTCAGCAGTTTCTGAAACGGCTTCGATTTTTTCTTCAGTGCAGGTCACTAACCCATTTCTAATTCCACCCACCAAAACGGAATCTCCTTTCTCGGTGGACCTGGAGGTCCCGGTGAAAGTATTTAAATAACTCTTCGAATTTTTCAAGTTTGAAGCACTTAATCTTGAACTTGGGCCAATGCCCTCGAACTTGTCACCCGAGATGGCATCTCATTGAAAAGTGAAGCATATTTCATGCTCCACTTCTCATTACCGCACTGTTACTCAATGAGCCAATTCTCTTCGCCTATTGAAAAAAAAAATCGCAAATAGAGATCTTTAACAGGTGTGTTCAAGCGTCATAAAGCAGAGCACATCTGTGTGATACAAGAGACGAGTTTTTCAGAGAAAATATTTTTTCAGTCCGGTCATTTAGTAAACAAATACGGGAAGGTCGGTTTTTTCCAACATGGTCACTTTCCCTGCTTCTTGCAACACAAACTTTCCTCGGAATTCGCGTTGGAACACTACAAACGGAAGATACAGATAGTGAAATAGAAATCTGACTTTCCATGGCTTTTTGGCCATCGAAAGGAAAAGCGTTTGTGACACAATGAAGTGACGCAATGTGTTACGAAGTGCAGGGCCGAGGTTTTGAAGAAAGTGGTCCATTATTCGCTAATCGAAATTCAAACATTTCTCCGATTTGTAATCATATGCAGAAATCTGTTTTCGGATATGTTGGGGATTTTTTCTAAATGTTTGTAATTTCTAATTATGGGAGCACTTTCTTCGTGCCTGCTGGAAAATTCCAACATTAAGCGAGTCGAGATTAGATTGGAGATAAATAATGGATGATAATAATTTAAGATTTAGTGAGCTGTTGGTTTCAATGTTAATGTCAGAACTCACAGTTACGCAACGGTCACTTTCGTCGAACGACGAGGCAAGGTCGAAAGCTCTTAAGGAACAAATTTAGTCTTAAAAAATTGAAAGTTCGAAATTATTTGTTTAAAAATCAGAGGAAAATTTGAAACTACAATTAAACTAATTTATAACAGTTATGAATTGCTTTCTACTTTTCTTTTACTGGATGAAGAAAATGGGCGGTTTTAATAATGCTGATAAAGTGAATAAGTATGAATTTTAACAAATTTAAATACATTTATTGTGTATTTTCATAGAAAAAAAATATATGCACACTGAAAAAATTGCACGAAAAAAAAAGAACTCCCATGCTTCTGTTTAAAACTGAAGCGTGAACTGAAGTGTGGTGCAAAAACGCAAAAACGCTGAAACAGGTCAATTTTGTTTCCGAGGGGGACATTTTTTGACGTAATTTTTAAAGCACCTCCAATAACCCCCTAACCCTCATGCACCCCAACCTTAAAAATTTAAATAGCATTTACCCTACTTATGGCACATCATATGAAAGCTATTTTAACAAGCTTTTCAAAACTTTCTACAAAAATTAAATCAGACCATTCATTCATGAGATACAGGGTTTTCTAATAAAAACGAACCAGAAAGAATTTGCAAAAAAAAAGAAACAGGTTAATTTTGTTTTTAAAAGGTCCTTTTCTACGCAATTTTAAAAGCACCTTTACTAACCCTTTAACCTTTATGCCACTTAACTCTAAAATGTCAAATAGCACCAACCACTAGTGATACAAAAAATGAAAACTAGTTTAAAATTTGAGACTACAATTAAACTAATTTATAACAGTTATAAATTGCTTTCTACTTTTCTTTTACTGGATGAAGAAAATGGGCGGTTTTAATAATGTTGATCAAGTGAATAAGAATGAATTTTAACAAATTTAAATACATTTATTGTGTATTTTCATAGAAAAAAAAAATATATGCACACTGCAAAAATTGCACGAAAAAAAAAAAGAACTCTTATGCTTCTGTTTAAAACTGAAGATCAAAAAAATATATAAAACTCATAGATTTTGGAATATTTATTACACTTACACACTTTATTTTTTCCACAATTAAAGCACCGAGAAAAAAAAATTAATTTAACTCTTAAGAATTTTAAACGTAGTGTGTGGTGGATAAAAATGCCACTTTAAGCACTAGTGCGTAAACGTACAGGGTGGTGTTTCAATAAAAACGAGCCACCCCGAATATCTCAGAAACTAAAAAACTAAAAAAACTTTGCACAAACGCCGAAACAGGTTAATTTTGTTTCCGAGGGTGACATTTTTTTACATAATTTTTAAAGCACCTCCAGTAACCCCCCTAACCCCCACACACCCCAACTTTAAAATTTTAAATAGCACAACCCTACTTATGGCACATCAGATGAAAGCTATTTTAACAAGCTTTTCAAAACTTTTTACCAAAATTAAATCAGTCCATTCTAATAAAAACGAACCAGAAATTTGCAAAAAAAAAACAAAACAGGTTAATTTTGTTTTTAAAAAGTCATTTTTAAAAGCACCTTTACTAACCCTTTAACCTCTATGCCACTTAACTCAAATATGTCAAATAGCACCAACCACTAGTGATACAAAAAATGAAAACAATTTTAAAATGCTCTTTAAAAGCTTTTTTCCTAAGTGAAATGATTTCTATACATTCATAAAATATCGAACTATATTGCTATTTTATAGATATGTACTAACATTAAATTATAAAAAACTTTATTACCCCTTGTTCTTTAGTACTATTATTTTGACAATAAAATAAAGAAATAAAATAAGTTTCTTACAGCTCCAATAATACTTATAACAATATTAGTAAGTTTCTTTATTTTTTTTTAATAGTTTTTATTAGAAGTAATTACTAATTAGAAACATTATCTTTTGCGAATATCTTATGAATAGATAATCTCATTCAACTTTAAAAAAGTTCGGTAGTAAATAGTAAAAATGATCGATTGACCTCAAGTTGCAAAAACTTTTGAATTATGGTCAACAAGTTAAAATGCGTAATTTTTGAGATATTGAGTAATAGAGTTACGAAGTAACAGATTTTTCCTTTTTTTTTTTTGTAAACTGTACCTCACTGATACAATATTTTGCCGTAAACATATGTAAAATGTTCCGGGGAATCGATTGGCGTAAAGAAAACTGCAAAATTCGTAATGGTTTTTAAGTTATAGACGTATTTAAATTTTTGATATTTTGACTTTATCATAAATTTTCTCGATAACTATTCATCGTAGAGCACAGATCTTTTTTTTGTATGCGATAGAAAATTAAACTTTCTTTCCAACGATACCCAACTCGAGAGTTTGTCATCCATAATTCTGAAATTATTAACAATAAACCGCTCCGCGTACCGAAAATCGCCCAATATTTTGACAAAAATCGAAAAAATTAAAAACTTCAAAATTGTCCATTTGCACTCTTGAGGGTTCAAAAGACTTAATAAAGCATAAAAACATTGTAAAAAAGCGAAAAATAAATTTTTGAAAAATTTTGTGTAAAATATATTGAATGAAAACATTGAAGTTGTCGGCGGCGGTGGTGGCTCAGCGGCAGCCCCGGTCAAGTCGGCAATTTTTCACAAATTCAAATATAATTCAAATAAATGTCAAAAGAGGGCGGGCGCATAAGAGCGCGATCTTTAAAAACATGTGCACATGTTCTGATAAGTACAAGAGAGAAAGCGCACAATACTAACTAAATAAATCACCAATAGATGGCGGGCGTATAAGAGCGCGAACTTTAAAACAAGTATCTACAAAAGTGAAAATAGTGTAAAAAGTTAATAGTATATAAATAAATAAGTAAACAAAAAGGTAAGTTAAAAATAATATAAATGAAAGGTAAGTTTTGCATAAAAATTAAGAATTTTTTTATTTACTAATTATTGTTATTATAACATAGGTCCGCAAAGTAACAGAATATTTTTTAACACCCTGTACAATTATAAATAAGTGCGCATTTTTTTACATAGATAAACACCCCCTAAACTCTATCTTTTCCTGCGACATTGGTTTTCAATTAATTTTGAGTAATAATAATAATAGAATTATTCTTAAACAATTATCACAAATTTTCTCGATAACTATTTATCGTAGAGCAATGATCTTTTTTGTATATGATAGAAAATTAAATTTTCTTTTCAACGATACCAAATATAGGAGGTTTTCTAGAATAAGTCCGGAGTTATTGGTAATAGACCGCTCCGGGTGCCAAAATTGATGAAATCTCAAAAAAAAAACAAAAAAAGTTTTAATTTTAAAATTATTTTATATAACGTTTTTTACATTTCAAGAGATCCTAAAGACTCAAAAAAGTGCACAAAACGTTATTGGGTCAAGTTTAAAAAATTAAGAATTTTTTGAGTTTTTTAAGGTAAGCGGTAGAAATCATAGAAATAGTCAATTTACCTTAAGTCGTAAAAACGGTTGATATATGGTTTTCTAGACGTAAAATTACGCGCTCAACACGATGCAACATGTTAAAATACTCTACGATACTTAGTTTTTGGGATAATGAGTAATAAATTTAGGGATAAGGCGATATAGCATATATCTTATTTTGACCAAAAAATCAAAAATTTTATATCCTCATAAAAAACTAGTACAATACGTAAATTGCGGCAAAATTGTACTTCTGAGATATAGGAGTAATGTTTTAACATAGACATATGTAAAATATTCCGGGAAATCGTTATAATCAAATTTATATTTTAGATATTATTGACTTTATCAGCAATTTTCTCAATAACTATCGTAGACACTATTTTTTTTTGTATACAGCATGTTACTGAAATGCGTTAAGAAACTTTAAACGGTGATAGAACTCATCAAAACAAATTACTTTTCCATTTATCTTTTTTTCGAAAACTCAAATTTATACTTACATTTATTTTCATCGTATTCCGTGTCATCGATGGCCCGGTACGAAAAAGGTTAACGCAAAAAAGTAATTTTTTTTAAATTGTTGTTTAAGGAAGTAATAAAATGGAAAAGTAAACCACAGTTTTGTCCACATACTGCAGTTTCGTATGTTTTTGCAAAACACTGGTCTACCACAGCTTTCAAATTGTTAAAAAACGATTTGTTTAAATAAATTTAAAACAACATTCGGTGGCATTCCCAGTGTTTTTTTGCACCAAACACGGGATCTGAGTAAAATCGAAAGTCTCATTATCGTTTGTTAATCGCTATTTTGTTTTGGAGTTTATGATCCGCATAATGCTTGCGTTAAGTCATTCAGAATCTTCACGCAACTCGTTAATTAATAATTAATAAACACAATAACGTTCCAAGAGCTTCGTGCTTGCCTTTACAAACACCGACCCATTTCATTAATTTCTACGAAAGCCATTAGGTGCACGAAACGGTTTCTCCTCAAGCAAATTCGGGATTTTGTAAAAAGGAAAAGTGACCAGTAATCGTATTTCGGGTATTAATAACCGACGAGATAACTAACTTTCTCTGATACCACAAAATTAATAAATCATTCGGGATTGATTTTTTCAAAACAGCCTAATCATAGTCGGCTAATTTGTAGCTCATTGTGAAATAGATCGCGTTTGTGAATACAATACTAGAGGAATTTCGGTGTAAACTAATTCGTTTTCAACAAACGTTAGTCGTGTTTCTAGAATTTCGATGCGAATGAAAGTCCGGCCCTTTTGGGCCGTTTAGTGAAAGTCCCAGATTCGAGACTTGCGTAATTAGCAAATTAGGTGCAAGTGCAAGTTCAACACCAGGATGAATATCTTTCACGGTTGAGGAAGTTCTCTTACTTCAAGGACTAGGTCAGCGACGTAAAAAAACACTTTCTTCTAAATCACGGATTATAGAGTGTGAAAAGTGTACTAGATCATTCCATTGTTTGTTATGTAAATTCTGTAACGTTTTATTTATTATGTCAAAAATTTATATAAATTGCTGCTTTCTATTTTAATTTATTTTATTAATTGACTCGTAGCTCAATGTCGTTTATTTTAATTTCGTTCGCGGTTTTCTTATTGAAAAGTTTCTCCACTTTGAACTAATTGGATCGTTTTCTTTGACTCAAAGGAACAAATTGTTTCGGTTTTTATCTATGGAGTAATGTAGACACAAAAAACGGAGCAGAAGCCTTAGAGCAGAGAAAATGATGAATTTTCGCTGGCCAAATGTGGATTAAAAAACACTAGAATAAACAAATCGTTGTTTTTATTAAATTAGTAAAAAACTGACTTGGAAATGTTTAGCATTAATCAATTTTTTGTTTCGTTTTATGATTGATTAATTATTCTGTCTTGAAACTTTTCCTTTTTTTATTAATCGTAAACTTTATTAGTTTGAAAAGAAATAATTACCAGTACCAGTTTACCACTTAACATTCAGTTTGTTGAGTTAAACAGAAATTTATACGTTTACCACATAGAATACCAATTACAAGTCTAAATACGATAAAAAAAAGAATGTTAACACATGCAACCAGTTATGCAACAGACTTGAGATTGTGGTAATATAACATAAAAAACAAGACAAAAAGATAAACGAAAACGAGTGATTTTAGCAGGTTTTTTAAAAAGAAGGTTTTAATCGTTAAATTTCAAATTTCAATTTCATCAGCAACAAGTTAAAATATTCTGATTTTGACCAAAAAATCATTGTTAACAATGTTTTAGTTTTTTATTTTGCAAATTGCGGCAAAACTGTGTCTCAATGATATAATATTTTGACGTAAACCTATGTAAAATGTGCCGGGGAATCGATTGGCGTCACTTAAACTGCAAAATTCGAAGTAGTTTTGAAGTTATAGTCGGATTTAAATTCTCGATATTTTTGACTTTATCAGAAATTTTCTCGATAACTATTCACCCTAGAGCACTAAAATTTTTAATATATGATAGAAAATTCAATTTTCTATCCAACGGTACCAAATGTAAGAGGTTATCTCTAATAAGTCCGGAGTTATTGCCATTAGAACGCTCCGGGTGCCAAAAATCGACCAAAATCTCGACGATAAACAAAAAAAAAATTATTTTTAAAATTGATCTATTTTACGTTTTTTACATTCCTAGATGTCTTAAGGACTCAAATAAGTGCATAAAACGACATTGGGTCAAGTTTCAAAAATTTTGAATTTTTTGATTTTTTGGAGGTGAGCGGTAGTAAAATCGTAAAAATAGTCAATTTACTAAAAATCGTAAAAACGGTTGAAATATGGTTTTCTAGACGTAAAATTACTCGCTGAACACGATMCAACTAGTTAGAATACTCTACGATGCATAGTTTTTGAGATATTGAGTAATAAAGGTTAGAATAAGGCTAAAAGTATAAGCACTATATCCGATTTTGACCAAAAATCAACATTTTTTGATTCTTATGAAAAACTAGTATGGATCTTTGTTTTTTTTGTTTTATGTTTCTTAAGTGTTACTTTCTGTTTCTGTTCACTAGCTTTTCTGTTGTTTTCGTCTTTTGTTTAATATTCTCTGCGCTTTTTATTCTTATTTGTTCTCCTTGTTTCCTAGCCTCTGTTTTCTGTGTTACATACTATGTTTTTCATCTTCTGCTTTTTTGCTCTGATTTTTGTTTTCTTTTTCTTTTATCTGATTTAAGAATCGCTGTTTTTTCTGTTCGAATGTTTCTTATTTTTTGTTTTCTATTTTTGTGTTCATCTATTTTCTGTGCTCTATGTTCATTGTTTTCTTGTTTTTTGTACTTTTTGATTTTCTTCTTTATGTTCTTTTTTGGCTTTTAAACGCAAGTTGTATTTATTTTAATTCTCTTTTCTTTCAATTGGAAGAAACCTACTCGTGGAAAATTTTCATTTTCAGTCAGTTAAAACTTAGACCTATGGGATATGTGTTCTTTCTGTTTTATCTTATTCTTTGTTTTACCACTTTTGGTTTTCACTCTCTAATTTCTGTGATGTTCTTGTTTTTTGTTTTATGTTCCCCAAATATTACAATTTGCTCTCTTTCTATTTTTTTTGTTTTTTTTTTCTGACCCCTGTTCTCTGTTTTCTATTCTAAGTTGGTTTTCTATTTTCTGCTTTGTTTGCTCTAATTTTTGTTCTTTATTTCTGTTATTTTTCTATTCTATGTCTATTTTAGAGAATTTCTCTTTCTTCTACTTTGTGTTTCCTCAGGTTTTCTTTTCTCTATTCTCTCCGTTTTACGAATATTTTGTCTTCATTATTTTCTACTTTTTGTGCCTCTTGATTTTGTACTCTTTGTTTTCTGTTTTACTACTTTCTGTTTCTGTTCTCTTGCTTTTTTGTTGTTCTTGTTTTCTAAACTTTATTTCCGTTTGTTGTTTTCGTACTCTATTCTATATTTTCCATTTTTGCTTTGTTCAATCTAATTAGTTTTGTTCTTTATTTCTGTTATCTAGTTTGATAATTTTTTTTCTGTTCTTTTTTGCTTTATCTTTACTAAATGTTACTTTTTGCTCTTTACTTTACTTTCAGTTTCTGTTTTTTAGCTTCTCTATGCTTTTTTTCTTTTTCTTGTTTTGTAGTCTCTGTTTTCTGTGTTCTATTCTATGTTTTTTATTTTCTGTTGTTCTCTATTTTTTTTATCTGGTTTAAGAATCTTTGTTTTCTGTTACTGTTTTTTGAGATTGCTGTTCTTTCTATTTTATGTTTCCTAAACGTTAATTTTCGTTCTCTTTATTTTGATGTTTACCCTGTTTTCTTTATTTTCTGTGCTTTATGGATAATTCAATGTTCCATATTTTCTATTCTCATTTTCCCTTGTTCTTTGTACTTTCTCTTTCCCTTCTCTATGTTCTTTATGTATTTTGTTTTCTGTTTTATTTATTTTAATTCTCTTTTCTTTCAATTGATGGAGCAAACCTACTTGCGTAAATTTTCAGTTAAATTGTTAAAACTTAGACATTTTTGATCTGTTTCATGTTCCCTGTTCTTATTCTCTGTTTTACTACACTCTACCTTCTCTGATGTTTTTGTTTTTTGTTCACTAAACTGACTTCTGTTCTCTGTGTTCTATTCTAAGTTAGTTTTCTATTTTTTACTTTGTCTGCTCTAATTTTTGTTCTTTATTTCTGTAATTTTTTTATTCTTTTTCTCTATTTTCCGTGCTTTACGAGTATTTTGTGTTTATTATTTTTTGCTTCTCTGTTGTTCCTGTTTTTTGTTTTATGTTTCAGAAAACTTTACTTTCTGCTCTCTATTTTTTATTTTTATTCTTTATTTCTGTTATCTGATCTAATAACTTTTTTTGTTCCTTCTGCTTTATCTTCCCTAAACGTCACTTATTGCTCTTTATTTAGTTTTATATTTCTTTTGTTCTCTGTTTTATATCCTCTATCTGCTGTTTTCTTATTTTTACTCTCAATTTTATTTGGTACTCAATTTTGATTTTCTCTTATTTTATAGCACGTCCGGTCTGGTGTCCCCGAAAATATTTCTATTTAATAGACTTACAAAACCATAAACGAATTAATCATTTTAATCTCCCGAAAGATTAGTTTTATTGATGAAGTAATTTATTTTTTGTTTTAAGGCCTTAAGTCGCAAATTTTCCACTTCCAGTTTGCATAATCGATGATAATCGCCGCAATTTCGCCTCCAGCCAATCTATTTTCACACAATTTTCATAAAAATCGACATTTTTTCCAGCATCTCACATTATCGTTTTATAATTATTATTAGAGTTTAATGAGGATGATTTTTAACGATGTAGTAAAGCAATAAAGCGCTTACTTTTATTTTAACTTAATGACTTTTAAACCGCCGTAATATTTCAAACTTATCAGATGGATCGACGAATTTTCATTTTGTGAAAGAAACACTAAAATCGAATTTATACCGCAATCATCGTATAAATAAATACATTTTTATTTTGAATTCCTGTTGTAAAATCCGTAAAATCTTCTTTACTTTTTATTACTCGAAATCTGCCGATTATTGAAACATTAAGACACTCAAGCTGACCCCAGGAAAGATTTCTGTTGCTTTGGAACGTTTCGTGACCCATATTTAAAAAGAAAAGATACAATAAAATAAGGAAGAATTATATTGAATTATTTACCTTCAATTGGAAGAAGACAGAATCAAAAACACTAAAATTGAGAGTAAAAATCAGAAAATAGAAAAAAATGTAAACGAGAACAGAGAGAACAAGAATTATAAAAAAATAGAAAAAATAAAAAACACACAGTATGTAATGCACAAAAAGAACAGAACAAAGAACACAGAGAAAATAAAGCACAGAGAATGGAAATTAGTGGGTTTAGAGAACAGAAGAAAGAGAAAACGAGAAGAGCAAGGAACAAAGAAAACACTGAAATTTGATCAAATAATAACTTTGTTGTAAAAGCAATAAATTATGACATGTATGACATGTATGTTCTATAGAATTCTATGTAGAAAATGAAACAGAAAACAGACTATAGTCTGTATTGAGCAATAACGAAGAAAACAGAAAATAAATAATAAAACAGAAAATTTAGAGAACAAAAAGACCAGAAAATAGAAAGAATATAAGGGAGATTAAAAAATTGAGAACAAAAAACTGAGTAGAACAGAGAGTATAGAGCAAAGAATATAGAATACAAAATAGAAAATAATGAGTAAGTAATTAGCAAGAATAGAGAATAAAAAAAGAAAGAACAGAAAATAGAAAAGAGGGAAATGAGAAGACAAGAAACAGAGCAGAAAATAGAGCACAGAGAATAGAGAACAAAAGGAAGAAAAAACAATGAGAACAAAAAAAATGTTGAAATTCGATCAAATAACAACTTTGTTGTGAAAATAATAAATTTTAGTTGTGTTCTATAAAAAAATGTAAACAAAAACAGAGGGTTGAGAAAACAAATAATAAAAAAAAATTAGGGAACAAAAAGAACAGAAAATAGAAAGATAGAAGAGAGAACATACTGGGTAGAACAGAGAGTAGAAAAGAGATAACAAAAAAGAAAAAAGAAAAAGTAGTTTTTTCGAATTAATTAGTGAAATAAAATGGCACGAGTGAGGAATCTGGGAACCAATAATTGGTCCAATGTTGTAATAAAAATAATTCTTTTTCGTTGTAAAATTACATGTAATTATGCAAAATTGCACCGATTTGAAGACATTTTAACGCCTATCAAACCCGCCAGAGGCTTCACAGTTATCCGCCTACAGTCGCAATCGACTTAAAAGTTTATCTGTTAACAAATCACACCAAGCCCAACGACTAATTTATATTCCATTCAATCAATAAAAAACTAATTGACATTCATCCGAAATCAGATGAAATTTTCCGACAAAATTCTTAAGTTTTCCTGCAGCTGCGACGTGAAATAATCGATTTTTCGTAAGTACCAAGCAATAAATTACGGGTAATTGCGCTGATTTTCATCATAGATCATAATAATTATCAAGTGGAGATTGATTGGCCGTTCAAAGGCGAAAAATCGCCACTCCATACACCTGCACTAGGAGGAAAAACTGGCTGTCTTGCAAGTCTAATAATAAATAATGAGGAAATGCTGAGGACAGCTAACTATAAAAGTTGGTAGCTTGGCGTGTTTTGATCTCAATTTTCAACAAATTGAAGAGGTTTGTTAACAGTTAAATAACTTCAGCAGAGCTAAATGCAAAAGAATAAAAATTAAAATCGAGAATTTTTAGTAAAATGCTAAAATAAAATATATGAATAAATTAAATAAAGAAAATAGTTTTAGAATATCTGCAATCCAAAATACAGAATTGCTGGTTATGTTTTATAAGCAAACTAATTTTTAAAACAACATTGAATAAATATTGTAATATTTACGTACCCACAATAAAACACTTTTTTAATTTGTGATATACGAATAGGCGAACAGACGAAAAGACGAATTTTTTTTTAAACATTTTTCTTGTTGTCGCCCGATGATACAGTGTCACAGAGGTGTGCTACTTTCCGGACAGCCTGTATATTCTTGAAAATGCAGAGACAATAGCCCCGAGCTACATATACTGGTTATAAATCAAGGAAATGATGTGCTGAACGAAAGTAAGACATATTGCGTAAGAGAACAATTAAAATTATAAAATCCATTAATCGAAATAGTGTCAAAAATGCACTCGTAACTTTTATTTTCGAATTTTGTTTCAAACAATGACACAAGATAAAATAATCAAAAATTTACAACAATTTTCACCACATT
Source organism: Tribolium madens (assembly GCF_015345945.1). Classification (NCBI taxonomy): domain Eukaryota; kingdom Metazoa; phylum Arthropoda; class Insecta; order Coleoptera; family Tenebrionidae; genus Tribolium; species Tribolium madens. Next base: position 12,861,129 of record NW_025401069.1, read on the forward strand.
GTAAGATTACGATTAAAAAAAACACATAATGTGAATAGTTTTAGTCTAGAAGTTGAACAAAAATATAATACATATACTTTTTTTTTATAACAATTTAGTGATTAATCTCTCAAAAAAGGCAAAAATGATACGAGTATACTTATTTTCGGTCTAATTCTGTAATTTTTTGGCTTGTTTTTAACAAAATTTTGCAAAATAATTGCGTTTCTAGCTGAAAAACGTGCAAAAACACTCGAGAAATACAAAAAAATAGTAATTTTTGACTTAATTTGTATACTTTTTGGTTTATTTTAGCGAAATTTCCCAAAAAACTTGAGATTTTAATACAAACGCGTGCCTAAAAGCATTTTCGACCAAATTTTTGGTTTCTTGCTTTATTTTTGTCTTAGTTTTGCTCAAAAACCAGTTAAATAAAATGAAACAAACAAAAAACATCAATATCAACTCTTTTTGTAATTTTTAAGCATATACAGGGTGCGCCAGAACTCGCTCCCCAGAGAAAATTTTTAAGTAAGGTAAGATACCAGAAACATGAAAAAAATGTTTAAAAAATTCTATCTGTCAAAAAATTTTTACATTTATTTTTTGACATTTGACTTATTTTTATATCTATTTAAGGATATTGATGATCTTGTACATGTTTTTTTTACAATTATTTAGTAAAGGGACAAAAATTTTGCCAATAAAAGCCACAAATAACATTGAACAGAGTTACAATTTAGGATACAGCTTCCTTGTTTCCTCTTTTAATAGCCTATAGCAAAAAAACTTGTAAATGCATTTTTCCAAGAGAAATAAATAGAGTCAAAGTGTAAACTTTAAACCCTCATAACTTCGAAATTTTTATAGATAAAATTTTTTTAACATTTAACATTTTTAACATGAAGTTCCTGGTATCTTACCTTATATGGCATTTTTCTCTGGGGCGCGAATTCTGGCGCACCCTGTACAAGCTAAGAAATAAAAGTAAAAGTAAAAGTAAATAATCATTATCAACGCTGCTTTTCATTAATTTTTTTTGAAAAAATTTAGCGAAATAATCAAGTTTTTGGTTAAAAAACGTGAAAAATGCTCGAAAAAGATGCAGAAATAGTATTATTTATTGACATAATTTACATCAATAATTGTATAAATTTTTGTTATAACCGCGGTTACAACAGTTTTTTTCATTTCTAAAAAATCGCTAGATTTGGCAACCATGCCTGCATCACTTGCAGGAATTAAGCGCCCTCTACATTTCCACTTCCAACTTGAGTGCAGAGACCTTTCCTGCAGTAATTTTCTCATCACTAATTTAAAAAAAATCATCTGCGTCAGACGTCACTTCGCCTCAAAAACCTGCTGCCCATCTCCTGCGACGATGACGCACACAGGTCATAAAAAAGAGCCATCTTGATCCCACACACACATGTCCCAAAAACCTAAACACCTAATAAAATTTTGTCTTTGCGCAATTAGCGCCATAAAAATAGAAACCAAATCCGTGTATTATTAGACACAGACTTGTAGGTAGATAGAAAGTGCCACCAGCAGGCTTACATCACGAACTCTTGGTTTCCGCGAATGGCAAGTAGCAGTCGCGCTCCAAACATCTTGTAACCTCGCGTTATTTTCACAAAGCGTCGCATTTTGTTACTGAAAGTGGACCGAAGTAGTGTGCTGTGCGACCCTTAACCTAATAATTCGCTATTAGGTCAGGAGGAACTAAGTTTAGATATCCGTTATAACGAAATTCGGTCAATTTCTTTTCTGGGACAATGAACAAGGATGCTGCCCCCCCACCGTACAGCCCGCCCCCGTCGGCGCCCCCCAGCTACGCACAAGCCGTCGGGGGTGTGCCCCCAACCAGCCCCTATATTCCACATCACAACTGTGAGTTTTTCAAGTGAAAGCTGAATTATTACATAAAGCTAAATTGCGATCTGACGTCATTTTGGCCCCCTCTATTATAAATATTCACTAAATAGTACTATATTTTAACTTCGAGTTTATTATTACTAAATTGTAAACACATTGAAGCTTCCGGGGGAATATTTGGATAATATCAAAGCCGAATTCCGACAATAACCCAATTTTTTTTATATTCAGGGTACCCCAGCGAGTTGAAAAAGTCCATTAGTCACCTTTATGTGGATTTTTTTTTAACAAAATTGTAAAGGGCATTGATAGATACTAATCTAGTGCATCACCTAAAATTATTCAACCATACAGCATGTCCCAAAAATAAGTTACGATACAAACTTGTGTTTTTTTAAATGAAACACCATATGTTTCATAGCGTTTTGGGATGTAGATTTTTATGACAATGTTTTTAAACTAAACTTTTATTAGTCGATTTTGCTTACTTTTAGAAATAAGACGGTTTTTTGACATGCACTTTTCAAAAATTCATTATACAAAAACTAAGACAGCTAGAACAATTTTTTTCTTACTTCTGCAAAGAAGAAAGTACAGAATTTAAAGCTGTAGCATTTTTTTAGTGTTTTGCATTTGTAAAGATTAATAAATTAAGAAGTTTGTTAAAAGTTAAATAACTTTGGCAACCATAGTAATTCCACCACGGATCACTTATCCCTTGATTTATCCAGAGATTGTAAAAGTCGTTATAAATACTGAAATTCGAATTATTTTATTGTAAAAATAAAGAATGATGAATTCAGTTTAACACAAATGTGATTATTAAGTGATATTTCTTCCATCTCTTGTGCAAGTGTGCAATTTTTGGCTACTGAATTCAATAGTAATTTTTTTTTTAATGTTTAAAATTAAATATCTTTTTAGTAAATATAAACACCTAAAACTAGATAATTTTAGAAAGACAATTTAATAATCTTTTAAATGCAAAAACAATAAATAGGGTGTTCCATTTAATTTTTTTGTGTTATTGAACTTTTAACAAACGCCTTTATTTTTTTATCTTTGCAAATGCAACACACTAAAAAAATGTTACAAGCTTATAGCTTGTACCTTTTTCTTTGCGGTAGTAAAAAATATTTCTAGATGTCTTAGTTTTTGTGTAATAAATTTTTAGAAAGTGCAACCGTCTTATTTTTAAAACTAAGCAAAATCGATCAATGAAAGTTTAGCTAAAAAACATTGTCATAAAAATCTACATAAAAAAACGCTAAGAAACATATACTGTTTCATTTAAAAAAAGACAAGTTTGTATTGTAACTTATTTTGAGACACGCTGTATAGTTGAAAATAATCTTAGGCGATGGACTAAATGAGTATCTATGAATGTCCTATATAATTTTTTTTTAATTTTACCATTTAAAGGTCACTAATGGACTTTTTCAACTCGCTGGGATACCCTGTATATCAAGCGAATTTTATTATTTGGCAACACTGTGTGTTGATTTTAATTGTTGTCATGGTAACAATGTTTATTGCGAAACTGTTACTGAACGATTAATTTTTACTGTTGTTCAATTAGACAACGTTGCCACATTCAATTTTTTTATTTTGGTAATCACAAATCAAGTGTTGTTGTGGAAATGTTACAAATAATTGATGTGTGGTGTCTTGATGCAATTTTTTTTAATTGAAATCTTGTTTACTACAGTTGATTTAGTATATTATAAATAATCGAGGGTCATATTGGTCATATTTCGAATTTTCTAGGTTACTATTAGTGTATGTTTTGATACCCGAATTGATAGATAATTGCATTTGTTGTTGGTAAATTAACCCAGACTTGAACTGAACATTGATAGTAATGTTTGGATTATGAAAATATATAAAAATTTGTGGAATTTTGAAATTTTACAATCATTGTTCTGCTGGCCTTGATATCACTTTTTTGGGGAGGAAATGATTATTTGTTTCTTTAAAAGAATGTAGCAACTAATAATTTTTATACGAGTCCACTTATCGAATAATAGCTGTAATAAAACCAATATTGCTATAAAAACACGTTCATTTGCAAATTATTATTAAATATCGACTATTTCGATTGTGATAATTTGTGTTATTAGTTTGCAAACCTTGTGTTTGATTGGCAGAAAAATCAAAAAATTACATACAATTTTTGTAGTGGATTAGTTTTTTTCAATTTCAGAAATCGCATTTTTGCTTGTTTCAAGTAGATCAGTGTCCACTTTCGTCTCTTGAGAAACAGCTGAAAATAGATCACAGACTGGTTGGTCAACACCGTCGTGTGTTTCAGATTTAAATAAAATCAGTGAAAGTGGCCGATTCATTGAAAAATTGTTTTCCACGTTTTTGTCCTTGAAAAGAAAAATGTTTATGAAGTATAATTATATTTTTTTTGAAGTAATAAAACACTGAAAATCCTGCTGGTTTTCTTCCACAACCTTTAGCATTTTTGAATTGAATAAATTTCTGTCATAACATAATTTACGATTTCAGAAATTATTATTGTTCAAAGAGTGGTATTTCCAGAGTGTTAAAACTAATTACATTGGCTAAATGTTTCCACTATAAAAAAGAATTATGACTGGGAGTATGTTGGAATGAGAGCACTAGTTGTTTTGATTTAATTCCATTTAATTACGCGATATTAACTGAGTATGTAGATGATGAATGTTTTTACATTGCATGAGTGTTGATGGTGTAATTAACAATGCATCTAATTGTTAGTGTTTTTTTTCCTATTTGTTCAAATTTGTTAATTGAATGTCTTCATATTTGTCTGGTCTAGTGTGAAATTTTTTGTGATTTTGTTACTGAATTAAAAATAGTTTCAAACAATTTCAGTTTTAACACAAATAACTGGATTCATCCGGAATCGATTAAATCGATTCTTCGACATTTCAGCAAATGTCAAATCGAGGGGAGATGATAATAAAAAGCAGTAGAATTTTTACGTAATTTGCATTTATCATTTTAATTATTTCACTTCACGGAACGCAATTTTAATTATAGCATTGTTATCGCCTCAAGTACGTGTTTGATTTTTCAATCATGTATGTAGCTGTAATAAAATTTTCAAGGATTTTGGTTAACGTTTCAGTTGTGTTAAAATACAGGGTGCGCCAGAACTTGCGCTCCAGAGAAAAATGCCATACTAGAAACATGTAAATTATGTTAAAAAAATTCTATCTATAAAAATTTCGAAGTTGTGACAGTTTAAACTTTGCATTTTAACTGTATTTATTTCTATGCGAAAAATATTTTTTTGTGTTTTAATGTTATTTGTGGCTTTTATTGGCAAAATTTTTGTATCTTTACTAAATAATTATAAAAAAACAAATACTAGATCATCATTAAATAGACATAAAAAATGTCAAATGTCAAAATTTTTTGGTAGATAATTTTTTTTCCATGTTCTTAGTATCAGATATCTTACTTGAAATTTTTCTCTGGGGCGCGAGTTCTGACACTGTATTACTGCCAAATTTTATAAATAAAAAAGTGAGTTCTGTGAAAATTTTAATTGTTGTTTAATATCGAGGGATTAAAAAAAGGGCAAATTATTTAAGATATTCCAAGAAAGCTGTTAATGCTGATTTTAAGTTTTTTCTAAAAGGAATTGGTTTTAATCCAAAATTTAATGTAAATTTCTTGACAAGGTTTGTGATTAGGCACTTAAATTTGAAATCTCAATTATATACCAGACGAGAAAAGTCACAATCTTTTACAGTCACCCTATATAAGATAAGATACCAGTTTATTTTACTTAAAATTTTTCTCTGGGGTTCGAGTTTTGACACACCTGTAGTATATTAAAAAACAAGTTTTATAAGACCTGTTTTAAGGCACGAATTTAAGCTTAAAAAACGAGTAACGCAGCGACGAGTTATTTTAAAATAGTGCTTTAAGGTCTTATTACAAGTTTTTTATAATTTGCACTCTAATTTTAAATGATTTAGTTGTCTTTGGAGGTAAACTACAAAAAAAGCTTAAATCTTCAGGACAAAGCTTAATTTTAAGGATTTGTTGCTTTAAAACACATCAGGGAAGCTAATTTTGGTGATGAGAATTTTTCAAAGTGAAAAACAGCTAAAAATTTGTATTTTTGTTTGTTTTTTAGACCTATCTTCAAGTTGTAAGAGAAAAAAAAAAGT
>NW_025401069.1:12867227-12868790 GCF_015345945.1 Tribolium madens
TAATTAAAACGAGATTGATTGCAATTAATTTTTTTTTTAAATTCGTCCTATAAATAAAAATTGAATAAAATGTTCTAATGCTTAGATGACAGCCGTTGTAAAAAAAGTTAAGTCAAAAAACAGTACTCAAAACAAAGAAAAATTTTAAATTTAAAAAATTAAAGAATTAAAAAAATAAAAAAATTAAACTATTACATCTTTACAGAAACAAAAATTTGTTTGATGTTAAAAATTCTATAATACAGTTTTACTGAAGAAAACTTGAAAAATTATAGATGTCAATTGTCAATAACTTAGTTTACTCTAAAATTTGGGATTTAAAATCTGAGTGAAACAGTTTATAGATAATTAAAAACGTCTCATGAAGATTTAAGAAGTGTGAAATTTTGAATTTAGGAAATTGAGAAGAAACTATAAGAAAATAAAAAATTGTATATTTCACTGAAAACTTGAAACAACAAAAACAGTGCTAATCGTTTATTTATAGTATCATTTAAGGTCACAGGTGCATAATTGAATTAGCTAATAAAAAATAGACTTGTTGCTATCACAAATATCACACTTATTTTGGTCTTCCATAGAAAGTGAAAGCGTTGATTGGAGAAAAAAGTATGAAAAAAAAAACAGAAGTTTACAAATAAGATTATTTTTTTCAGTCATGAAAGGACCTCCAATCCTTACAACTGTAGTGCCTGTAGGTCCCGAACCCACGCACATGATTTGTCCACATTGTCATGCAGAAATCGACACCACGACATACACCAGACCCGGAAATATCGCCTATATTGCGGCCACTTTAATATGTCTAATGGGGTAGGTTCACTAACTAGGGTAAAGCCGGGCGAGATGGACTTTTACACATCAGAATAAACTATTTTTTTATGTAATTGAAAAATGAGTTATAAACATGTGGTCCACCTTTCCCGGACTTACCCTATTTCATAACAATATTTTCTGATAAGTTTGTGTGCAACAACAAAATTTAATTACCAAATATATTGACACGATAAAACGGCCAATTATTTATAATTCAATGAAGGAAATGACATAATTATTGAAGGCGGTAACCTTGCAAGTATTTCATAATGTTTTATATTTAAATATCGATAAATTAGTTTGTTGTTCACACTAGATACAAAGTATTGATTTCAATTTTGCAAAAAGTTATTTATAAAATGATAATTAATAACACGCAAATTGTTGATCGGGAAATAATATCGTACCGATTTTTTGCAAAGTTTTTTAATGACTTTCAGGAACTTATGATTTTCTCAACAATTTAACCGACTTACGTCAGATTGTTTTAATTAGTAGTTTTATAATTGGCATCCTTACATATTAAATTTCGTAAAATTTAGCAGAAAAATTTGTTGAATACGGATATAACATTTAAAAAAATACTTTCTTCCTCTTAAAAGTCAAAATATTTTTTGACGGACAACTCCTCAAATTTCGAATAACTTTAATAAAAATAGCGAAAACGTAACATTTTGAATAAGTTGAATTTAAAAGATAAAATCTATTAAAAAAAATTAAACAATATTTTTCTATTAGAAAGACATT
>NW_025401069.1:12869155-12941495 GCF_015345945.1 Tribolium madens
AATAGTGACATTTTTAATCTAATTTAGCGATTTTAGAGCCTAGTTTATATCAAAAGGTACTGAAATACTCCAAAAGAACAGCAATAACACAATTTTTCACTTAATTTAATGATGTTTTGGTATAATTTGACGAAATTTTTTGTTATCTACAATGTTTTTATTTTATTTTATAAAATCTTGTAAAACGGTATTTCCCTCGTTTTTAAAAGCAGTAATAACAATTTTTTGTAAAAATTATCAAATTACTCACTAGTTTTCGACATAATTTGAAAATGCTGTGAATATGGTTAAAGGTACAAGATACAAAAAATTAATTTAAATCTAAACGGTTGAAGATAGAGATATGGTCTTGCGGACTTTTTTGTAGGAAATTTAATTTTCTACAACTTTGTTCCCTACACTTTTTTTGTATCTTCAACCGTATTCGCAGTGTTCTCAAAAATATCGTAAACAGTATTAAAAACAATTATCAGTTTGCGTTCCGCCCAATATTTTTGAGAACGCTGCGAATACGGTTCAAGATACAAAAAAAGTGTAAGAAACAGAATTGTAGAGAATAAAATTTGCTACAAAAAAGTCCGCGAAACCACATTTCTATCTTCAACGGTTTAGGTTTAAATTGCTTTAAAGTGTTCCTCTGGCACTGAATCACCAGTAAAAATGTCGCTTGAGCGGCTTTGAACGTTTTTGAGGCCTAAACCATTAAAGATAGAGGTATAGTCTTGCGGACTTTTTACTAGAAAATTTTATTCTCTACAACTTTCTTTCTTACATTTTTCTTGTATCTTCAACCGTATCCGCAGCATATTGAAAAACATGAAGCGGAGCACAGATTTTAAATTTTAAATATTTTTTTTCTTATATTTTTCGTGAAAAATTTAGTCGTTTGTTTTTCACAGCTTAAGAATGTAAAACTCAAACTCTAAGCAATTAGTACACTGATTGAATTTAAATTAATTTTAAACGATTTGAAACTGAGACGGTAAAACGCTCTAAGCGCCCTCATTTTTACTTTTTTTGGGTCCAAAAAATCGAACAATTTTGTATCTCGTTTCGTCTCCTAGTATGTACTTACTTCTCCGTAGTCGCGATTAACCCAAGGTTTGACCTGTGTGATATTTTTATTTAAATCAAAAATACCTAGATCAATGTTTGATTCATTAAACGATATTTGGACCGATTACGTGTCAATGTTTTAATTATAGAATTTCGATTAGCCAATCATTGTAATCTTAAAATCGCGAACTAAATATTTATACTTTTTACTACTTACACTTACTCTTTAGTGTAAGTAGAAATAACCTTAATTTTGTTTGTTAAACTTATTGTGTACATATTTGTGAGGTGTGTCCTACTTCCAGATGTGCCTTCGGATGCTGTTTGATCCCCTGTTGCATCGACAACTGCATGGACGTCCACCACACCTGCCCCAATTGCAAAGCATATCTTGGAAAATATCGACGATAAATCGCATTTTTATTTTTTTTTCTCTTTATTCGTACTAATATCATATGCCATTAATACTCATTAAATCGTGCATTTTATACATTTTTATTTATTGTTATTTCTCTCTTGTGGTGGCACTACCTAGAGGTATTATCAGCATGTCAGACCAGGTTATTATGGGATTTTATCAATAACATTCCTAAATTTTATTTCAAACTGTGCTATGGTTACTTTTTTAGCTATTTTGGTGTCAAACGCCACGTTATAGTATTTGTAACATAAATTACCGAGTGACTGAAAATGATTGTGATTTGAAATCTTAATTTGGCAACATTGACCGTCAATTAAAATGGCAGAATTTTATAGTCAATTGTCATTCGTTTTTGAGGGGTGACCGCTGACATAGCCGTCACTTGACACAATCTAATATCACAGACTAGAAGGGTTAGCAGTAATTCAGTGTTGCCATTTTGTTACAATCATTTACAGTCACTTGATGATGGTCAGTGTTGCCATCTCTAAAAAATAAAATTTACCAGTCCGAGTTGAAAAAGTAAAAAATTTACACCAATTTTCACCAGATTACAAGATTTGTTAGGTTTGTTTTTAAGAAAATTCTGCGAAATAATTACGTTTTTAGTTGAAAAACGTGTTAAAACTCTCGAAAAGTGCAATTTTTGGACTTAATTTGTTGATTTATAGCGAAATCTCGTGAAAAATATGAGATTTTTGTACAAAACAAGCATTTTTAACCACATTTTGTAGTTTTTTTGGTCCATTTTTGTCTTAATTTTACTCAATCAAGTGAAACAAATAAAATACCATCAATATCTACGTTTTTTGAGGATTTTAAGGCGTGTTTAAACAAGATTTTTCAAAAAAAAAAATGGTTCAAAAAACAAGCAAGAGCGAAACAAGCTAAAAAATACTCTTAATTCGACTTAATTTTGTAATTTTTAACGAAATTTTTTGAAATTTGTTTGTTTTTATTGCAAAAACGTCCTTAAATGCCCGAAAAAGGCAAAAATAACGTTATTATGTTGGTTTGTTTTTGCAAAAAAAAAACGTGTTTGTACTGAAAAATACAATATGTTTAGTAAAATTTCGTAAAAAACAAACAAAACCAATAATTTTAAGGTTTTTTTTATTTGTGTAAGTTACAACAGTTTTTGCATTTCCAAAAAATCGGTATTAGAATTTTTACAAATGTTTTCACCAAGTCACTAGACTAACATGAAAATTACCAGGAAGAACCTGAGATTTTAGTACAAAAAGAAGCATTTTTGACCACATTTTGTAGTTTTTTCAGTCCATTTTTGTCTTAATTTTACTCAATCAAGTGAAACAAATAAAATACCATCAATATCTACTCCTTTTGGGATTTTTAGGCGTGTTTAAACAAGATTTTTCAAAATAAATGAGCCTTTGATTCAAAAAACATACGAAAGCGAAACAAGCTAAAAAATACTATTAATTTGACTTAATTTTGCAATTTTAAACGAAATTTTTAAATTTGTTTGTTTTTATCGCAAAAACGTCGAAAAAGGTAAAAAAAAACGCTATTACATTGGTTTGTTTTTCACAAAATTTTGCATAATAATTGTGTTTTTAGCTGAAAAATACAATGTTTAGTAAAATTTCGTAAAAAACGAACAGAACTAATAATTTCAAGTTTTTATTATTTAAATTTGTGTATTATTTTATTGTTGTAAGTTACAGTTTTGCATTTCCAAAAAATCTATATAAGTCACTAGACTAACATGAAAATCTTCAGATCTGGTAAAATTTCCGCAGTCCTGGCAACACTGATTATGGTTTTCAGTGTAAATGAGCTATATGTAGATTTTAATCTTTAAATTATGTACATTTTATAAATATACAAATACATGAACAGAAAATAAACTTTGTACTTTCTTTATTTTTTAACTTAATTTAATGGGACAATTAAAGCTATTAAATTATAAAATTAATTAATTAATAGCTATTGAAAGTAATTTAGTTCGATTAAACGATTCAACGAAAAACTACCAGGAAGCTAATAAAACATTTAATTACAATTTTTCAGGAATTTGTTTTTTTTTTTTAATTGAACCTAAAAACGTCGTACAAATTTTCCTAAATTAAATTTTATTTTTAAACAAAAAATCGCGCCAAATTTTAAACAAGCTTTCTTACCGACCGAGTCTCGTGACAGCTGCCGCGCATGCGCTCTCCCAAGGCCATTTAATTATGATTCCCGTTTTTGCCGTTTAATTAATTTCTTTTTGTTTTATTTATTTTGCTTGCAGTTCCCATCGAAAAATGCGTTTTTGAGTCCTCGCGGACCCCCAAAGTGTGCTAAATCGTGCCTAAATCAAGTTCCTTCGTCGTTTCACCGAACGAAAAAAAATCAACTGGATGACATTATTCATTGATATCAGCTTCCAGTAAGGTTAGTTTAAATTGTGTCAGTAATTTATTACTTTTCATGCACGCGTCATAGTTATTTTTACGCATTTCGTGAGTCCCAAAAATAACTGACATGTCGAAATTGAAGTGAGCATGTGTCACAGTGGTTAAAAATTGCAAATTGGGGTGTTTCAGAACAATGGCAGTGAAGCAAAAAGTGGTGGAATGTGTGGCTCAGAGTGCGGAGGCGCGCCTCCAGTTGATCCTCCGGACGTTGCAAGACCTCACCGCCCAGGGGCTCCAGGACAAGATGTGTGCGAACATCGTGAGCATCCTGGGGACCATCCACGAGCCCACCGACCCCAGCGACTACAAACAGTTCATTACGAGTATTAAAAGCGTCCAGGAGATCCTCACAAAAGAATGCATGAAACACGATTTGATTTACGTGACTTTGAGGTCACTCTACCACGAAATCTCCACGTCTCAGAAGCCTCTATCGCCGGCCATGTCCATAGTCTTGCAACTCATCCAAGTCGATTACATCCCAACGGCTGTGGACTGGATCCTCCAAACTGGGTACTCCCCCGAGAACCACAAAAAAGCCCTCATGACACTCTGTAATTGGCTCATGAAATGGACCTGGACGGAGAATCTCAGCCGTCTTGTTTTAACCTTCATGCAAGGTTTAGAGTCGCAACAACAACACGAGATTTTGTTTGAGGTCACAGATGCCACAATTGAGCCCCTTTTCAAACTCTTGATTTTGCCTGAGCATCGTAAAAGTGTGGGCCCCATTGTCAAATACATGATGTTCTCAATGTTGTCACAAAACAATCCAGTGGCCTTTCACAAAATCATCCCACATGTCGGTAAAGTCGTCACCTACTTGTATAAAGAAAAATCCGATTCTAGTCTTGAATATTTCGGCGATATTGTCAAAGTTTGTGTTCTTTTAATGGAACACTTCTCCGACTACTCCAATCACTATGTTCAGTTGAAAAAAGACTTGGAACACCATCTACCGGCCGCTAATTGTATCCAAAATGGCCAGTCGAATTCCGTTGCAACGATTTATTCATCATCGGGGAAAGTCGGGTTGAATAATTTGGGGAATACTTGTTATATGAATAGTGTCCTCCAGGCGTTGTTCATGACGAAGCCGTTCAGGAATGAGATTTTGTTGTATAATAAGGATATGACGTCGTTGTTGTCCAAGTTGCAAACGTTGTTTGCGTTGTTGCAACATTCGAAGAGGTCTTCCATTTCGCCACATGATATTTCGAATCTGGCGAGACCGCCAGGGTTTTTGCCAGGACATCAGCATGATAGTTCGGAGTTTTTGGGGTATTTGTTGGATGTTTTGCATGAGCAGGAGAAGACGGCCGTTTGCGGGAATAGTGCTAAAGCAGGTATGTAGGGTGGTCTTAAGAATATCAACATTTTTAGGTTTTATTGCAGAATTTTAGTTAAGAAGAAGTAAAAAATAACTATTCATTGCTTTAACTCGAAGTTAGACATTATTTTTATTTAAAAATGTTATTCAAATTAATTCCAATTTTTTTTATTTAATTAACAAATAAGAATAAATAAGAAATGTTGAAAGTTTTATGTATTTAAAAATGTTTATTTTTTCTTAAAACACTATAAGAGGGCGTTGACTTTCAATCATTCAATCTGACAGTTGATTTTTTTTTAAAAGCCGTATAAAAGTTTTAACCTGCATTTTTTTCTACTGAGAAAACAAATTAACGAGATTACATTATTTTTGTGTTTTTTTTCTAAGCAAATTCGAATTGAATTAAACAGTTTTTTTTTTTTTTGGATAATCGGTGAAGTTTTGATTACAAGGGCCAATAATAATCATTTCCCATTAAAATAATTACCACTATTGTGAGAAACCGGTTTTTATATCTTATTGGCCAAAATCCGACAAAAACGTAGCAACGATAGTAACTCCACCCATTTAAAAAATCGTGAATAATTATTGAATTCCGAATTGGATTTTTATAACAAATCAGCGTTTAGTGTGAGTTATCTTACTTTAATTGGCTCTAATTTTGCACAATGGGTGGAGCCAACCCCAGAGCCAATGTGAGTCATGCACTTTCGACCAATAAAAAGTAAAAAATTATTTAATGCGTTAAAGTTGAGTGTCGTTCGATTCTTAGCCAATCAATTACGTCTTTTAAAATCAACCAGTTAGAACACGTCTTAGTTTTTTTGACAAAAAAAAATAATTAAATGTTTGTTTAAAGAATCGGCTTCTTTGATTTTATTATCAATATAAAAATGATTATTTGAGGAATAAACGTTAATTAATTTTCTTTATTGTCAAATGTCCAAACAATCAAAACTTAACATTTTTGGAAGATTTACATAACAATGAGTATTTAGTACATTTTATTGTGTACTAAAATTTGTATTTTGCTAAATTTTTGATCCAAAAACACCGATTCGAGTCGTTTGCCAAATCTTTCAATAATCCATAATTGGACAGATTGATTCTTTCCATATAATTAGTGCAAGACTTGGCACAAAAATTCAAAATCGTTCAAAAAAGAATTCAAATTTTCAAACAAAAGATCTTTTTTTTGTCAGCGGTGGCTCCCTTAGAATGAATTACTGCCAACATTAAAAATTTTATTTTCTTACCCTGTCTCAAAAATATTTAATTAGAAAGGTAAGAGAGAAAATAAATGACAGGAAATTTACTTGGAAAATATTTTCCACTTGTGGTAAACAAACCAAATCTACAATTATGTGATTTATTTTCAGATACTTTGACGTAAAAAAAGCAACTCAAAAGCTAATAATCCACTCTAAAAGCAATTTTTGCAATAATCTAACTCATAAAAAAATTTTCATGAATAAAAGGTTTTAGGAGGAAATCCTCTTTCAATGCACTTATTTTTTCATTATTTTTTTAAGCCACGTTTTGTTACCCAAAACAAGAAATTGTTAAAAAATTCATTACATAAATAAGACAACTTTTTTTAGAAATTCAAGACGATTTTAAGAAAAAAGATACTCAACTGTAATACATTGGTTTTGTAACATTTACATTTTAAGGAAATTTTTTACTGAATGAATAATTTTCAGACATAATTTTGTAATAGAAAAAAATCTGTAAACTGAATCTTGACGTTAGTTATAAATAAACATCCAATTTTTGTTTAAATAATTTAAAGAAGAAAAAAAAACTTGAAAGTAGAGTCTAGTAAATTGCAGGTATACATTCGTAGAAAGAGATGCACAAAATTTCCCTATTTATGCAATTTTTTTTGTCTCTTTTTACTGATAATTTTTTCAGTTTTACCAAACTTCAAGTGCTAATAAATTAATAATTTTTTATTGTTTTGATGAATTTTTACACACTTGTTTTTCTTGTGCTCTCTGAGTTTTCTGGCAGTTGAAGTTTAATTTTTTTTATTTTTTGTTAAACATTTAATTGTTTTTTATCAAGCTTAATCAGAAAAAACAAATAATTATTTTTATTCAAAGAAGTAATCTTAAGGGTCTCAAATCTGTCACTTTTTTTGGAAGTTTTGATATTTTATTTAGTAACCAACACTTTTAGAAGTTGGTAAAACTTAAATTATACATATGCATCTGTAGAAAGAGACAAATTATGTACACAAATGGGAAAAAATAGTTCCATCTTTTTCTACAGATGGAATTATTAATTTCCTAGATAATTTTTGTGAGTCAGCAACTTTTTTTAGAAATCCAAGACGGTTTTAAGAAAAAAGATATTCAATTTTATTTTCGTCTTAATAATACATCGGTTTTATAACATTTACTTTTTAATGATAACTTTTCCTGATAAATGAATAATTTTCAGACATAATTTTCTAGTAGAAAAAATCAGTAATCCGCTTCTTGACGTTAGTTATGAACATCAAATTTTTGTTTAAATAATTTAAGAGAAAAAAAATAAAGTTTGAAAGTAGAGTCTAGTAAATCTAGGGTATACCTCGGTAGAAAAAGGTGCACTAATTTTTCCAATTTGTGTTTTTTTTGGCTCTTTTTACCGCTGCATTTCTAGTTTTATCAAATTTCAAGTGCTAATAAATTAATAATTTTTTATCGTTTTAATGAATTTTTACACACTTAACTTCACTTGTAGACTCTGATTTTTGGTAATAGTGTAATTATTAACAATGACAAGAATGTAGAAAAGTGTAGTACAATTTTTGTGCCAATTTTATTTGGCTTGGGTTCTTTAAACTTCACCGTTGATTATTTTTATAAAATTCTGACCATTTTGAATTTTTTATTTATTTTTTATTTAGTTTTGGTATCGGAAGGAATAGTATTCCACTTTTTTCTAAGGTCGTTAAATTTTACAAACCAAAATTTATCACACGAATGAAAAACTAATTTTTTGTTTAAATTTTATTTTCTTACTCTGTCGCAAAAATATTTCATTAGAAATCTCTTCAAAAGGTAAGAGAAAAAAAATGACAGGAAATTTACTTGAAAAATATTTTACACGTCCAGTAAACAAACCAAATCCACAATTATGTGATTTATTTTCAGTTACTTTGACGTAAAAAAGCAACTCAAAAGCTAATTATCCACACTCAAAGCAATTTTTGCAATAGGTAATCCCAAGAAAAAATTTCATGAACAAAAGGTTTTAAGAAAAAATCCTTATTTTCCCAAAACAGAAACAGAGCACAAACAGATGAATTCAAAATTTGTCACTAGTAGAAAAAATAGTTTATTCAACTCGCGCAAAAATTCATTTGTGCTAATTGTTTGTTAATTTAGATCATGTGCCCCCCTCGTACAGCACAATAGTCCAATCAGCCTTCGGGGGGCGCACCGTCTCCGTGTCTCGTTGCGGCGAATGCGACACAAAAAGCGAACGTGTGGACAACTTCTGGGAGTTGCAACTCTCCTTTCCCAACACCACTGAGAATCAATCGGTGCAAACCCTCCTCAATTACTACCTCCAACCGGAGAAACTCAGCGGAGACAACCAATACCATTGCGAGGTGTGCGACTGTCTCACAGACGGCGAACGCGTCACTTGCATCGAGGAGGCTCCCCCACGTCTCATCCTCACCCTCAAACACTTCCGCTACGATCAGGCCTCCCAACAGCGCACCAAACTCCTCCAGAGTATCAAACTCGACAATCATGTGCAGCTGGAAACCGGCCAATATGAACTCTATGCAGCGGTGGTCCATTGTGGGTCGAGTGTCGACTCGGGGCATTATTACACCTTTGCGAAAGACGGCGATGAGTGGTTCAAATTTAACGATTGTTCCGTTATGAGGACTATGGCGGAGGAACTTTGCAGTTTGAAGCCGCCGGAAACGCCGTATATTTTGTTTTATAGTAGACAGGATTGCTCGGATCCTGAGGCGTTGCCTCGGACGGTTTTATCACAAAGATTGCAATTGGTTATTAATAATGATCACACGGAGTTTGAGTTGGAGAAGAGGAGGAGGCCGATGAAGACATACAATGCCAAACAAAATCGGAACGATGAACCGCCCCCTCCGGGATGTGGGGGAGGGCCGGGGTTTTCTAGTAATTCATCTAATATGTATGTATGCTAAATGTTGAAATATATATCGGATTTGGGTTATTATAATAGTTGAATTTTTTGGTAATATGTTGAACAACGAAAATTTTGATTTTCGAACCAGTGAACATGTTACGATTCTTGTAAATATTAGTTTTACACTCACAACTACACACAAATAGGAATTGTTTCAAAAATCATGTCGGACTATTGTTGTTTTATTGTTGTTTTTTTGTTTTATTTTGACAGTACAACGTACTGATTTGTTTTTTTTTTTTCGATTTCCATTATTTCTCTAGGTTTGTTTACACTTATTCTAAGTCTGTGAATCTATAGGTTTACTTTTTGTGGATATTGTAGATAACAAATTTGTTTACTGCTGGTATTGTCCATACCGTCTGTCTGTACACAAATTCTACGCTTGTATATTTATAACAATAAATTGTTCTTTTCATAAACGCGTTTTATAACACCCTGGTTCAGAGCAAAATGGGTTTTGGGGTACAGAAACCTGTAATTTATGCGAAAATTCAAGTAAATCTAACCTCAATCTTTCCTAACCATTATTTTTCCAAATAAATATGTACTCCAGTAACAAAAAATTATTAAAATTAACACATGATAGCAAACATAGAAATTTTTGTCATTATTGATGTGATTAATTTTGTTTTGAATTACATTAATGACACTTTTTGTGTAAATCGGCCTTTAAGTTATAATGATTCATTTAGACTTTTAAAACCTACTTGATGCACCTTCATATGAAAAGGAGTATACTTTTATAATTCGGGAAAAAAGAATTCTTTTAAACATATTTAGTTTTATGGCCAAGCCTCAAACTTTCTTTTTTTGATTAAAAAGAATTTTTGGTTATTGAGGCTTAAAATTTTGACCCAATTAGTATTTTTTTGTTTTAATTAACTTGGTTGCATAAAAAAGTTTACAACACGACTTATTTTAGAGTCTGGTTCCAAGGTGTTTCATTAAAAAAAAATTTGGCGTTGTTTATTTTACCGAGGTATATCTTTCATTAATTAAGGTCTAATTAAAACTTTTTTATTAGCGCTTTTCCAACAGAATTTCTTAGTTGTTTTTGTATCTTTTTCCAATAATTGGTGAAAAGAAAGAATAATTGAATGTTGCCAATAGATTTTTTTATCACAATCACTTCAGTCACTTTGCACTAATTTTTTCACATTAGAGTGGCCTGTGATTTTGAAATTAAATGGCCAACATTGTATAATAAATATATCTTAGTTTTCAATGTTGCCAACTTAATTTCAGTCTCAAGCTATTTTGTTTGAAAATTTTTAAAAAGTTTTTGTTTTTTTTTGGCCAAACATTACTAATTAATAAAACACATTTTAACTGAATAACATTTTTTTTATAATTATAGCTGTCAAGTACAAAATAAACAATAAATTTTGTCATGAAATAAAATAATATTTACAATTGTTAAAGCTGAAAACCTGCACTTTGGACAAAGCGAAAAATTGTTAAAATTTATACACACACAAATGACAGAACAGAGGCTGTGCATATTTTGTCCAAAGTGTGGTCGAGTCAAGCTCTAGTAAAATCTACAGTGTGTTTTTAATGTTGGGCTCTATTTTAAAACAATTCTAATACTTATCTGAAACACTTCAAAAAGTGCTTTCATAATTCGCAATTAAAATCGTTTTGATTTTTTAAAAACACCCTGTAAATTGATTTTTTACGATCTAGTTACAAATTTTAGAAACTTTAGAAAATCTTTTAGGAAGAGACAATTTACATTTAACACAAAATATCGTTCTTTTATTTACAAAATTATTTACAAGTTCGACTGTAGAATGGTGTCGGTATTGGTTTCGATCAAGGGGGCTGTATCGGCCCCCTTTGACAATTTGACATCGATGGTCCAGGGTTCCAGCAATTGGGGCCCATTATGGGTCGGAGTGGAATGGTCTGGGAACTTGACCGACTTTCTTGGTCCTTTGTTGAATATACTGGGTGAGGTTTCGTCGGTACCGAGGGATGTGTGGGGCGCAGTCCCGGTGGGGCTCTGGGTGGGTGTTGGTCGAGTCTCATGGTAGGTGATTGGGCGACGAGTACTTAGATAACTAGTCGCAGTTGGCTGGGAACTGTAGTGGATGTTAGGAACCTGAAACAAAGTCAAGTGTTAGCCCCCTTGAGGCATTTTTTAAGGGGGCGCAGTAGCGGAACTGTCAATCAACACACATTGTTTGCATACAGAGGGGCGCAAAAGCCCGGTTTTTACCCTGCCGTGGAGCAGTCCCGTGGTGGGTAACTCATCGCCGTCGCGAGGGATTTCCTAAGGAAATAATAGTAAATCTATTTTTCTCTTTATTTAATTTTTTAAATTTTTTTGTTAAATATGATTTTATAAGGTTGTTTTTTTATTTGTATTCGAGTAGGTAATCTAAAGGGTCTCAAATTCACTCTAAAACAGTTTTTACTTATTTTGCAAAAAATATTTTTTTTTGTAATTTTTGTAATTAAAGTTGGTAAATTTAAAATTCATACATCAGTAGAAAAAGACAAATTATGCACACAAATGGAAAACCTATCTCTGTCTTTTTCTATAGATGTACATCTTTAATTTCCTAGACTCTACTCTATGTGATTAAGCAACTTTTTTTAGAAATTCAAGACGATTTAAAAAAAAAAGTTACTCAACTGTATTTTTTACATCGGTTCTATAACATTTACATTTTAAGAAAAATTTTTATTGAATGAATAATTTTCGGACATAATTTTATAATAAAAAAAATCTGTAAACCGAATCTAGAGGTTAATTATTTTTCCTATTTATGTAATTTTTTTGTGTCTTTTTACCGATGAATTTTTTAGTTTTACCAAACTTCAAGTGCTAATAAATTAATAATTAATTATTGTTTTGATTAATTTTTACACACTTATTTCTCTTGTGCTCTCTGAGTTTTTTGGAAGTTGAAGTTTATTTTTTTTATTTTTTGTTGAACATTTATGATTGTTTTTTAAGATGTACATCTTTAATTTCCTAGATTCTACCAAATAACAATTTGATTAAGCAACTTTTTTTAGAAATTCAAGACGGTTTTAAGAAAAAAGATATTCAGTTTTATTTTCGTCTTCATAATACATCGGTTTTATAGCCTTTACTTTTTAACGCAAACTTTTCCTGAAAAATGAATAATTTTCAGACATAATTTTGTAGTAGAAAAAAATCAGTAATCCGCATCTTGACGTTAGTTATGAACATCAAATTTTTGTTTACATAATTTAAGGGAAAAAAAAAGTTTGATAGTAGAGTCTAGTAAAATGCAGGTATACTTTGGTAGAAAGATATTTTTCTATTTATGTAATTTTTTTTGTCTCTTTTTACCGATGCATTTCTAGTTTTATCAAACTTCAAGTGCAAATAATTTTTTATTCTATTAATGAATTTTTACACACTTAATTTCACTTGTAGACTCTGATTTTTTGTAAAGGAGTAATTATTAACAATGACAAGAATGTTGAAAAGTGTAGTACAATTTTTGACTTGGGTTTTTTAAACTTCATTATTTTTATAAAATACTTAACATTTTGAATTTTTTATTTATTTTTTATTTAGTTTTGGTATCGGAAGGAATAGTGTTCCACTTTTTTCTAAGGTCGTTAAATTTTACAAACCAAAACTCACGACTACAAAAAAAACTAATTTTTTGTTTAAATTTTATTTTCTTACTCTGTCGCAAAAATATTTCATTAGAAATGTCTTCAAGAGGTAAGAGAGAAAAAAATGACAGGAAATTTACTTGGAAAATATTTTACACGTCCAGTAAACAAATCAGATCCACAATTATGTAATTTATTTTCAGTTACTTTGACGTAAAAAAGCAACTCAAAAGCTAATAATCCACTCTAAAAGCAATTTTTGCAGTAATCTAACTCATAAAAAATTCTTCATGAATAAAAGGTTTTAAGAGGAAATCCTCTTTCAATGCACTTATTTTTTCATTATTTTTTAATCCACGTTTTGTTACCCAAAACAGAAAATTGTTAAAAAATTCATTACATAAATAATTGATTTCACGAGACACCAAACCGAGAGATATGAAAACGAATTTGATTTATTTAGACATCTTTCGAATTGTTCCAAACCCCAATATGTCAATTTTATTGAAAAATATGCACCAAATAACAAATGGAACACAATGAAAAACTTGCCCAATAAATTTTCTGGAAACAAAACAGTTTTGAGGAAATATCTCAGTTTGAAATAAAAAAAATCAGATTTAAATTATTTCAAACCTCGATACATCAAACTTGAAAAAATTCTGGGTAGTAAGCTCACATTTTGGCAATAAATCATTTCCGAAACTATAATTAAGGTTTGTATTGGGTCAATGTCATTTCTTACCCTGTTATTTTGATCGTCTTGAGCCCTCCCACGACCAGCTTTCAACTCTTGATACTGAGATATCACACATAATAAGGCATACACCTGAAAAACTCGATTATTACAAATTAAGCCCCATTTTGCATACTCACATTTAGAGATGTGATGAAAAAGTCTAGTGTTATTAAAATTGCAATACTTGGATTAAACCCAAGCTGGAAAACAAAATTTAATTAAAAATTTTAAGCTATAATTGTCGATCACTCACCGCATGTTCGTAAAATTGGTGACAAATATAGACCAAGTCTTGCAATGTAAATAGGATGATATTTATTATCCAAGGGATTAAAAGAAATTTACAGTCCTGTAAACAAGACAAGTGATTAAATATGCTGTTGGGGGATTATTAATGATCACCTTGTAGAGACCGTAAAGTAGCAAACAAGACGTTAGGATGCCGGAGGATGACGTTGATAAACTAAGAAGAGTGAATATTATGGAAGCTGAAAAATATTTAAATTTCTTTTGAACTTATCAAAGGCTTTCTTAAATTCTTTGGAAACTTTCTATTGGCAGCAATGCAAGATATATTCATTGACAGTCAAAAATTCCATGTACTTACATTCGGATGTAGTATCTGGGTCGAGGATGGTTGATTGGGTTATTTCCGTACAATTGGGAGGACAGTGCTTGAAAAATTCCAACTCCTCGTGCAAAAGGATGGAAGAATGTGCTGCATTTATAGTGTAGTAAAACTGGAACAAAATCATTACTCACTAACGAAAAATAAAATTTAGAAAAAGTGTTGGGCTAAAACAGGGAAAAAATTGCATAGTGTCTGGACCATTTATCACCTAATTTCCATAAACAGAAATTCCTCAAGTTAGCAGAGCGTAAAACGGTCGATAACTGTGCTTGTTTGGGGTTTTGTATATCCTAAAACTTTTGTGTTATTGAAGCAGTGTCCTGAATTCGACGCATGAGATATTTTACATAGTATAGGGTGATTCAGGTCGACGGGCTTTTATAATTAATTATTTTACATGTCTGAAAAATTAATTACAATTTAAGTAAATAATAATTTCGTGTTAATTATTTTTTTTGATTAGAAAATTGTTGATTGGACCAAACTATGGTCAACTCTGTTTCTCGTGTGAAAAAAAAGATGAAACTTATACTTTATTGATTTAGCACATTTAGCACATTTAGCACTCTTCATTCTATATTAAATATCCTAGATTCAACGTTCTACTGTAGACATTCAACCTTCTATATATTCTGTTTTCAATATTCTATATCTACTAGGAGTATTCAACATTCTATACTAACTTCAGACATTCAACCTACGACATATTATAATAACAATCAACATTTTACGTTCAACATTCTTCACTCTATATCAAACATTCTAGATTCAACATACTACTTTAGACATTCAACTTTCTACATTTTCTATTCAACATTCTACATTTGTAGAATAGATATACCAGGTGAATAAAAAGTATGGAACCAAACGTTTTTTGCTTAAATTATTTAGTTTTTGAAAAAACTAATTGATGGGTGATAAAGTACTATAAAAATGTGATGATATCAAAGAATAATTTTTTCAAAATTACTTTTTGTTTTTGAGTTCTACAAAAAAATTAATTTTTTTAAATGGCAACCCACTATAAAATCATTTTTCTCATAAAAGCTATACCTTAAGGATTACAACTATCTGCTTTATATTTAATTATTTCAAAAAAAAAATTTTCTCATAAATTGCAATTTTGACAAAAAAAATCGCATAACTCAAAAACAAAACAAAATTTCGTTCTGAAAAGACGAACACATTACTTTAATTTATATTAATTATTTTATATTCAACATTCTTCATTAGACATTCAACCTTATACCTTTTGTATTCAATGTTGAATGTAGTTTTAATATACTATGTAGAAAGTTGAATGTTGGATATAGAATATGTGTCCGGAAGTTGAGAATGTTGAATATGAATCGTTAAAAGAATGTTTTATTCTACATTAAATATCCTAGATTCAACATTCTACTTTAGATATTCAACTTTCAACATTCTATAAAATGTAAACTGTTTGAAACAATAAATTTTACAACATTTTAATTATTGGAGCTTTACAAAATCTACTTAATTTTTTGTAAAATTTTGTTTGTTGGGTTTATGAACTGTCTTTACTTAAATCAATTTTGTCTACACATTGTGAAAAAAAACGAAAACACTAAGCCTCCAGCTTTGAATAAATTGAAAAGTTGATATTTTCATCTCTCATCAAAAATAAACAAACCGTTGAAAGAAAGCTATACGTATTTAAGGTTTTGTAAATCTTGAGGTAAGTTCATCCGTGATGGATGGATCAGCAGGAGTTAAGCAAGCTTCCTGTTTCTATGACAACCCACGAAGGATTACAAGACTCGCCGGACATGCATACTCCGGGTTAAAATTAACCCTTGTGTTCCGGAGTTTAATCACAATATGACTTCAAGCCTCAGGTGTGATGATGATTCCATGACAACACCCACTTTTAATAAATAACCTTGTTAGGGATTTGAATGTGTTTAACAAAAGTTCCGGAATTGGTCACCGGATTTTCAATTAGTGGAATAAATTTTAATTAAAAAATTATGAGCGGAAATTAATGTTGATAAGAACAAAATGGCCCAAATTGAAGCTTAAACCGAACATAATAGAACGCTTATCTTGGCACGAAACAGCGTTTCACTTCATCTTTTCACCAGCTTTTAAGTGGAACTAATTTCCGAATATCAAAACAATTAAGCGAGAGATTATTTCCTCTTGTAATGATTTGGCAAAATTCAAGTCGAGGGATTTTCTTTGTTACGACCTACATGACCACCAGTACGTGCACATCTTGATCTATTATTAGCGGAGCTTTTTGGAGAAATTTCCTTTGTGTGGGAGAATTAAGGACCTCCAGTGGAACGGAAAACCTAAGAATCCGACTGAAATCAATCCCGAGACGATCGATGAAAAACTGTATTTTTTCATTTTCTAATCGGGGAAAAAGTATTTTAAGTAAATAGACGAGGGAGCAAACACAATTACGGACACTAATGGATATTAGGCGGACAATGTGGTGAAAAGAAAATCGCCGATAGATGAAACGACACAATTTGACGTGAAAAATTCACACTGACAATTTGCTCTCGAATTTTATGAATATTCAATACCAAATTAACAAAGTACTTTAATTAATTGAATAGAAAATGAGCTGAAAGCGAGAAGAATTTAAACGGCGAGTTATTATAGACACATTTTTTAAAATTTGTTTTAAAATAAAAAACATTAAATGTCAAACTCAGAAATGAAAATTAAATGTAGAATGTTGAATAGAAAATGTAAAAAATTGAATATTCAACATTGAATATAGAAAATCTAAGGTTGAATGTCTAATGAAGAATGTTGAATATAAAATGTCAAAAGTTGAATGTCGAAAATAGCATGTTGAATCCAGGATGTTTGTTATAGTGTGAAGACTTGAGTCTAAAATGTTGATTGTTGTTATAGTAGGTCGAAAGTTGAATGTCAATAACATTCTCAACTTCCACACGAGTATTCTAAATCCAACATTCAACGTTATTTCTACATACTATATCTATTCCACAAATGTAGAATGTTGAATAGAAAATATAAGGTAATGTTGATTGATTATAGCACGTCGAAAATTGAATGTCCAATATTATAATATTGAATATTAAATATAAAATAAATGTTGAAAGTGGAATATCGAAAGTTGAATGTTTAAACTAGTATGTTGAATCTAGAATGTTTGACATAAAGTGAAGAAGGTTGAATATATAAAGCAAAATGTTGAATCTAGGATATTTAATGTAGAATCAAAAATTTTAATATTTAATTAATATTTATCAATATTTAACATTTTCAACTTCCACATACGTATTCTACATCCAACTTCAACTTTCTACATATTAAATTAAAACTACATTCAACATTCTACGTTCATTCATACATATACCTATTCTGCATTCAATATTCAACTTTCTAAATTTTATATTTATTTTTTTGCGTTTATAGTCAACATACTGCATGCAATATTTAGAATTTTTCTTAAACATTTGTTATTTTCCATTCAACAATCTATATTCAAAGTTCAACATTTTACATTCAATAAATGTTTCAGTTTTATACTATTCCTACATTTAATATTCTTCTTTCTACATTTCAGGTCCTACATTATATTCTAATATTTTATACTTAAGTAATCAATTATGACAATAACACTTGATTCACCATATGTGTTTTTTCTTGTTTTTAATTTCGTTATAAATCTATTAATTTGACTTGAGGTTTTTAAATATTAAACTCAGGAAACGGCGTAAAGTAGATAAAGTAATCTTGTTGGTTTTGCAAAACTTTAACTTTGTGCTGAAATAAAAGAAGTTTTCACAACTTCCAGTAATTAAAATAAAATTGAGACGCTGTAAAATTTATTGCTTTAGCTGCCTTTTGGGATCACGAATTTATAAGCGTCGTTGCTTTGAAAGCGACTAAAAACACTTATTTGTCAATTGAAGTGTAATTCCAACGATTTTCGTTCGGTTTGGAAACTTTGCAATAAATGAGAATTGTCATGATAAAGCAAAGTCAAAACAAATTAATTTTTATAAAACAACCAATTTCAAAGTTTGATTAGAAAACTCATAACACAATAAATTAAAAGTTGCTTAATTATGATGATATGTTGGTTAAGACGCAACTAAATTCGATCGATTCATTAACAACTTGCAAGTTTGTATGCACGAAGTTGCAAACATCGTGTTAATTACTTTTTTATGTTTGGCTTTGTGTCAAGTTTGGAAATTTTAAACAAGGAAAAAGTTTAGTCGATAAAACTTGAACCAATTTATGAAATGTTTACTGTTATTTTATCCCAGAAATCGATTAAGGTCGAGGGAAATATTTCATTTTACAATTAATTGTTTACGTCGAAAAATAAATTCGTTTATTGACCAAGACTGAATTGTGTGTTAAGTGGATGGTTTCAGATAACCACTATATTTTTTGCTATTTCTTAGAGTTTTATGTCGTGTCTCCTTACGCCCATAAAATCCCAAATATGCTTTTGGCGTAATAAACTGGACACAATTAATCGCTTTTTGTGGATTTAGGACGATTTTGGTGGATGCGCCGGGCCAAAACAAAAATTTATATCGATCGAAAGCTTGTTGAGTAAATGGGAAATAAATTTTTGGACGGAACTGTTACAAATAAATAAAAACGACTTTTCTATTCACTTACTAAAATCTATCAGCGAATGCTTTTAAGGGATTATGTGTGTGTTTACCATTTCATGACAAAACCACCACCAATTAAAATTTCTAGACATTACAAGTGTTTGTTTTAACGGAAGAAAATTTCGCAATTAAGTTGTCAGTATGCACTTTCGGATCAGAGGAAATTTAGTCTCTCTCACCCTAAATTTCCCCAAAAGAGGAAAAAAATTGAACTAAACATTGATTTTCAAATCGATGCGTCATGCAAGCTAGACAGGAGGAAATGTGCTCTAGTTGAACCGAATTGAAAGGATTATTTCGGGTTTTACAAATCTAAAATTGCTTTAATTTACTTAGGGTTCACATTCCCATAATGGCCTCATTTAGGTGAAGGTAGTTCAAATTTCACGCACTAAATTTATTTCCCCAGATTACGAAGGGTTTTACATTAGATTATCTGCTTTATAAATAAGGAAGACACTTTTTGCTTCGCTAATGATTCAATAGAACGCTAAATAATAATTAAAGGCCAAAATGAAGCAAAAAAACCCGAACTGGAAATCAATAAATCGCTCATCTATCGCAAAATTTCCCACAGTTTTTCACAGACGGTTACTTAATCGAACTTTCGGACTTGATTACAAAAACTCTAATGTCTTGTGCGACTGCAAAAAGTTTCCGGGACAAAAAATAAATACGCAAAAAAATTGTAACATTTTTGCAGGCGCAAAAATAAATATTTCTAGTTGATTAAAAAAGAATTTTGATAGTAGTAAACGATAGATTTGATGTTTGATATTGTATAAATTTTTTAACATATGGCAGAGAGACCTTAAAAATTAAATTTGGAGGAAAAAAATCAATTAACTGGAATATTTTCTACATGATAAATTTCTTTGTTTTTTTTCTGTAGTATTTGAAAAAATAAAATATGATAAAGTTGATATGTTTTGAACATTGAAAATCTGAATTTTAACATTAAAAAAACTGCTATGGTTTAAAGAAACCACGATGCAAGTGAAACTTTTTTTTGGATCAATACACTGATCAAAACACACAAATACCAAATTTTGAGGCGATGAAATAAAAGTTTCACTTAAAAATTCCAATAGAAAAATATTTTTTTTGAAAATTTGATTTTTAGGGTCTCACTGACATACACTAAACATTTTGAACAATATTAAAGCATCATTGAAGTCCTCTATTATTTGCACCAATATTTTTTTTTTAATTGGTTAGAAATATTTATTAATGCGCCGCCTCTAAAACTTGGTACACCTTGTATGCAATTCAGCGTAATTAAATCTCCTGAAACACAACATTCCATTGTAAGAAATTGAATGAAGCCGGGTTTAATAAAGCCATGATCTAAATTGAATGATTGTGCATGAATTTCGATCAAGGAACAGAATATTCAGCAAACACAATTAATTCTCTGCTAATAAAAGTCCTCAAAAAGATACAGCTGCAGTCGTTTCGTTAATATAATGCAATTTTTCGCCGACTTTTATTCGTCATAAAATGAAATAATTCATGGAACAACATCAAAAATTTATGGCTTTTAATTTATGTGTCATAAAATTACTACCGGAGGATTCTCGAAGAGATTGAACAAATCGCAACTGGAGATTTATTTATTTTCTCTCATAGTAATTATTTTTCTCTCATTCTTGACCAGTAACAGCGGTTTTTTTGCCCCCAACACTACTAATACTATTTAAAAACGTGTTATCTAATTTACTTCCTCTCTGAAATAACTCACAAATTGTTTTCCTGCCTGTCAATCACACCTAATCGAATAAAGCCCAGCTTTATGGACGCAGGTTTTTATTGGGTTATTTATTTTGGCATATATGTGATTTATGCGCAGGTAATTATTCAAAAACGTCCAATGAAAATTAATTTTCAATAAACTTGATCACAAAAAACGATAAAATTATTTGAACTTTGATATAAATAAAATTTGAGTATAAAACGGTTTTATTTACGTCGGCTGCTCGTTTTACATTTGCAACAAAGTCTTCTTCATGGTAGTTACAGTTAGAGTGGTAGTGGGTAAATCTTGCGCTACTTTTATGACTAGTCTCTGTATAGTGTCTGTAATAAAGATTTATTACGAATATTAGACTTAATTTAATAGTTGTGTTCTAAAATGCTGCTTTAACAAAATTGAAGTATTTAGATGTCTGGCACTCAATTCTTTAACCAAAAGCCGGGCTTGAATTGAGCTACATTTCACCTAAAAGCGAATTTAAAGTTTTATCACTTTTGAAGCTATATCTGGCGATTACGCGAAAACTATCAATTGTGGATAAAAATCAAGGTTTTTGTAACAAACGAACGGTTTTGGAGCAAAAAATTAACACAAGTAAAATATTTTCAGATAAAAAATTACTCTTTTCCGGGAATTTTTAACTTACTGAATTGTGATTTTCACACAATTTTAGACGAAATTTAAACTTTCTGAAACGTCAATTGCACACTTTTTATATCAAAAAATGTTAAAGCATTATCAGCTGAGAAAGTTATTCAATCTTCAACTGTAGAGAAAATTAAACAATAATAAAAACACTTGTACGAATGAGTAAGAATATAAATGCTACACGGTCAGCTGATGCGCCGCCATACTGGCCTTGGCTGCTCTGCCATTTTACCCCTACTTTGTGGCCGGCTGTAATGCGACATGCGATAGATGGATGAAAAATTTTGAGGCGATGGAATAATAGTTTCACTTTAAAAATATAAAAAATAGTACAGTCAATATTTAAGATTAGAAAAAGTATAGTATTAAACTTGTGAGAAATGATCATTTTCACTCGTCTTCGCCGTGTTCATCTTCGTGGAAATGGCCAACTAAAATTTTTTTTTTTTGGGTAGTTTTCTTATTTATTATTAATAAGATTTGTTATTATTTAGTGTAAAATTGGGTAATTTACAATTATTGAATAATTGTTCGAAAATTCTAGAAGTGGTTACAATTCTCAGGTGATACGTTTTTTGTGGTATGACAAAACCCCAAAATTATTAGATATTATTGCTTTAAATGGGATAACTTTTTATGTAATTATTCACACCATTTCAAGCAATATTCAAAGTGAAATTATGCAAGGTTTTCAGTTATCACCGATTATTTAAACTTATTTCCGTCGATTACTCAAAGAAAAAAACGAATCTTGACTTTTCAGACAATTTTTCAGGAATTCTAAAACTTTTCCCAGTAAAATATTGGGTGATAATTTGAAAACTATCCAAATCCACACCTTTGTGTTTCGCCCAAGATTTGCCGAATTTAATGTAATTTTTTTACTGTTAATTCCTCGAAAACTTTTTGTACGATTCTACATAAAACACTAATAATTCTGAAAAAAATAATTCCACTTTTACCTTCGGATTTTACATTAAAACGTCAAAGAGATCGTGGAAAACTTGTAATTCCACAACAACTAGTTTTTTATTCAGTGTAATTTTTTTGATTTTATTGAAATCAGATAAAACTTTTACTCTATTTGGTTATAAAATTTTAACCAAAATGAAGCTAGATCATTAGTGACTATTTGAATTTATTTCAGTTTATGTGTTACCCAAAGAAAGAAAAAATGATTTTAACATTATTTGTCTTGACTACTCCAAAACAGTCAATTTTAGAACAATAATAATTAAACAAACTTTTTGGACGATACTAAATTTTATATTCAAACAACCAAAAAAAATTAGAAAAATCTGACTTAGACTATTTTGTGGATTATACTCAAAAAAGAGTAAAATTTTACACAAAATTTCAGGAATTTGAAAAATACTTTTAACTAGTGTAATTTTCAGTATTTGATAATAATTTTCTGTGTTTATGTCCGAGTATATCTAGAAAACAAAGAATAATAAGCTGAAATGAGAAAACCGTTACTTTTGAAACGCTATGAAAGAAAAGGTGAACCTTTTCATATACACACATAAACCGGTCGTTATTGGTTTTACCTCGAAACGAATATTTTTCGTGCTTCAGTCCAAAAAAATGCCGATTTAATTCCAATTCTTTTTGTTTCAAGCGAAATTTATGTAGCGTTTCATTTCTGCGTGAAAGCTTCCCTCTGAAATGTAAATTTCCATTTTTTATGTGTGCGATATGGGTCAGTCGCATCCATCCATATTTCCAATAAAAGGTGTCTTTATGATGCAACTGATAACAGAATTACGACGCATAAACCGCATTATTATTGCTTTTCTCCGATTTTAGAACACTCTCATAAAGTTTAATTCGATTCGGTCATAATTGCGCGGGCAGAATTCCAATTTTACATCTAGATACATTTTATAACATGATAGTTATTTATGGTGAAAAAAATCTGGTGTGAACATCACACGACTTTCCTTATCCTACTTATTTGGAAAACATCCTAATAACGACAATAGTTGTTGCGGGTTTAAGTTCGGTACCCATTATTATTATTATTTTATTACATTTTACTGTTTAATAAGGTATACAGGGTGTTCCATTTTTATTGTTACAAATTTAAACAGGCGAAGAATATTCGATTTTAAGATAAAAGCTTCCTATGAACATTTATTGAAAATTACTATGTAAGGGAGCTACACTCTCTGAAAGATGTGCATTGTTTTAATGGATTTTGTTCAATATTTTAGAAACCATTTTAGATAAAATTACAAAATTTGGTACAGTTGATTACCTTTCTGGCTAAATTTATAATCAGGGGCGTCTTAAACCAGAGGGGTTTGTGATAAAAAGTACTACAACTATTTTGACTAAAGTTTCTTGTTACTTTCAAAAACAAAAATGCTAAATTTCATAGTGTTTTACAAAAAAGAGGTCTTTTGTGTTTTGCGATAAAACTTACCTTAATATTCCTGTTACACTTGTTTTGTTGTGTTTTTACCGAAAAAAAGTGGTCAAATTTGGTCGAAAATCATATTATTTTTGCTTTTTTGAACGTTTTAGCATGTTATTAAGAAAAACTCAAATTTTGAATAAGACTTCATCAAGACAAGATAAAAAATTACAAAATTAAATCGAAAATGGGGCGTTTAAGAAAGTTCTTCAGCCAGAAATGCAATTTTTTGCAAAATTTTGTTAAAACGGGTCCAAAAATTGACAAAAATTGTGCTATTTTTGCTTTTTTAAGCAGTCAAATACATTTTTGAGCTAATAAACTGAGTTTTTTCGCTAAAACAGACCAAAACTGACCAAATTAGATCGAAAATGATAATATTTTTGCCGTTCTAATTATCTTTGTACATTTTTAGTATAAAATTTTGTTCAGAAAGGTCCAAAAATTACCAAATTGGATCGAATATTATGCTATTTTTGACATTTTCGAGAGTAAAAACATGTTTTTCTGCTAAAAACTTTTTTTTCGCAAAATTTCACTAAAATAGGCCACAAAATTACTAAACTAGATTCAAATTACCGTTCTATTTTGGTCAATTTTATTGGATTTATTTTGGTGACCTAAAAATCGACTTTTTTTTTGAAAAATTTTATTCACAAGCAAAATACCATCAAGTTAGTGCACCTTTAAAAGCGTTTAACATGTTTATGAGTTAAAAGCTGTTTTTTTTTTGAAAGATTTTGCAAAATTTTGGCAAAAAATAACCAAATTTGGTCGAAAATAACATTATTTTTGACTTTTTCAGTTAAAAATGCACTTTTCCTTTCCGACATTTTGTTCAAGTAAGCCGAGTAATCTTCTAATTAGATAGGAAATGGTGTTTTTGCTTATTTTTGAGTAAAAATTTTAATTGTTTTTGATCAAAACATGTCCAAAAATTAAATAGGTAAAAAATTAATATTTCCAACTATTTTCAAACAAATTAAAACGTTTTTGAGCGAAAACAGATTTTTTTCACAAAAATTTGCTAAAATACCCAAATTAGGGGTTGAAAACGAAATTATTTTTGCCTTCTTCAAGTAAAATTTTACCCAAATGAGCCAAAAAATTAGCAAATTAAGTTGAAAATGGTATATTTTTTGGTATATTTTTTTAAAAACTAACTATTTTGGCTGAAGTTTCTTTTTAAATTCCATAGTTTTTCACAAAAAAGAGTTCTTTTACGTTTCTTCGATACAACTTTATTAAAGACGCACCCCTTTCAGAGGGTGTAGCTCCTTTACAAAACATTTTTTGATACACGTTTATAGGAAACTTTTGTCTTAAAATTGAATATTCTTTTACCTGCTCAAATTTTTAACAATAAAAACACTCTGTATTTCATGATTCTAAATAATTTTATCGATCGAACGGTGCGACCGATTTTTACCAATTGTTTCGTGCTACGTCCCCTTTCTACAAATAACTTACATACCAAATTTCAAGTTTCTATCTCCTATGATGCTGTTTAGGATAAGGAAAGTAAAAACACAGTCAGTGATAAATGAAGTTTGGTTAATTAAGCAAAGATAAACCGCAAAATAATAAACATGTATTAATCTCTCGGTTATGGAACCGTTTATGGTGCTAATAAGGCCGAGATATGGTCATATTTGTACCACAGCTTCCGCAATATTGCACACTTGTGGTTTAATCAAAATTTCTAATAGAAATATTTCATTTTCTCTAAAGTTGTGTTTTTGTGATGCATTTTATTAATTAATTCCGCCTCCAGGAGGTGCAATCGATGGAAGAGTCTTAAGCATTTTAGTGGCTTCCACCACTAAACACTCGACTAAAATGACTTTTACGGCCCATTTTCGTAAAAGCGTTTAAGGCGTTTTAATCAAACTTTGAATATTATTTGTTTCAGTTTGTTGTGAATATAAATGAATTTTTAATGTCGCATTGTGAACTTTCTTGTTGATATTTATCGATTTTTTTCACAACAAAATTAATAAAAGTTTCACTATTAAACGAGGAGTTTTAATAAGAATGTCAAATATTTAAAAACGTGGCGGTTTTAATGAAGTCAAGAATCTAATTTCAGCGAAATTTCATAAAAATTAGTTTCTGTCTGCAACGCAGACTTGTATTAATTTAGTTACGATGCAATCATGTGTGTTCTGGTAACTATTGTGAATAACATTTTGCACCCCGAAGGCTCATTTTCATTAGTTAATTGAATTCCTGAGTTTGCGTAAATTAAAGGAAATGAAAGAATAAAAACCCGGATTTTTTTCCATGGGACTTACCCTATGAGAGATATTTTAGTCAATTACTCGGTTTATTTTGCGCGAAAAGCGTTTGTTTTTAAAGACAATAAAGCGCAAATCATGTGGTGCTAATCTTATGTCGACGAGACTATTGTGTCTGAAAATACTGTAGCTAAGCTTTCGGAAACCTACTTCGAGTACGTAATATCGCGATGAAAAGTCAACGATAAATGAAAATCTCGAGTTTTTCTTTTTATGTCATTTACTACATAAAAGAAGCGAGATGTTATGGTTTCTTCGAGCGATTTTTATGTTTGAAAATATTCTTGCAACATCAGTAAATAAAACTTTTTCCTTTTTGTGTTACAAAATTTGTTATGTTTTACTCTTGAAATAATTAATTGTTGCCTATTTATGGGTAATAACTATCGATTAACTATAATTGAACAATTAATTTTAATTCACCAATTTTATGTTTAATTTAAATGGAAATCATATTTTTTATGACTGCCAAAATAAGCAGAAAACGGTTGTTTCAGATCAAAATAATTTTGTTTTTAATTAATTCCCAACATTTTTCAAATCAAAAGATTTCGCCGAAACAAGTATAGAAATTGTTGTTTTTGGTCAAAAAAAAACATTATTTTAGTCAATTTCAATTGATTTAACGCGATTTAAGCCAAAAAAATCGATTAAAAACTAAAAGTAAGAAAACGGTCGTTTCAAGTCAAAATGAAAAAATTTCGAGCGGTTTTGGCACTTTTTTTTCCAAAAAATTATCATTTTATGCCAAGATCAGACAATTGCAAACAATTTGGTCCAATTCTAGAACTCAAAGTTGACTCGAATCGAGAAATTTCGCCGAAACAAGTAGAAAAATCGTGTTTTTTTGTCAATTCTACACGTTTTTGGGACGTTTTGAAGAGAGTAAATCGACGAAATTTAAGAGATTTTGGCGGAGAAGAATGAAAATCGTCATTCATGTCAAAATAACGTCGTTTTGGTCAATTTCAATTCATTTAGAGCGATTTAGCGCGATCCAAAATTGAAAATTTTGGCAAAATAAGCAAGAAAATGTTCGTTTTAAGTCAAAATAAGGGCAATTCCGAGCATTTTTCACAAGTTTTGGAAAAAAATTGACTAAAAAGAAAAGATTTTGGCAAAAAAGCTAAACAATGATCATTTTTTGCACGTTTTGTTGAGAATAAATAATTTCAAAAAAATCGACACAAATCAAAAGATTTGCTGAAACAAGAATGGAAATTGTTTTTTCTTTATCAAAAAAACGTTACTTTGAATAATTTCATTTGAGTTAACGCGAATTAAGCCAAGAAATTGGTTAAAACTAAACACTTTGGCTGAACAAGTAAGAAAATGGTCGTTTCAAGTTAAAATAAGAGCAATTCTAAGCATTTTTGACAAGTTTTGGAGAAACATTGACTAAAAACAAAAGATTTTGGCAAAAAAGCAAGACAATGATCTTTTTTGTACGTTTTGTTCAAAATAAACAATTTCGAAAAATTTAATTAATTCTGAAACAAAAAATCGACTCAAATAAAAAGATTTTGCTGAAACAAGTATGGAAATTGTTGTTTTTGATCAAAAAAACGTTATTTTAGTCAATTTCAATTCATTAAGCGCAATTTGAGCTGAAAAATCTACTCAAAACTGGCTAAACAAACAAAAAAACGGTTGTGTAAAGTCAAAATAACATTATTTTTAGCTAATTAGAAGAGAATTTTTCAAACGTTGTGAAGCAAGAATCGACTAAATACTAAATACTAAATCTTTTGATTTTGGTCAAAAAACAAGAAATATTTCAGGTCAAAATAACACAGTTTTTAAACATTTTTATAGTCAAAGTAACGCTATTTCAAACAATTTAATTCAATTCTGAAAAAAGAAATCGATTTAAAATAAGAGATTTCACTGAAACAAGTATAAAAATTGTTGTTTGTGTTAGAAAAACGCTATTTTTAGAATGTTTTGAAGACAGAAAATCGACAAAATTTTGTCGAAAAAATATAATCGACTCAAAACTAAAAACTTTGACAAAACAAGCACGAAATAACTTTGTTTTCAGCCAATTCAGAGTGTTTTTGCACATTTTGGACGAAAATCTTTATGCATTTCAATCAATTCGAAGTCTTAAAGTCTCAAATTTATAGATTTTTGGGCGAAATAACTAGAAAAACTTTTCTCCTATGTTACAATATTTGAACTATTGTTACGTTTCACCCTGGAAATGGCACTGATTGATGGATCTGCTATTGGCAAGCATGCACGATTAATTGTTGCGTTATTATTGATAATGACTATCGATTAACTGTAATTGAACAATTACCCTTAATGCTCAAATTTTATGTGGAATGTAAATGTAAGTTTTTAAATTTATAAAAAATTCCTCAATTAGAGTAAAAATCCGTACAAAAGCATTGTGCTCTACAACAATCAAGCCCGAGGCTTTCTCAAGAGATTTGTGTATGTAACAAGCAAAAAATGTGTTTATTCTGTTTCAGCGAAATGATTATTTATTTAGAAATTTTGAAATGTTGTTCGTATTTGGAACTTTAAGGTAAGAAACAAGGCTATAAAGCAGCTTTCGCCATATTTCCTAATGGACGCGAAGGAAATAGTTGGAAAGCAACTTCGACAATAACAACCACCTTTATGTGAATTCGTGTGCAAAGAAACGCAAGATTTGTAAATATTCTGAGGCTTTT
This sequence comes from Tribolium madens, assembly GCF_015345945.1. Lineage (NCBI taxonomy): Eukaryota > Metazoa > Arthropoda > Insecta > Coleoptera > Tenebrionidae > Tribolium > Tribolium madens. The sequence goes on from NW_025401069.1 coordinate 12,897,982, forward strand.
TCCCGTTTCTTGAAACCAATTTCACATCGTTTCAAATTGAGTTTTATTGCGAAAAAACTTAGGTTTTGGGATAATTTCATTATCTCGGAGAGTGCAATAACAGTAACTTGCTGTCTAAAAGCATCATTTTGTTAATGTTAATTTCAGTCCCTTATTCATTGCTCGCGTTGCGACAAACACTTAAACTCCCACAATGTCAACATTGTTACTTGGATTTTCGAGCTTTTCACTCTGATGGAATCCAATATCGAAGGATATGCGAAAATAAGCGACAACACAGCTGACGGGTGAAGGTTTTAGTCCAATTATGTGCAAATTTTCCAATTTTTCAAAATTTCTTGAAAACTGTAGTCGCATTTTTTCAGTTTTTAAATATTTTTTCACCGATTTTGCATTGATTTGCACTCTGACATTGTCTTGTAGTAAGAATCTTGTGATGGATTATTTCCGGGTCTGAAAAGTCAAAGAGGAATTTTGTGGAACAACATTTAGCTGTGTTTTCGTTCGAGACGATTCCACCAGCTTAAAACAATTAAATTTACTAGATTTGAGCTGAAAAGGTACCAAATTCTCACCTATTTTCACCAAATTGCAAAATTATATGATTTAAAAATCTCTCAAAACTGTTCAAAAACGTACTTAAATGTTCGAAAAATGAAAAATAATTTGATTTAATCTAATTCTATACTTTTTGGCAAAATTTTTATTTAATTTTGGGTAACTATTAAAGTTTGTGACAAAAAATGTATTGGCAACACTGGATTATTCGTAATTCTTAAAAATTTGTTATAAATAAAAGTTTGAACGTTTGAATTTGAAAATCAAGTTTGCCAAACTAAAATTGTAAATTTGACTCCAACTTAAGGTAAAAATGACAATCATTTACAGTGAGCCGATATTTAAGTTTTTACTTGAAAAACATTTTAAAACACTTGATAAGGGCAAAAATAATGACTTAATTTGATGTTTTTTTGATTTTTTTAGCAAAATCTTGCAATTAACAACATTTCTAACTATATTATGTGTTTTTCGTCCTATTTTTTTGACAAGATTTCACTCAAAAAGAGCTAAGTCAAATGAAACAAACAAAATAACATCAATTTAGATTTATTTTTGTTGTGTTTAAGCACAATATCCTGAAAAATAAATGATTTCTGGTTCAAAAACGAAAAATCGAGCTGAAATGATATAATTTCAATCTAATTTAATAATTTTTCATCAAAAATTTGAATGTATTTTAAAAATGTGCTGAAAGTCTGTAAAAATACAAAAATAACACTAGTTTTGGCCTAATTTAACATATTTTCGGTTTATTTTTATTGAAATTTTACAAAATAGTTCTGTTTCTGTCTAAAAACATACTAAAACGCTCAGAAATGGACAAAATAATGTACTTTTTGACCCGTTTTAGCGATTTTTTCACCTTGTTGAGTAAAATATCGTTTAGAAAAACGAAACTATCTCTGGATTTTGTTAACTTGTTTTTGAGAAAATTTAGCATTTGAGTTTCTGTATAAAAAACGTGCAAAATGCTCAAAAAATACAAAAAATATCAATAATTAAAAATCAAATTAATTTGGGTCAATACCCGATTAAAAAAAATAATTTCAAAATACATTAATTTTTTGCTGGAACTACAGTCACGTTTCTAAAAAATCATCAAAAATTATTCACCAAATCATTAAACTAGTATAAATTTTTTTACTAGACCTGGCAATTGTTTAAAATTGGAAACAAACTTCCATTACACTCGGAATTGTCAATTTGATTATTGATTTTTATCAATCGTTATCTAAGGTGAAGGTCACTGATAAATCGGGCTTTGATTAAATCAGAATTGCGAGATATTAATAGGACTGATTCATTCTTCTGGAAGTCTGAATAATCAATATCAGGGCATTTGGTGTCTTGTTAAGTGTTAATTTTGTGACAAACTTTTCAATTTCTCTTCAGAAAACAACGATTTCTAATTAGGCTAAACTTTATGGTTCAAATTAAACTTATGTGCGTGTAGGTGGATTAAATTAATAATTTTCAAGTGAATCATATTTTGTTAAGACCCTCAAGGGAAATCTTAATACCAACGTTAAACTAAAAATAGCAGTTGTCTGAATTTCAATTAAAACGGCAATCGTAAAAAATATTAATAAACATTGCGAGATTAAAACGTTCACTTTGAAAAAGCTGTGCAAATTTATTTTGACACTTTTGTAAGATAGTATAGGGGGAGGTTGAAAGATTTATTTTTTCCAAGCACACCTCGATCGCGAAATGTTTAATAATTCTGTGGAATTTATTTGTGTTTTTGTGTTTGCAAATGGAGCGTAAATCAGTTAAACAAAAGCTAATTACGGTATTGAAAATCCGATATTTCGTGATGCAAAATTAGTTAAGCGCAATGAGAGTATTATTTGGTTCAGAACAAAACTTTTAGATAAACACCTCTACAAAATGTTAAACAGTAACAAAACTCTTAGTTAAAGTTGTTCAACATGTCGTAAAGTTGTGTTTCAAAATTTTGTAAGCATGAAATCAGATTCCTTATCAAAAGCCTTTGTTTTTAATAATACTGTGTTAATATCATTTTTCATAAAATAAAAAACTTATAAAACAACTTAAATTAATTTAAAGCAAAGGTAATTTATCTTTATTTACGTTGTGCAAACTTTACATTTATTTGTTACGTCTTTCATTATGCTATAGCTATTTCTTGTAACAAAAACAATAAAAAATATTTTTTTAATTGTTAAAATTGTTTCATTTAGCCAGTTTGAAATGTCATTATGGAGCAAAAAGTAAAAAATCGTCGTTTTGGCGTTGTTTCACTCAATTCCGAGCGTTTTTGCCACGTTTTGGGACCAAAAATTGACTAAAAACAAAAGTTTTTGGTAAAAAACAAGAAGAAAGATTATATTAGATCAAAATAATGCTGTTTGACACGTTTTGTAACTAAAAATAAAAGATTTTCCCAAAAAGGGAAGAGAAAGACTATTTTCGGTTAAAATAACACTAAATTTAACAGTTGCAAAGATTTTTGGGGCCTTTTTGGGGCCAACAATTGACTAAAAACAAAAGTTTTTGGGAAACAAACAAGAAAAATAATTATGTTAGGCTAAAATTATGTTGTTTTTCGGACGTTTTGTAACTAAAAATAAAAGATTTCGCCACAAAATAAAAAAAATGACAATTTTAAGTTAAAATAACGCTAAATTTAACAGTTCCAAGGATTTTTGTCACGTTTCGAAACCAAAAAGAGTATAAAAACATAAGATTTTGTAAAAAAAGCAACAAATAATGACCAGAAAGTTTGATTAATGTTTCATAAGACTCTTTATTTACATGATTTTTTTTACAATTGAAACAGGACGTTATAGAGCCATCATCAGCTATATGTTTTACATTCCTTCAATTTACAAAATTTGATGGTAACGTCCTGTTTTAATTGTAACATGTGTTATGTAAATAATGGGAAGATCCAAATACAAGAATTTATTAAAGAAATAATCATTTTAGGTGAAAATTATGCCGTTTTTAACAATTTTGAGACAAGATTTAAAGCTAAAAATCGACTAGGAATATAAGATTTTGGCAAAAAAGCTAGAAAATGTTCATTGTAGATCAGGTCAGGTCAGGCCAGGTCATTCAAAATAATCATTTTAGGTCAAAATTATGCCGTTTTTGACAATTTTGAGACAAGATTTAAAGCTAAAAATCGACTAGGAATACAAGATTTTGGCAAAAAAGCAAGAAAATGTTCATTGTAGATCAGGTCAGGTCAGGCCAGGTCATTCAAAATAATCATTTTAGGTCAAAATTATGCCGTTTTTGACAATTTTGAAACAAGATTTAAAGCCAAAAATCGACTAAAAATGCAAGATTTTGGCAAAGAAGCAAGAAAATGTTCATTGTAGGTCAAAATAACGCTGTTTTAGAAAAAAATTGGGCGTTTTTTGGTACCTTTTATACCCTAAAAAAATCTTCATTTTATGTCAAACAATTTCGAACAATTCAGTTTAGATTTCGCTGAAACAAGTGTTTCTAGGCAGAAAAACGCAATTTTCAATAATTTTAAGCGTTTTTGGCCCGTTTTAAGTCAATGAAAGTCAAAAGTTTTTACTAAAAAAGTAGTAAAATCGTTTTATGTCAAAATAATGTTAGCATCGCTTAATCAAGCAAGAAAACAAGCGTTTCAGGTCTAAATAATGTTGTTTTCAGACAATTTAGAGCGTTTTTTGAACCTTGTAAACTTAAAAATCGAGAGATTCTATAAAAAAAAATACAAAAGTTTTAATTTTTTTTAAATTACAACTAATTTCAAGTTTAGTTTGCAATTTTTTTAAACGTTGTAAAAAAACTTGAAAAAGTGTTAAGTTTAGACCAAAAGTAATAAATGCAGAAGAATTTTTGTCTAATTTTGCCAAAATTAAAATCCCAACAGTATCAAAAAGGTATTGTTTTGTTTTGTCCTATCTTATATACAATTTTACAAAACAATAAAAATAAAAAAGGTAAGAATTTTGGAAAACAGCACCAAATTGAAGCATATTTTTTTAGTTAATAAAATGAAACAAAATGATTAAAGTAATAAAAAATTAATGAAAAAGTGCTTTGATGGAATTTTTTAGTTCATTGCAACACAAAAGCAGTGCTAAATGCCGTTCCGTCTCTCATTACAAACTCCATCAAAGGCATTTTTGGTGCAATCGCTGCTTCGCAATCGCCTTTATCTCTGATTTGAAATAACTCAAATGTCAAGACTCTTATTTTATTTTCATTAAAGACAAATTATTTCAGTCCGTGTTGTCTGTGCTAGAATTTCAGCGTAAAATCATTATTCCAACTCTGCATTACATTCAGTGCATGAAATGCAAAAGTGATAAACTCCTCGTTGGAGGCTTTTAGCGTAATCGAGTTAGCAAATATACAGTTTAGTAGCGACGACTTGTTCTCTCAAAAATTCTTGATAAATAGATGGTAACTTAAACTGCTTTCTACTCGATCGGAGAAATAATTTTTTATATCAAGGACTAAATTTGATATAGGAATTTTATCGCTGAATGAACATAACGTTGTTGGAAGTATTTTACGAAAACGTTAAACGATGTAGCGACATCGGCCCTAATGCATCACATAAATTCAGACTTAAATGATATTTGTCAGTGTTTGTTTTTTGTACTTCTTCGAGGGTATTGTGGGAGTGAAAAATTGACACTACAAGTGGGACAACAACCCATTTTTGTCTGCATTATCCTACGACTTGAAGATTTTCAACACACTTTTTTCCCTTTCACCCACTTCCAATTTCACACTCTATAAATTGATTAACCAAACCGATACGGTCCAAGTTTTGATAAAATTAGAAAAACGTGGCCTTTTTCATCCCATAATCTTGTTAATGAAATATTTATTAGTTTTTACTTTCCTTATCCTATAAGGAAATACATTACTATATGAATTATAGTTTCAAGACACTAAAAAAGAGCTAGAAACTTGAAATTTGGTATGTAAGTTACTTGTAACAAGGGGACGTAGCACGAAACAATTGGTAAAAATCGGTCGCACCATTCGGCCGCAAAGACCAAAAAAATCAATATTAAACGGTTGAAGATACTATACATAAATTCATGGGGATAAAAATTATTTTGAATCATTAAACAGTAAAATGTGATAAAATAAAAATAATAATGGGTACCAAACTAAAAACTATAATCTATGATCTATTTCGTATGTAATCCGGCATGTGGCACTAACGCAAACGTTAGGTTTGCTACTCGGATTTCCAAGGATGTTTACCAAATAAGTTGGATAAGGAAAGTCGTGTGATGTTCGCACCAGATTTTTTTATTAGTTTTTTTATTTCCTATTTTTTTCTCAATTTCTTTTCTTTCATTTTTATTGTTTTATTAAACTTTAAATGTGTTTTGCATTTGTGTGAAGAAAATTAGTTTAGTATTACAACACCTTTATTTGCTTCAAATTACAAAACAACGCTTGGTATGGGACACAAAAAGTGGCAACAAAGAGATTACTTTCATTATTTTGTGTCAGAGAGACGCAATTTGGTTTTATTAACACGAATGTGAATATAAACAAAGTGGTGGCACGTGTTTCTGGTAAATGAAAGAATAAAGTTTAATTTTTTAGTGCAATCATGTAGGGTAAGTACAGGAGAGATGAACCACAATAATTTTAATTGTATCAACATAAAAATTGATATATTCTGATGTATAGTCCATCTCTCCCGGCTTCACCCTAAAACTCATGTTGACACCTTTGAAATGTGAATTGGACTTGCTATCGCGCTTTAAATTTAATTGAATTTTTAACTGTGCGAAATTTCATTTTGACTTAAAATTAAATATCGATTTTTGTGTAAGTGAGAAATGGGTTTGCTAATAATAAAAATTGTTGCCACTTGTGGTGCAAATTGTCAATTTCTGATTTCTAATTACTTCAGAAACAATTCTCTAATTTAAACTTGATGGAAGGTTGTTAGTGGCAGTAAACAGCAAACACTATGTATGGTAATAAGCTTCTGCTTCGTACTGATATCACTGATTTATTTAACGCCACTTGTCATTTTCGTTAATGTATTGATGAATCTCCAAACGATAAAAAATCACTCATTTAGTGGCATTCATGATAAGATTTATATGTCAGCAAATGAGACTCACTTAATTTGCTACTATTGAAAGCAGCTAATGAAATGACTAATCGATTAATGGAAAGTATAGCAAAACGTCAGGGAATTTACATTTTTATTTAGTTTTTTTTCCAAAAGGATCAAAGATATTTGTTGCCACAAGAAGCTTCAAACTTTGGGGTTTTATTTCAACTGGGACCAAACTCACATTACACATTATTATTGTATGCTTGTGAGTTCGGACAAAATAACACGTCGTATTATTTTTGCATTAAAAGCCCTCAAAAACAACACAAAATTAAAATTGATAGTCCTTTTTACACCGGCAAAATTATCCCGGTTTCGGATAATGAACCAGGCTGAATATGCATCGAAAATATGTTGTAAAAAGTATAAGGGGCTCGCGGCGTTGCCGCTCGCTCCCCACTTTCATACTTTTGATTCGCTTTTTTGTAATTTGGCTCCACAATTCCTAAATCAAAATTTGCCATAAAGGGATCAAATTTCATAAAATAGCATAAAACACTCGTTTTATAAGACGTTGAAACACTCATTTTTTGGCTACGCCTCTCGGTTTTTAAACTTAAGTCTAATCTTTTGAAGCTTGTTTTTTAATATCCTATTCCAAGACACATGAGTTGGGAAATTTTCTATGAATTGTTTTTTTTGTGTTTGGATCAAAATTTTGCATTAAAATCTTTAAGAAACAACAAAAAATAATATTTTTAATGACTGTCTACTAAGCAAGACTAAAATCAAGAGATTTCGCCGAAACAAGTAGATAAATCGTTTTTTTGTCAATTCTACACGATTTTGGGACGTTTTGAAGAGAGTAAATCGACGAAATTTAAGACATTTTGGCGGAAAAGTATGAAAATCGTCATTCTTACCAAAATAACGTTGTTTTAATCAATTTCAATGCATTTAGAGGTTTCAAAATTAAAAACTTTGGCAAAATATGCAAGAAAACGTTTGTTTTAAGTCAAAATAACGGCAATTCCGAGCATTTTTGACAAGATTTGGAGAAAAAGTGACCAATAACAAAAGATTTTGGCAAAAAAGCAAGACAATGATCATTTTTTGCACGTTTTGTTTAGAATAAACAATTTCGAAAAATTTTATTAATTTTGAAACAAAAAATCGACTCAAATCAAAAGACTTCGCTGAAACAAGTATGGAAATTGTTGTTTTTGATCAAAAAAATGTTATTTTCGTCAATTTATTTAGCGGAATTTGAAAAAAGAAATCGACTCAAAGTTAAAAACTTTTGGAAAAAAACGGTCGTTTCAAGTCAAAATAACATTCTTTTCAGCTAATTGTAAAATTTTTCAATTGTTTTAAAGTCGGGATCGACTAAATACAAAAGATTTTGGCCAAAAACCAAGAAAAATGATTATTTTAGGTGAAAACAACACATTTTTATAGTCAAAGTAACGTTATTTCACACTTTTTGTATTTTAATTTTTAATAAGTGTTTTAATTTGGTGTTGGCCAAATAACGAGTCCTTTGCGTGTGTTAAATCTCTCGAATTTAATAAAAAAACAATAAACCTCATGAAATTTCCATGAAATTGTGTTGAATTTTTTGATATCCAACCCTGGGTCTTTTGTTGTGTACAAAGAACAAAGCATGCAACCCGATGCGAAACTCTTATTTCCTGATATTTATCTTGCAAATAATTTTCTTGTTTAGTAGTTTTGTTGACATGGGATCTTGCAACAAAAAATACCACTCTGACACACACTATTAATGTCTCCAACATTCACAAAAAATAAAAAAGAAATTGCTCGTTTTGTGCCTGTAACAAAACAAATTGTTTCGATATTCGTTGTTGGGAAGTGATTTTGGGTGTGATAGTTTCCATAAAGCTCTTTAACCGGTATCAATCAGGAAGTTATTTAAATTTTGGGACAAAGTCGCTTTGATGGGTTCACTAAGGGCTGTTTGAAGTCTCGCTCGCAACCCAACTTAATCATTTTATAGACAACGAACAGAAGGAACTCAGCTGTAATTGGGTTATGACAATGGCAGATAAGTAATTGTAATAAATGCTCTTAATTTAATTTTTTACAAATAAAAATACTGTCTGGAATTTCACAGTCTTGAATTAGGCCATACGTGAGTTATGATTTAATTAAATATCCAAACTTGTAATGAAATTACTCGAGGTAATGTCGGAAGTAAACGAAATTATGGCGCAAGTTTGAGGCAGAAAAAAGATTCCAGTTTGTTTGACAGCCCGAAGGCTCGTTAATTTTGTAGTAAAAGTCTTATAGAATTAACGTCAACAAGAAGCACTAATTCGTTCCCAGCGTCGCATTTCAAAGACCCAAAATTCGGACGAAAAATGCGGAATTTTACTTGTTTCAGCGAAATCTCTTGACTTGAGTCAATTTTGCGTTCTAAAATTGGACCAAATTGTTTGCAATTGTTTGAAATAGCATTATCATAGCATAAAATTACAATTTTTTGGAAATAAACGGTGCTAAACCACTCAAATTTTTTTAAAAACAAGGTCATTTTGACTTGAAACGACCGTTTAGCTAAAATTTCTAGTTTTCAATCAATTTCGTGGCTCAATTCGCGTTAAATCAGTTGAAATAATCTAAAATAACGTGTTTTTTTTAGCAAAATCAACAATTTATACTTGTTGCTGCGCAATCTTGTGATATGAGTCGATTTTTTCTTTTGAAATCGGAGTAAATTTTTCGAAATTGCTTGTATAGCATATTATTCTAAACAAAACGTGCCAAAAAATGAGCACTTTCTTGCTTTCATTTTTAGTCAATTTCTGGATCTAAAACGTGTTAAAACATGTTGGGAATTAGATAAAAACAAAATTATTTGAATCTGAAACAACCGTTTTCTTGCTTATTAGTCAGTCATTAAAAATATGATTTTCTGTTATTTCTTCTAATGCAAAATTTTGATCCAAACTCGCAAAAAAACAATTCATAGAAAATTTCCTAACTCATGTGTCAACAAGTTTCAAAAAATTAGACCCGAAGGACAAATTTAAGTCTAAAAACCGAGTGGCGTATCCAAAAATAATTTGAAATTGACCAAACTAAAGTTTTTTTGATCAAAAACAACAATTTCCATACTTGTTTCAGCGAAGTCTTTTGATTTGAGCCGATTTTTTGTTTCAAAATTAATAAAATTTTTCGATATTGTTTATTCTGAACAAAACGTGCAAAAAATGATCATTGTCTTGCTTTTTTGCCAAAATCTTTTGTTTTTGGTCACTTTTTCTCCAAATCTTGTCAAAAATGCTCGGACTTGACTTAAAACGAACGTTTTCTTGCTTATTTTGCCAAAGTTTTTAATTTTGAAACCTCTAAATGAATTGAAATTGATTAAAACAACGTTATTTTGGCAGGAATGACGATTTTCCGCCAAAATCTCTTAAATTTCGTCGATTTACTCTCTTCAAAACATCCCAAAAACGTGTAGAATTGACAAAAAATATATTTTTTGTTTTTTAGATTTTAATGCAAAATTTTGATCCAAACTCACAAAAAAACATTTCATAGAATTTCATGTGTCTTGGAATAGTATACAGGGTGCGCCAGAACTCGCGCCCCAGAGAAAAATGCCATATAAGGTAAGATACCAGGAACATGGAAATAATGTTAAAAAAAAATTATCGAAAAATTTCGAAGTTATGAGGGTTTAAAGTTTGCACTTTGACTCTATTTATTTCTGTTGGAAAAATATTTTTTTAAGTTTTTTTGCTATAGGCTATTAAAAGAGGAATCAAGGAAGCTGTATCCTAAATTGTAACTCTGTTCAATGTCATTTGTGGCTTTTATTGGCAAAATTTTTGTCCCTTTACTAAATAATTGTAAAAAAAACATATACAAGATCATCAGTATCATTAAATAGATATAAAAAATGTCAAATGTCAAAACATGTCAAAATTTTTTTCATGCTCCTGGTATCTTACCTTACTTGAAAATTTTTTCTGGGGCGCGAGTTCTGGCGCACCCTATATTAAAAAACAAGCTTCAAAAGATTAGACTTAAAGGACGAATTTAAGTTTAAAAACCGAGTGGTGTAGCCAAAAAATGAGTGTTTCAACGTCTTATAAAACTAGTTTTTAATGCTTTTTTATGAAATTTGACCTCTTTATGCCATTTTTACTTTAATTGATTTAGGAATTGTGGAGGCAAATTACAAAAAAGCGAATTAAAAGTATGAAAAACCCAAAATTCGGACGAAAAATGTAATTTCTTGTCTCTTGAGAGGCACAACGACGGTTTAAGGCGTTGAAAATTGCTCGAGTTTGGTCAAATATTTGATTTCCGGTGGCCGTAATTGCGCCAACTTTTCCTCAGTTGGAAGTTTCATCAAGCTTATTGTAAATAAATAATGGTGGGATCAAAGTCGGGTTAAAAATACCCTCGCAATCAAGACTTACAGCTGTGTAAAAGCCACATGCGAAGCTCCCTTTTCGTACCGACCTCCAACAACACCAAGAGTGTAATATAGCCATCGTCTGTCTTCTTCACTTCATTGTTTCCTAATTGTAATACTCGTTGATTGAGAAAAGTCCCGTCGATTGGTGTCAGCTGAAAATAGCAGAAAATAACTTCACGACTGACTTTAAAAGGTTCATTAATGTCTTCTCATGTTGCAAGAGTTATTGCTAACATTCATCACAAGGCTTTTTCGGGGGAGTTGATGTTTTTGTTAATATTACTTTTTCATTTAGCTGAAACTTTGATCTGAAATTTTTTTTAGGAACGCTTCAACATTAACTGGTTTTCATCTCTGAAAGGACAATCTATTTTTACTCTTTAGTGAATTGCAAAACAGGATCTTAAGTTTCATCGCGTTTTATGTTTAAAATATTCAAGGAAATTGTTAAACTTGCAAACTTCTCATGATATAACAAAATTAAAATATTTACTGTTTTACACTACTCCAAAAAAATAAAGGAACAAAAAATTTTCCTAATTTTTTTGGTGATTTTTGAAAGGCTGTAACTCATCGAAAAATGATCGTATCTAGATTTAAATTAGGAAATTTTTTTGGAATAGTATAGTTTCAGAGGAAGCTATTTTTCTTGCATTCAAAAAATAGGTATCAGAAATGTTTTTACCGAAAGCGTCGTTAAAATTGCTTTTTCACGAATTTGAGTGGCAGTTGCTGAATAATTTCGAATTTCGTCAAGCACAAATTTACAGTTTTTCAGGTTGAGTTACTAAATGATTACACGGTGTTAAGAGTTATTTTAGTTTACCTGGTTCCCCCAGCCAACTTATAAATTCTAATTTTCAGGGAGTATCATACAACCTGATTTTTTTTCACTAAAAAATGAGAATAATTTTCTTATGCTAAGCTTCAACTGGCTTTAATCTCGGATAAGAAAAGTTGTTACTTTTTTATAATTTCATTTCACTCTTTAGTAAATTGCAAAATTATAAAAAAATTACAAAAACTGGATCTTTCAAAGTTCCCTAGCGTTTTATGTTTAAAATATTCAAGAAAATTATTAAACTTATCAAAACTTCTCCAAACATAACTAAATTAAAACATTTTGAGGCAGAGGAAGGCATTAGTATCATAAAAACATATCAGAAAAAAGTTTAATAAATTTTAAGTACTACATTCAAAGATTTTATATGTTGTTGTCAAAAAACTAGTTTTTTGTTTAATCAAACTTGAAAAAAACTTAAAAAAATAGGAGAATCCAAACACAATTACATAATTAATTTATTTTATAACGAACGAAAATACACGTTTCTAAATAATTCATGTGTAAAGCTTAAAAATTGTATCCTTTTTTTAGATATTCCAAAGAGAATTAATTACGACAAATATGGCTTTTTTATTTTCATTTGCACATTCGCTTCAAATTTAGATTTGCTTTTAATTGAAAACATGAGAGATCCCCGTTTGAACTGTTTTTAAATAATTTGAAATTTTATTTTTACTCAACTAATTCAAAGATCAAAGAAAATAGCTCGCTTTGTACCACCTTTGCGTGTTTTGTTGTGAAGAAAAAGCATTTTTACAACTTTTAAATAAGCTCATACAAAATCAAACAATTTCATAAAAACACAATAATATTTACCATAAACTAGTGTAAAAAGTGAAATAAGCACGCCTACATGATTAAAATCGCACACTGAAAACACACGTGTTTTTCAGTAAGAGCAAAGTTTCAGTCGTCGTCGTCGAGCACAAATCTGACAAGCCACTGAAAACGCCGCTGGAGGAAACTGCTATATTCGCCGATCCTGAAATTTAACAAGCGCATGCTTATGCCGCAGGTGGTTGAAACTGAACGACTAGATAGTTTAACTGTTTCCTAAATGTTAAGCCCTTGTTGTAAAAAATTTAATCCAAATTAATTTTGACCAACCTTGAATAGAATTATCATAAGTTCTTAAAAAAAATAAGACATTAATTAAAAAAAATAAATCAAAGTGTTCGATAATTTTCAATTTTCAGTTTGTTTACATAATTTCCACAGTGTTTAACTTTGAAAGCTGGTCAAAGCTCGATTTGACGATAACCAGACTTGGCTTTAACAAAATTTAATTACTCCTTGAAACAAACTCAATATTTACTTTTGCTAAGTCGTAAACATGTGCATTTATTGGATTATTTCAGTTGGTATCAAGTGGATTTAAGTTTAACTAAGTTAATAAATTTTGACAGGAAATCATTCGTTTCAGGTGATTAATTTGGAATGTGCTGGTTTAATCACCGATAACGTTTAATTATACTCGCAAGTTTTAAAAATAAATTAAACTAAACTTAACCACGATATAAATCAGTTTTACAACCTTGCTACTTTAAATAAATTGTGAAGTTGTTTGCTAAATATTTAAGTTATGAGCGTTTATGTTAAACCGAGAGATGGCTGTTTTGGTAATTAGAAACTTTTTCATCGAATTAGTTGAGCATGACACAAATCAGAGGTTACGGTGCGTGGTTACATGTCAATATGGCCAGATGTTCGTTGTGTAACAACTGTTTGGATGTGTTAACATTAACCCGGCACCTCCACCAGTTTTATTCGAGTTTGAAAAATAATCACGATTTTGTGTTCTCGACGACCTCCACAAATTACACACGAGACCAACATACCTTTTTTATTTAATTTATTGGGCTTCTATGTCGTTCACACTTTTAAGCGGAGCTTAATTAAGAACAGTGAGCCACATTTGTTTGTGGATGCGGTGGCAAAGCTGGAATTTTGCTTGGTTTGGATTAAAATTGGTTTTGTGAAGTAAAATGCGATGCAAAAAAACACAGTTTCAAATATGATTTTTCGATTTTAAGATTTTTAGTCTTGTTTCTTTTTTTAAGCTTCTATTTTTAGCGCTATTTCAGAAAATTATCGATTTTTTAGTTTTTTTCACCAAAAACTACATTTTTGTATTCCCAAATATCTGGTTTTGTTTTTCTTAGTTTTTTTTGTTGCACTGGTCTATTTTTGGTAGTGTTCAATTTTTTACATTTTGTTATTGTTATTATACAAATTTCTTAGTTCTTTCTAGTAATCTTGAATTTTTTAATGTGTTTGCTTTCTTCTTCTTTTTCTTGTTTTTACCTACTTTTCACATTTTCAGCAGTTACAAACATACTATTTTCAGAATTCAAAGAAACTGACAACTTTCCTAATTTTCTTGTCACTATTTCAGAAAATTTCAATTTTTGTTAATTTTGGCAGAATTTTATCTTCTTATATCTTTTTAATAAAAAACTGCAATTTTTTATTCTTAAATTTTTAGTATTTTATTTTCAAAACATATTTTGCATTTTTCAGGATGTTTCGTAGCTGTTATACAGGAGTACATTTTTTTTCTGAAATGCTAGTACATTTTAGCTGTTCTTAATTTTCTAGTTCCGTTTATTTGATTTTATTCTTTTTTTCTTTTCAAATTTACACAGAGCTGAAAAAAACTACTAACATTTTGAATTTTTTTACTTGTACGACTTTATTAGCTTTCGTAATAGAAAAACAACATTATTATTATTCTTAAATTTCTGGTTTTGTTTTATTTTTTGTTACAATTTTTTTAAGATTCCATAATAATTAGTTTTTTCAAAGTTTTGTTTTTGCTACTCTCTCTCAAAACATACATCATCTTTTCAAGATTTTTTTATTATTACTATGTATTTTCTTAGTTCTTACTTTTTACTTGTTTCTCTTTTTAAACTCCTAACTAGATTTTTTCACTTTGCTCCTTTTCACTTTTTTTAGTTTTTTTTATAAAAAACCTACATTTTTGTTTTCCCAAATATCTGGTTTTGTTTTTCTTAGATTTTTTTGTTTCACTGGTCTATTTTTGGAAGTGTTTAATTTTTTACATTTTGTTATTGTTATTATACAAATTTCTTAGTTCTTTCTAGTAATCTTAAATTTTGAATGTGTTTGCTCTCTTCTTTTTCTTGTTTTTTAATTACTTTTCAAATTTTCAGCAGTTCTGTTTATTCGTTTTTTATTCTTTTTTTTCAAATTCACACAGTGAATTTTTTCACTTTTTTTAAGTATAGTTATTTTTCAGTTTTGTATGAGTTTGTTATTGTTACTAGATTTATTGTACGACTTTATTAGCTTTCGTAATAAAAAAACAACAACATTATTATTATTTTTAAATTTTTTGTCCTGTTTTATTTTTTGTTACAACTTTTTTAAGATTTTATATTAATCAGTTTTTTCAAAGTTTTGTTTTCAAACAAAACATATAGCATCTTTTCAAGATTCTTTTATTATTATTATGTATTTGTTTAGTTCTTACTTTGAACCTGTTTCTCTTTTTAAACTCCTAACTAGATTATTTCACTTTTCTCCTTTTCACTGTTTCAAAAAAATCGTGTTTTTTCAGTTGTGTCAGAATTTGAAGAAAGATAAAATTTGTACTTGTGAAATTTAGTCATAAAAGTGAACACTTTTGTGATGTTTGCGCATAATATTGATTTTTTTCGTAGTGAGTGTTTGCAAGTGATGTTTTTCTGTCACTCAGTTAGGAATCGAAGACGCGTTATGGTGAAATAACATGCGACACAAAAATAGCCAATGTTCCACTAATGGAACTAACTGCGAACTTTTATCAAAATAAATTATCAATGTTGGGCTCAAAGTTAGGAAAGATATGAGACTGTGTTCTGAAAATGGCATTTTTCTTTTCTTTGATTGATAGAGATTGATGCTTGTTTGAGGAGTGTAACAAAAATAGCGGATTTTAATTAAGTGAAAAGATTTTAAGGTTTACGCTTATCAAGATAAATAATGACAAACATTACGGTTATTTTATTGATTCTCAGGCTCACAAATATTTGAAATTTCAATTTAGAAAAACGTAAAATCATGTTTCAGCATAGTTTTGATTTTGCAAATGTTTGTGTTGATTTGTATTCATTCCAACGTCGGAAAACATGGACACGCTTGAATTTGTAATGAAATTTTTAAGCCGTTTAAGTCGTGGCCAACGTTCCTGTTTTGGCTTTGCCAAATGAAGGTATTTTATTACGTTTTCCCTTGCTAATAGTAACATTAGAACTCGGGAACAAACAAAAAACAGCGTCGGTCTTAATCAGCATATCTCGTTTGCAGGCAGATGTTTCTAATGATACTGTTGTAATGAAAAAAAAAGGTATATGTATAGACCGATATCAGTTTTCACACACATTTATTTAATTAACGTTTATTTGCGAAAATAATTATTGTTTTATTATTTTAATAACAGTGTGTTTATCTGTACTCGACGTGGTATCATTAATTAAATAAAACCATCACAAAGTGTTTCCCGACAAAATATTTTATCCGCAAACGTCACAAAAGTGACCACTTTTATGACTATGACAAAAATTCTATTTTTGCGCCAAAGCGTTTTCACTTTTACCATGACATTATTAACATTTTTACAATTTCTGGAGAGGTAGTACATAGTAAATCATCAGCATTCGACATTTTGTACTACCAACTGCACTAGTTAAATTGACATACATTTTCAAAAATCTCAACACAAATTTCATTGATTTCATTACTTGCAAAGTGTTCTGATTACTTTGCTAATTATAGTATTGCTCTTTACTCGCCAAGACAACAGCATATGTTGTGGCTCAGCTGAATTATTTGCTTCACTGCGTTGTATAAAATAAACGTTTTACCCCTAATAACATAATATACTATTTTCCAACTAAAAATAGCACCAATTAATTTTTTCGCGTTATTTAATCAAATGTTTTGAACAATTTGCATGAAAATTCTTCGACGACTTGGCACGCTTTTAGTCATCGTTGTTTTCCCGATAATTGAAATGGACTTTATTCTGTTAGCTTCCAACACAATAAGCGAGTTTGTTCTTGTCGTGACTTTTGGCCACAAGTAGATCTAAATTTGGTTGGCAAGACTGGTCGAGGCGTGCCTCAGTAACGAGTTTTAATAATAAAAGCACTCATAAATTTATAATGTGACGAAGTAGGAAAGAAATCGCTAAAAATAGGTGGATTTTCAAATATTTATGAAATGCGAGTAAATTTATTTCAGTATCTGCTGAAATTAAAATATCGTATACTGAAAATTTGTGGCTTTAGTTTTAGGAAACGTATTTTCAAGCTCGAGTTAATTCAATTTTTCCAGAGATATGAAAAAATTTTTAAGGATTTAGATTACGTTTCGGTGTAATAATTTTTGTCTCGAGAATACGAAATGTTTACATTTTATAAGAAATATTTCGAGGATAATGTGAGTGCAATTTTCGTTCTTGTGTTATCAAATTTTACACGTGAGAAGAGTTATGCAACTACTTAGCGTTTATAAAGTGATATATTGCGACTGGAACTGAAACCCAATATAGTGTATCTAATTTCCCATTCAACTTTTTTTTAAAAATGTCTCTCCTAAATCACTCCAGTAGTTGGAAAGTCTCTCTCTAGACAAAAGACTGAACGCCTTTGTATTCATAAGGTGAGAAGGTGATTCGCATGAAAAATAATAGAATGCAGACTTGAAGTTTTTACATTTTCTGTTGTATTTTTTCTTATAAATTTTTGATTTGATTTTTATAGTCATATTTTTTTTCATTTAAGTTTCTAAAACCAAAATATTATTCTGTTTATAATAAACACACATGAAATTTTTCCTACGACTGGCAAATTTTCGAAAAAAAAAAATTAGAAACTTTGTTAATTGTTTTAATTTTTCTTACATGAAAGAATCTTCGGTACTACATTTTGTTATTGTTATTATACAAATTTCTTAGTTCTTTCTAGTAATCTTGAATTGTTTAATGGTTTCTTCTTCTTTTTCTTGTTTTTTTACTTACTTTTCAAATTTTCAGAAATTTCATGAATACTATTTTCAGAATTCAAAGAAACTGACAACTTTTCTACTTTTCCTAATTTTTTGCCACTATTTCAGAAAATGTCGAATTTTTTCAATTTTGGCAGGATTTTATGTTCTTATTCCTTTTTATAGAAAAACTGCAATTTTTTTATTCTTAAATTTTTAGTATTTTATTTTCAAAAAATATTTTGCATTTTTCGGGATTTTTTTGTAGCTGTTATATAGGAGTACATTTTTTCTGGAATGGTAGTACATTTTAGCTGTTCTTAATTTTTTAGTTCTGTTTATTCGTTTTTTATTCTTTTTTTTTTTCAATTCACAGAGTAAATTTTTTTCACTTTTTTTAAGTATAGTTATTTTTCAGTTTTGTAAGAGTTTGCTATTGTTACTAGATTTATTGTACGGCTTTATTAGCTTTTCTACAACATTATTATTATTTTTAAATTTCTGGTTCAGTTTTATTTTTTGTTACAACTTTTTTAAGATTTTATATTAATCATTTTTTTCAATGTTTTGTTTTTGCTACTATCTCAAAATATATAACATCTTTTCAAGATTTTTTTATTATTATTATGTATTTTTTAGTTATTACTTTTTACTTTTTTCTCTTTTTAAACTCCTAACTAATTTTTTTCACTTTTCTCCTTTTCACATTTTAGGAAAATCTCTCTCTAGACAAAAGACTGAACTAAATTCATAAGGTGAGAAGGTGATTTTCATAAAAAATAATAGAATGCAGACTTGAAGTTTTTAAATTTTTTCTTGTATTTTTTCTTACAGTGATATAAATTTTTGATTTGATTTTTTTAGTCATAATTTTTTTTCATTTAAGTTTCTAAAACCAAAATATTGTTCTGCTTATAATAAACACAAGAAATTTTTCCTAAGACTGGCAAATTTTCTAAAATAAAAAAACAAAAACTTTGTTAATTGTTTTAATTGTCTTACATGTAAAAATCTACGGTACTTATACAATATATTACTTTCCTTATCCTATAAGGGGGACGCAGCACGAAACAATTGGTAAAAATCGGTCGCACTGTTCGGCCCCAAAGACCAAAAATCGTATAATTTTGGTTAAAGATCCCACAAATGACTTATGAAACGGGTTTTTTAAGATATTTTTTCTATTTTGCGCGTTTTAGGCACTTTTTAACATAAAAGTCAATTTTTAAAAATTTAGGAACTTTTGCTCTAATAAGGTTGTGGTTGGTTATAAATGTTTGTAACTTCAATTTTCAAAGTGTCAAGTCGTAAGTACTTTTCAAAATTTTGTTGAATTAACAATGAATGCCGCAAATATTTCATGAAAAAAAAAGAAATCGCTCAGAACGCCGCTGAAAATCACCATTACCAACCTCTAGAAAGTAAATTGTACTAGGCTATTTCAGCACCCAAATTTGTGTTGAAATTGCATCGGTCCTCCAAACGCAAAATAGAAAAAATATTTTGTAATTACAAAGTTGTGGCAACACAACAACACAAAAAGTGAATTGCACACAATAAAATATTAGTAAAAGCCCGGAACAAGTCATAAAGTCGGATAGTATTCTTTTGTAGTTGCTCTAGTCGACATAAATTTTATTAGAAAACTTTTCGACCCAGAACTGAAATTAAAACACTTTTAAATCTGTATTAAAATTTATTTTTGAAAGATGCAAGCTCCAGCTTTGGGCGCTGTGGCGAAAAGCACCGAACCGATTTGTTCCGGTGGCAAATGCGAATAGAATTTCTCCTTCAACATGTTCATGTAAGTGTCAACCTTCTCTGGGGCCACTAAGGCCACGATGCATCCGCCCCATCCGGCACCGGTTAAACGAGCTCCATAGGTCAGTTCCCTTGATAATTCCACTAACCTGTCCAGTTGAGGATGACTACATTCGTAGAGGTCTCGCAAACTTTCGTGACTTTTGCTCATGAGGAGGCCGAGGTTTGGGAGGGTTGTGGCGTCGGCGGGGCCGGTGCAGAGCGTGGCCCATTGCTGCACGTTGTGAGCCTCTGAAATGAATTTTTTTATAAAATTTGGAAAAAAAAAACAAAAAGACAAAACAATGCAAAAAATATCACAAAATCTCGGAATTACAGAATATTTTGCACTTGAAAACGTCTGGATTTTTTATAATCTTACGACAAATTGAAGAATTCGAAAACAAATCATGGAAATTTTGACAGTGTAAAAATGTCGACCGACATTAAAAAAATCATATAAGATTTCAAACGTTGCTGAAGCTCAAGGCTTCTGGATATTTTAAAAACTGTTTGCGCAGATTGTAAAAATTTTTTTTTTTACTAAAACTGAAACTTAATTCAATTCATTATCCCTTATTACTTTTTTAGAATTCCTAGTTTTCTGAATTTTATCTCAACTTTGTAGTGCATGATCTTTTTCTGTTAAAAAATTTGAAAAAAATAGTGATAATTGTTTTTATGTTTTGGGTTTTTTAAATATCTTAGCAATAATCATTAATTCCAAAATAACACTTTAAAGAATCTCCAATTTTTTCGGAATGGAGATATTATTACGCTTTAAAGAACGCCAAAATAAGTAAAATTGTTTTACTTTTAAATAATATTAACAAAAAATTTCCTACAATCAAAAGTAATAGCAAAAATAAGTGTAACAATGATATTTACAAATAAACGTTAAAATCTAGGAAAGTTCATGTTTCATCGTTTCTCCACTTTTCTCCACGCATTTTTTCGATTTATGATTCTGTTCTTTTCATTTTTTTTTCTTTTTAAAAAATATTCCATACTGCAGTTTTGTTTTTTATTTGTGCTTATCTTGGTGCTGAATAAATCAAAATTTAATGTGTTCAGCAAGTTTAAAGTCGCAGTTTTAGCAGAATCTTTTTTCTTTTTTCAGTTTTTTCAGAAGAATAGTATTAGGTATTTTTTCAATTTTTAAATTTTTGGTTTTGTTTCACAATAACAAAGTTCTAATTTTCTTTGTTTTAGGTAAAAATTGTTTTTTTTTTCATATTGAGTGTTTGCAAATCGACCCTCCCAACAAAAACTATAGTAACTTAAAAATTACAGTTTTGAGAAGAATTGCATTAAATCTTAGATTGTTAATAAAAAATCAAGAAACTGTTTAATATTAGTGAAAATTGCTAAGGGTCTAAACTTTGGTAATAATATTGTTTATTTAAAGAAATTTTTTGTCATTGTTTGGGTATTTTGGGCCCTACATAAGACATCGTTTTATAGTTTTCGTTGGGAGATTCGAAATGATGTTTTTTGTGACTGAGTTGGGAATCGAAGACGCGTTATGCAACACAAAAAAACTTACAAACTTTTATCAAAAAAATTATTATCAGTTTAAACTCAAAATTGAAAAAGTAATGGAAGTTGGGAGTCAAAAAAACATGAAAATTTTATCAGTTTAGTTAAAAAAAAGATTTTTCTATTTTTAAAGCAAATTGCTCATGATTTATAAAATTGACTCAGTGTTCAAAAAAATAAAAAAATGCTTCATATTAAAAAAATTTATGTTGTAATTATTAGTTTTAATCAAAACGATCGGTTTTAACGTTCAATATTTACTCGTAAGATCTGTTACGTTAAAGGTCACGAAAATAAGTGACCTTGTTTTATTTAAAAAATAGCCAAAAAATTTAAAATAATTATTTTACACATAAACCTTAAATTACTTGCTCAAAGGAAAAAATAAGCTCATATTTCTTATACTTTCAAAAATTCATTTAAAAATATTTTTATTTTTAAGAGCTTTTTCATCATAAATTTTCTTTAAGACTCAAAAAAGTGCATAAAACGTTATTGGGTCAAGTTTAAAAAATTACGAATTTTTTTGAGTTTTTGAAAGTAAGCGCTAGTAAAATCGTAAAAATAGTCAATTTACCAAAAGTTTTTGATATTAAAAAAAAATTAATTCATTATTCCTCCACTTTTTTAGAATTTTCAGGTTTCTTAAAAAACTTTCAGTGTCATATCAACTTTGTAGTGTATAATTTTATTCTATTAGAAAAATTGAAAAAATAGTAATAAAATTTTTAAAATATCTTCGCAATCATTAATTTAAATAAAAACAAACACTTTTAAAACTCAACAACTCCGATTTTTTCAGAATTGGGGAATTACTATGTTGAAGAACACCAAAATAAGTCACTTGTTTTACTTTAAAAAAATTTTATCAAAATATCTTACAATCAAAAGTAATAGCAAAAATAGGTTTAACAATGATATTTAGAATTAAACATAAAATTTTTATAAATAAATAACTTTTCTTTAACATTTGAGATCTCAAAAAATCCATGTTTTATTGTTTTTCAAATTTTCTTCTTAGAAAGCAGTTTTTCGATTTATGATTCTGTTTCGTTCACTTTTCTTCTTTAAAAAAATTCTATTTTGCTACTGTTTTACGAAATGCCACAGTTTTGTTTTTTATTAGATCTTCTTGGTGCTGAATAAGTGAAAACTGTTTTCAATGAGTCAGTTTTAGCAAAATCTTTCTTTTTTCAGTTTCAGTTTTTCATTGTTTTTAGAAAAATAGTATTACGTATTTTCGCTATTCTTAAACTTTGGTTTGTTTCATAATAAGAAAGTTGTAATTTTCTTTGTTTTAGATAAAAATTGTTGTAATCCTTAATTTTTACAGAGTCAAAAAAACATGAAAAGAATTTTTTATTTTTAAAGCAAATCGTTTAGAATTTACAAAATTGACTCAATGTGTTCCAAAAAATAACAAAAAAATGCTTGAAGTCAAAAATTTTTGTGTTTCAGTTTTCTCAGTAATCATTAATTTTAATCAAAACGATCTGTTTTAACATTTAATATCTAATTAAAATACTGTTACGTTAAAGGTCACCAAAATAAGTGAACTTGTTCAAAATAGACAAAAAATTAAATATAATAGCAAAAATAGATTTACCTAAAAATGATTTATTTACACATAAACGTTAAATTAGTTGTCCAAACGAAGAAATAAGCTCATATTTCTTACAATTTCAAAAAATTCATTTAAAAACCGGTATTTTTTTACGACCTCAATAATATTATCAATCAAAAATCAATTTTTAGGAGCTTTTTTATCATCAATTTTCTTAAATTTAAAACAAAATCGAACCCAATTTTTTTTTCAGCAAAAGAAAATGTTACTACCTCGTGTCGTCTCTAAGTTTACTTTTTTTAAAGCTTTTACTGTAATGGAATCCCAAATTTCAGTTTTCTTCTCAAGCTTTTTAATAAAACTGTTTTAAAAAAATAAGTGACTTAAAAATTCCACGACTAGAACCACCAGATTAAAACATAAAAGCCTGCAAAACGGCAGGAAATGGGACCTTCTCTGCTAATACACCGCCTGCAAAGTTTCTTGCAATAAAATTAGCCTTTGGGATCCATTAAAGGTGCGTTTCCTGAGTGGCCGCTTTGTTCAAAATAAACATTGCAAAAACCGTCCCACTTACCTCGAAAGACGTGGAGTGCCCTTTGTTTCAGCCTGAAACTCTGTATATGTCTGGTATTTTGCGTCAGCGACGTTTGGCTCAGTTGCTCGGAAGTAGTTTCAAGTTCTCGTATGATTTCCTCTTTCGTGTAGAGTTCCTCGGGTATTGTCTCTTGTACAATTGTTATCATCTGAGTCAAGTCGACTCCGAGAGCTTTTTGTAAATCACCGAGTCGTTTGATGTCGGGCCAATTCAAGCCGTGTTTTTTTCCTATTAGCTGAAATTTTACACATTTCAGTGCACATACACGATGGGTGTGGTGTATTTTTAAAACACAAGGGTGTCGGTGTAAATTTAGATGTAACGAAATTGACTTCGAGGGGGAATAAATTTTCTTGTTGAATGTTGCACCTGATGCCTGTTTACAAATTGTGAAATATTCATGCTGTTTAGCAACGTAACGAGATCAATGTGGGATTTTCGCGCAAATGTGTTTAGCTAAGTGATGGGAATTGTCGTCTAATCGATACGAAGGATTTGGGATGCGAGGAAGGGATCAATATTTTACTCTTGTTTGTTATTAATTGAAGTGAAAGTCATAATTGGATTACGTGACGATTATCTGGTCATTGATTTTCGGAAGGGTTTATAAACTATTTCGGACATTTTCACTGATGGAACTTTCGACACGTCAATTAATCGTCAGTTCTCACATGAAATCCGAGAGATTTTCAAGATAGAAGGGTCATCGGAAGGAAAGGCTCGAGAAAATTAACTTTTCCGGTGTAACGCCTCTGTTTTATTACTTTTGTCAATGTATCTAGTTTTGGACAAGACTCAAAAGTACAGATAAAAACAAAGAGATTGGAAACTTATTAAAAAACTTTGGAAAAAATACACGTGAATAAAGAGATTATTATTGCATACATACTGTACTGGTTTTATACATTTTTTATCAGTTTAGTGAAAAAAAGAAATTCTTCAGAATATTATGAAATTATTCAAAATGTTCATAAATAATTCGATCGGCATTAAAAAAAATCATATAAGATTTCAAACGTTACAGTAGCTCAAGTCTTCTTCAAGTTTTTATTATTTTAAAAATTGTCTGCGCAGATTCTGAATTGTTTTTTTTAAGTGAAACTGAAACTTAATTTAATTCATTATCCCTTGTCACTTTTTTAGAATTTTCAGGTTTCCTAAGATACTGACTTTTAAAAAAACTTTTAGTTTCAGCTGTACTTTGTAGTGTGATTTTTTTCTGTTAAAAAATTTGAATAGTGATATTTATTTCTATTTTTTTTTGTTTTGGGCATAAAAGCAATGTGGTTTTTAAAATATCAATTTCAATAAAAATGAACACTTTAAAGACTCAACATCTCCGATTTTCTCAGAATTGATATATTATTACGTTAAAGGAACACCAAAATAATTAAACTTGTTTTATTAAAAAAAAAAAATTAACAAATTTTGACAAAAATATCCCACAATCAAAAGTAATAACAAAAATAAGTTTATTAATCATATTTACAAATAAACATTAAATTAATTGTATAAGAAGTTTTATTGTATAAGAAATGTTATTTTTCAAAATCTCAAAAACTTCATGTTTTTTCCAATTTTCTTCTTAAAGCATTTCTTCGATTTGTGATTGTTTCTTCTCATTTTTCTTCTTATTAAAAAAAATATATTTTGCTGAATAAGTCACAACTTTATGTTTAACAAGTTTTGAGTCTAGCAGAATTTTCTTTCTTTTTTCAGTTTCAGTTTTTCAGTTTTTTTTCAGAAGAATAGTATTACGTATTTTCGCAATTTTTTAATTTTTGTTTTTTCACAATAACAAAGTTGTAATTTTCTTTGTTTTTAGATAAAAATTGTTTTTTTGCATAAAAAAATTATCCAAATGTTCATAAATAATTCGACCGTCATTAAAAAAATCATATAATCTTCTTCAAGATTTTGATATTTTACAAATTGTCTGAATTGCCTTTTTAACTGAAACTGAAACTTAATTTAATTCATTATCCCTTGTCACTTTTTTAGAATTTTTAGGTTTCCTAAGATGCTTTTTCTTAAAAACTTTGAGTTTCATCTCAACTTTCTAGTGTATGATTTTTTTCTGTTGAAAAAATTTTAAAAAATAGTGATATTTTTTTTACGTTTTGGACATAAAAGCAATGCAGTTTTTAAAGTATCTTAGCAATCATTAATTTCAATAAAACCGAATACTTTAAGACTCAACATCTCCGATTTTTTCAGAATTGAGATATTATTACGTAAAAGAACACCAAAATAAGTAAACTTGTTTTACTTTAAAAAAAATGTTGACAAAAGTATCCCACAATCATTTTTGATTCTGTTTCTTCTTACTTTTCTTCTTTTTAAAGAAATTATTCTATTTTGCTACTGTTTACGTACGTACGTACGTTTCGAACAAATAAAAAACAGATAATTACTCCGAGATTGGAAACTTATTAAAAAACTTTGGAAGAAATGGAAAAAAGTACATGTAAACAAAACTATTACATCCTATTTTACCAATTTTATAAATTTTTAACTAAAGTTTTTCAATTTCATTCAAAATTGAAAAGCCGAAAAATGTCATACATATAATATAACATTTCAGGTTGGAAAATGGCCATTTTCAAACCCCAAGGTCGTGGAATTTGTGGTCACATCTCGTGATAGGGAACTAATTTATAAAAAATTAAGAAGGTTACAAAACTATCAAGTGTCAAAAATTCAATTTGTTTGGATAACAACTATGACAATACAACTTTGACAGAAAAGCAAATTGAAGCACTTCAATCGGTATGTAATCTACTATTTATTTTATGTTTTTTTACTGAATCAAACGTTATCAATTTGTCACGAAATTCGGAAACTTTTTGTTACTTTTTCCTCATAAAACCGTGATTTATTTTTCACAGTTTTCTGCATTTCATTCCGGTTAAAACCTGTAAATAATTCTCGAGCTGATGCACTTGTTATTTATCGTGCTGTTAGAATCTATACGAGGCCGTTATAGTTCCAATAACATATAAAATAGGTCAGATGGCAGTTTGCTCCACATCTATGCACCAACTTAGCAAGCTTTATATCAAGATAATAGACTTTGCGTTGTCGGAGTGTGCATAACTTATTTCTGAGTAATAGAAGATGTTAGCAGCACAAGGTGGAGCATCAACAAATTCCCTCTAAAAGCTTGCACGATTTTTCGCTGCATGTAAAGCTTTCAACGGAAAATCGATCGCTTTCTCGAAATTATTTTAACAAGATTTTGCCTTAGAGTAGTGTACATATACAGGGTGTGCCAGAACTCGCGCCCCAGAGAAAAATTTCAAGCAAGACAAGACACCAGAATCATTAAAAAAATGTTTAAAAAATTCAGTCAAAAAATTTTCACATTTATTATTTGACATTTCCTTATGTCTATTTAATGATACTGATGATCTTGTATACGTTTTTTTTTACAATTAAAAAGTACAAAAATTTTGCGAATAAAAGCCAAAAATAACATTAAACAAAGTTACAATTTAGGATACAGCTTCCTTGTTATGCACCACAAAAAAACTTACAAAATTTTATCAAAAAAAATTATTATCAGTTTAAACCCAAAGTTGAAAAAGTAATGGAAGTTGGGAGAGTCAAAAAAACATGAAAATTTTATCAGTTAAGTTAAAAAAACGATTTTTCTATTTTTAAAGCAAATAGCCCAGAATTTACAAAATTGACTCAGTGTTCAAAAAAATATAATGCTTCATATTAAAAAATTTTATGTTGTATTTATTAGTTTTAATCAAAACGATCAGTTTTAACGTTCAATATTTAATTAATATCTGTTACGTTAAAGGTCACCAAAATAAGTTTAAGTTTTACTTAAAAAATAGACAAAAAATTTAAAATAATTATTTTACACACAAACGTTAAATTACTTGCTCAAAGGAAGAAATAAGCTCATATTTCTTATAATTTCAAAAATTCATTTAAAAGCAGGAATGTTTTGACTACGTTAATAATAATAATCAAAAATCAATTTTTAAGAGCTTTTTATCATCAATTTTCTGAAAGACAAAAAAGTGCATAAAACATTATTGGGTCAAGTTTAAAAAATTACGAATTTTTTTTGAGTTTTTGAAGGTAAGCGCAAAATCGTAAAAATAGTCAATTTACCAAAAGTTTTTGATATTTAAAAAAAAATGTGTGCGTCAATTGTGAAATTTTTTTTTAACTGAAACTGAAACGTAATTTAATTCTTTATACCTCCACTTTTTAAGAATTGTCAGGTTTCTTAAAGTGCTAATTTTTAAAAAAATCATATCAACTTTGTAGTGTACCTATGAATTTTTTTATTAAAAAAATTGAAAAAATAGTGATAAAATTTTTAAAATATCTGAGCAATCATTAATTTCAATAAAAACGAACACTTTTAACACTCAACAACTCCGATTTTTTCAGAAGTGGGGAATTATTACGTTAAAGAACACCAAAATAAATCAACTTGTTTTACTTAAACAAAAATTTATAAAAATGTCTTACAATCAAAAGTAATACATACCAAAAATAGGTTTAACAATGATATTTAAAATTAAACGTAATTTTTTTATAAATGAATAACTTTTCTTTAAAATTTAAAATCTCAAACAGTTCATGTTTTATAGTTTTTCAAGTTTTTTCTTAGAAAGCATATTTCGATTTATGATTTTGTTTCGTCTCACTTTTCTTCTTTAAAAAAAATCTATTTTTCTAGTTTTACAAAAAGACACAGATTTGTTTTTTTATTAGATCTTCTTAGTGCTGAATAAGCCAAAACTTGATGTTTTCAAGAAGTTTTAATGATACTGATGATCTTGTATATCTTTTTTACAATTATTAAGTAAAGGTACAACAAATTTTTCAATAAAAGCCACAAATAACATTAAACACAGTTACAATTTAAGATACAGTTTCCTTGTTTCCTTTTCTAATAACATGTAGCAAAAAAACTTGGAAAATGATTTTTCCAACAGAGAGTGTAAAATTTAAACTCTCATAATTTCAAAATTTTTATAGATAAAATTTTTTTAACATTTTTTCCATGTATCTGGTATCTTACCTTATATGTCATTTTCCACTGGGGCGTGAGTTCTGGCGCACCCCTGTATTGTACTGTTTTCCCATTTATTTCCCAATTTAAATTTTCGGAAATTGCGGGAACTCCAATTTTGGGGCTAATGGACTAATTGTCCATTGTGATTCGTTTAAAACCATCCCAGGTTACGTCTACGTAGCGTTATTGTGTGTTCCACCCTCGATTCGCTACTAGTTTGTTTATTAAGGCAACGAGTGTCTTCAAGTGCACGAAGTAGCCATTCCAACTTCTGTGTTGTTTAATTAAGTTTCGGATTGCAATGCAACAAGTCCGCCGTTTGCAACCTGATTGCTTCCAATTTTCAATAATAAAACAAACAGTAACGAGGTAACGTTTACTTAATTGCGTTTTATTAAATTTTAAATGCGGTCAAGTCGTGCTAATTAAGCTAACAACTTTGTTGATGTTGCTAGTAGTAAAATTACCGTTTTATTGCTAACTAGCCACATTATACGGTAATACACTTTAGGTACACACGTTTCGTCATAATGAAGTGCAATCATGAATGTATTGTTAGTTGGTGGAAAAAGAAGGGAATTTTTTGTTTTGGAAATTCCAGTTATGGCACTCACTGCTTTATGGCATCTCAGATGTGAATATCTTCAATAGGTTCTTATTGCGGTAACGTGGGTTACTATAATTAAGCTACACAAAGCTGAGCTTAATTAGAAACTGAACTTATGCTTGACAATCAATTGTCAAAGCCAAACTGTTCAGAGGTTAATTAATTAATTAACGTAAATTTCTTTCTTGGAAAAGTTGGGTCTATTTTTTGCAATATAACTTTTGAAAAATTTTTGTTGAAATAAAAAAAACAATAAGAGCTAGAAACTTGAAATTTGGTATGTAAGTTACTTGTAGGAAGGGGACGTAGCACGAAACAATTGGTAAAAATCGGTCGCGCCGTTCGATAGCAAAAATTATTTAGAATCATGAAATATACCTTATTAAACAGTAAAATGTGATAAAATAATAATAATAAGGGTACCGAACTAAGAAAAAAACTGCACCCCAGATTCGAATCCGCGACAACTATCATCTATTTCGTGTGTAAACCGGCAGTTGGCACTAACGCAATTTTTTCCCAAATAAGTAGGATAAGGAAAGTCGTGTAATGTTCACACCAGATTTTTCAGAAAAGAATACAATTTTTATTAACATAACTGTTTTAATACGTTTTTTTTTAATTTTATTGAAAAATTAGACTTTTCCATTTTAGTAACTTAATTCTTCAGAATTTTTCGTGTGTTTTTTTCAGGAAAACTGAAAACTTCCCGTTATTATCTCTTTCTCTTATTGCGAATATAAATCAAAACTTTGAGAACTCTTGATCAGAAATCACTTTCAGCCACTTTCTGTTCTCTTATTTTGAATTAATCCCTTAAACCCTCCACGTTTAATCGCCAAATCTCTTTTTTCAGTTACCTCTCCATCGGTCAGATTTAAATCACGTTTCCGGTCCCAACACGCAATTCCGCTAGCTTCCAAATACCTCTGGGAATTCCCCCGGATTCGAAATAAAAATCGTTTGTAAATACCCCAACAAAGAACGTTTTTCAGCACATTAATTCACTTACCTGGGCCGCAAGTCGACATTCAACAACTCTGCAGTTAAAATCAGCCGTGGCAGCTTTGTTAAGTTTAGCTAAACTGTGGGCAATGACAAACACAGCTCCTGGAGGTAGGGTAATATCGGTCGATCGCAAGGGGGAGAATTCAATAAGTTTAGCACAACCTGAAAATATTGAGATAATTATTGGGTGGGTGGATTTTTATGAGGCGTTTACAACGAAATCAACCAGATTTATGGATTGGCACGAGCTAAAACATAATATAGAGGGTGCCAGAGAAAAATGCCAAGAAAAATGGAAAAAATATTGTAAAAATTCTGTCAAAAATTTTAAATTTTTATTTAATGTTACCGATAATCTTGTATACAGGGGGCGCCAGAACTCGCGCCCATGTAAGGTAAGATACCAGGAACAAAAACATTCCACCTATAAAAATTTCGACGTTATGCAATTAACTGGACTGAACAAAAATTTAATATTTGGAACACAAATACATTTACAATTTAATCCTATCTATTTTTATTGAAAATAGTAGATTACATATCGAGGTGAGAGACGCTTTATTACCAAGGCGAAATTTGATGACCAAAGTAACACCACTAAGATTTGTATACTATTTTATTCACAATTATCCTTCATAAAGATCAGAAAGCCAAGAAGAATTTACTAAATTTTGAAAAACATAACATATGACATTTCAGAGGTTGGGAAGTGGCCATTTCCCAACCTGAACCTGATATTTCATATCAATTGTTAAATGAAGTTGAAATGTCAAATTTCGTACTTTACTGAATAATTATGAAAAAACATACAGGCTGTGTCAGATAAAATACCAGGAACATGAAAAAAATGTTCAAAGTGCAAAATTTAAGCTCTCATAACTTCAAAATTTTTATAGATAAATAATTATAAAAAAAAAACATATACAAGATCATTAAATAAACATAAGAAATGTCAAATGTCAA
This sequence comes from Tribolium madens, assembly GCF_015345945.1. NCBI lineage: Eukaryota > Metazoa > Arthropoda > Insecta > Coleoptera > Tenebrionidae > Tribolium > Tribolium madens. Next base: position 12,929,006 of record NW_025401069.1, read on the forward strand.
AAAAAATGTCAAAATTTTTTTACAGATGGGATTTCTTAAACATTTTTCCATGTTACTTGAATTTTTTCTCTGGGGCGCGAGTTCTGACACAATCTGTAGAAACGGTTGAACTGGCTTTTTTGAGCCCAGTTGAAATACTTTAAGTCCTAGGAGTTGAAATGTGACGCAAATAAGAGATCATTCGAACCATTTCACACAATAAAATTACGATTTATTTATCAATAGTTACCGAATTACTTCTATCTCTATTAAAAAGCCTCTAAAAAGAAAATAACAAAATTATTAACCAATATTTACTGTGGTGTAACACAAGTCGCCTATATGTGCATGGAAAACAGATGTCAAAATAAAAAATAGCAAGATGACCGTTTAACCTCAAAAAGTAAAAAAAAGTCTAAATTTCCGTTTCATTGTTATCCGCTTAAAAATAAAATAGTATATATCTTTCATAATAGAAAGTCTTTTCTTAAGTCACTTCTATTCTTCAAGACATAATGTACCTACTATTTTTAAAGTATTGACGGTTTTTTGATTTTTCTTGTAATTCCAAAAGAAACTCGGTTAGTTATTTGAAAAATTGTCTTTTTTACTTTCCTTATCCTATAATTCTATCTATAAAAATTTCGAAGAGGACGTAGCACGAAACAATTAGTAAAAATCGGTCGCACCGTTCGGGGGATACAAATTATTTAGAATCATGAAATATACCTTATTAAACAATAAAATGTGATAAAACAATAATAATAATAACGGAGTATTTCGCGTGTGATCCGGTAGGTGGCACTAACGCAAAGGTTACATTAAATTATTGTCGTTATTAGAATGTTTTTTCAAATAAGTAGGATAAGGAAAGTCGTGTGATGTTCACACCAGATTTTTTAACTTTTTAAGCGCTGATTATACTAGAACCATTGGCATTATTGCAAAAACTCAAGAATTGTCGTAATCAGCATGAAACTATAAAAAACAGCATTTATAAAGTAAAAAATAGAAAGCTTGAAACGATCAAAGGTAAAAAAAAATGTTAAGTTTGTCTTAAGTTTTGTGACAGAAAGAAACTTATTCTCAAAATCTGTCAAGGCTAAAAAAAAATTAAAGCAATCATTTTTTGCTTAAATTCGACCAAAAAAATTGTCGTAGTGTTAAAAAGTTAAAAAAAAAAAATTGCGTTAAATTCACTTGGAGGCTTGTATTTTCGCCGGAATGATTATACCGAAGCTGTCAAAGTTCCAAATTCAATTAGTTAAGTAATACTCTAGCACCTAAATGGAGATTAAATTTAATTAAAAAGTTACCTGAAAAAAAAAACGACATGGAGAGCAATGTAAAGGATGACCTAACCGAGCAGATCTGGTCATAATTTTCACAAAGGAAATATTTTTTCGGCTTAATTCATAAGCACCATCTTGGCGTATAATTGAAACGGTTTATCGTGGAATATGAATTGTGAATTGGGGTCCGCAAAGCGGTTTAATGTACACAGCCATCATTCATTGACCATTTCACGGTCTATAGCTTGAAGCTTTGGGCATATCACCGAATCGGCAATTTGTTGAACGGCTTCAAAGCCTCATATGCCACCCCAATCATACAAAAAGCTCTCTCTGTGTACACACTTTTCTCTTTTGATCCCCCAATTAGAACCGGCTTTTTTTCAAATATATAAAAATTCATTGCGTTCAACTCTCTCATCCACGAGGAGTTATTACCGTAATTTGTCAGAAAACCTTGGTCACAACCCTCAAGAGGGTAGCTAAACCACCAAGAGCTATTGGCTTATTTGCTCGACGCTTTCGCCAATGTAATTATTTATCTTGATTTATTCGCACTGTCGATTTTGATAGTTTTAGTCTATATAATAAATTTGAAAATTAAGTACAAGAGCAGCGTAAATCTTGATTAAACGCATTAAACGAATCGGAAAAGTTTATTGCGAAATTTGCCAAAAGATCCCCCAGAGACGAACTAATTTAATACCACTGAAAGTGGTAATTAGGCGATTTGGGCCCAAGGGAAATAACGAATTTACTTAATATTCAGCGTGTTTTGCAATTAACTAGACTGAACAAAAATTTGATATTTGGAACACAAATACAAAATTTTGCAATTTTTATTGTAAATACTAGATTACATAACGAAGTGGAAGGTGCTTTATTACTAAGGCGAAATTTGATGAGCAAAGTAACGACCACTAAGGTTTGTATACTATTTTATTCACAATCATCCTCCATAAAGACCAGAAAACCAATAAAAATTAACCAAATTTTAAAATACATGATATATGACAGTTCAGAGTTTGGGAAGTGGGCATTTCCCAACCTGATATTTCGTATCAATTGTTAAATGAAGTTGAAATGTCATATTTTACAACTTTTCACATTCAAGGTAATTTGATTATAACTTTATGATTGTGAATAAAATAATTTTACAAGTTTTTTTGCTGCAGACTAGTCAAAAAATACACAAAAAAGCTGTATCCTGAATTGAAACTATGTTTAGTTTTTATTGACAAAGTTTTTATACCTTTATCGAATAATTATGAAAAAACATACAGGCTGTGTCAGATAAGATACCAGGAACATGAAAAAAATGTTCAAAGTGCAAAATTTAAGCTCTCATAACTTCGAAATTTTTATAGACAGAATTTTTTTAACATTTTTTCCATGTTCCTTGCATCTTAGGGCACGAATTCTGGCGTACACTGTATTTTATTTTATTTATTTATTTATTTATTTATTTTATTTATTTTTAAAATCTTTTTTTTTTCTTTTATGTAGTCTTATAGTTTTTTCATGCTGATTATAATAAACTTGACTTTTTGCAATAAAGTTAATGGTTCTGGCATAATCGGCATTTAAAAAGTTAAAAAAAAGTCATTTTTTTAAAACATTAAACGAGTTTCTTTCGGAATTACAAGAAAAATCAAAAAACCATGAAAGGACTTTCTGCTATGAATAATATATTATTCACATATACTATTTTATTTTCAATCAGATCACAATTTAAATTTAAACTCTGTTTACCCACTTTTTAAGGTTAAACGGCCATCTTGATATTTTTAATTTTGACATCTGTCATCCATACACGTGGGCGACTCGTGTTGTTTTCGCGGTAAATAAATATAATTTAATTAATAAATAATTCGTGTAACTATTGATAGATAAATCGTAATTTTACTGAGTGAAATGCTTCAAATGACCTCTTATTTGCGCCACTGTAGACATTTCAACTCCTAGGAATTGAAGTATTTCAACTCCGCTCAAAAAACACCCAGTTTAACCGTTTCTATAGAGATACACAAAGGCACAATTTTGTTAAACTGTTTTATATACAAAGGCTATGATCTAAGAATTACAACTGTCTACATTTTATTCAATTCAATCAATTTTTTTTTAAATAGGTTGACATTTTCAAAAAAAATTCATAACTCCAAACAAATCAAGATTTCAATCTGAAAACACTTTTAATAGCAATATTATTTATCGTACTGTCCATTTTCTTAAGCTTTATTGATTTTTTGCGTCAACTTTCAGTTTTGAAAAGTAAAGAAGCTTACAAAGTCGTAATTTTCTTATGCTAATTGCTTGAATTTGTTTGATTAAGTGCCAATTTGCAAGATGTTTAATCCCGTTTAATAGCAGAAGTTCGATCTTGGAATATCTCTCGAGTAATGAATTTGCAGTTACAACATCACACATAATCACTTTATTACAGAAATGCAAATTTTGTGTTCGCAATCAAAAAGATGCAGTTTCTATATCTCTTTGTAATCGAATTTTTTAAGTGGTTTAAAGTGAAAACAAACAAAACTTTAATTTGCACACTTTCCAGCAAAATGGGTAAACAAAACGTCGAATTGACACGCCGTCGTTTAATTAACGTTTTCCAAATCGCGCAAATTCCCGACAAGAATTTTTTTTCTTAAATTCGAGCAAATTGATCGATATCTAATCTTGTAGATTCCTGCAAAAAGTTAATATCCTGCCTCGGAATTGGCTAAGAAAATCTCCGATTTTATGCATTTTGACATCGACGAAGTTGCTTTTAATGAGATACGTGATCGTGTCATCCGGTAGTCACACACAGGCCAATATCGACAGAATTTCAACGAAAAATGGAATTTTATCGAGCTGAATAAAACGCAGATGCGACTTACAAAGCAGAGGTTTTAGTTTTTGCATTTAATTTTTAAAGTTTCCCAAAGCTATTAATCATTTGGGGATTGGTAGGAGGAAAATACGTGTTTTATGGTGGAAATATCGGAACTGTGACAATATTATCCCCTACGTAAAAATACTAAAAACTAAGACATTTATCACGTAATAGAGATATCGCAATAGATTTTAGTACATACAAAGGATTGGTTGAATTCGTCTCATAAATAATTCATAACTTAACACTATCAGGGATAACTTACCCTCAGTGGCTAAAAAAGCTATAGCTTGGTCCATTCCGCCTCCCTGAGTGCCGATATAACGTTCACATTCAGCACACAAATTCGCAATCTTCTCTTTGGACATTGGGAACTAAAATATTACGAGCAGCGTAAATATTCAAATAGCGCGAGTAATTTGCAGATAAGCAAGATGTAGCTTTTGTGTTCGTTGACACTACCGACACCCACCGTATTTTTTCTACTCTTTGCTTCGTCAAGACCAAATATATTATTTGAAATTGAGTGAAATTATTCCGCCATTGATCGGTTGTATAATTCACATAATTGAGGCAGTAGCTACACATTCCCCGGATTACGGCGGGTGCTGCACCACCCCGGACTCGATTCAACACAATTGTATTTAAATCCAATTAATTTCATTCCCGACACAAATTGGGTGCAAAATATAAATGATAGATTTTTGGATTAAGAAATCAAATTTTGCATAGGGGAAAGTGGGATTATTTTGATTTTTTGACACAGACCCTAAATTAAAATTTATTCAAACTTATCTTGTGAGTGAAGTCAGGTCATAATAATTTTTTGTTTTAAAAATGCAAAAATTCAATGAAACGCTTAAAAAACTATCTAATATTTGTGTTCTTTGTTCACAAATTTTTACTTTTTTTATTTTGTAAATTGCGGCAAAACTGTATCTCAATGATATATTTTGACGTAGACATATGTAAAATGTTCCGAGAAATCGACTGGCGTCAAGAAAACTGTAAAATTCGTTGTTACAGTTAAATTTATATTTTCGATTTTTTAGACTTTATCAGAAATTTTCTCAATCACTATTTAACGTAAAACAAGTTATTGGCAATAGACCACTCCGGGTGCCAAAAATCGACCAAAATCTCGACAAAAAAAAAATAACTTAAGAATTGATCCATATATTTTTACATTCGTAGAGGTTCTAAAGACTCAGAAAACGGCATAAAATGTTATTGCGTCAACTTTAAAAAATTACGAATTTTTTGAGTAATAATTGAGTAATAAAGTAATAAAGTAGAAGCTAGAAGCATAACTGTTGACCAAAAAATCAAAAATTTTTGATTCTTATGAACAATTAGTACTGTATGTAAAATTAACCGTAGAACACGCCTGCACAAACCGTTTTGATTTAGAACTCATAGTTTTTGAGACATGATTTTTTTTATAAAAAAAAAAAAACTAAAAATGGCTCTGTACCCGGAACCATAACCCAGAACGACTTCTAGTTTGCACCATTAAATAGATTATTTAAAGCAGATTTTAATAGTTTGTAGCTTTTTACTCTAAGTCTTATAGGTTCGTAGAAAACGCATTAAAACTTTCAGAAATTTGACCAAGTCAATATCTCGCAACAAATTTTTCATTTTTTTAATTTGAAAACTGCTGCCAAACTGTATCTCAATGATATAATATTAACCTAAGCATATGTGAAATGTTCCGGGGAATCGATTGGCGTCAAGAAAACTGCAAAATTCTTAGTAGTTTTGAAGTTATAGTCGAATTTATATTTTTGATATTTTTGACTTTATCAGAAATTTTCTCGATACCTATTTATCGTAGAACACTAACCTTTTTCTTATATGATAGAAAATTAAATTTTGTTTTTAATGATACTGAATATAAGAAGTTATCACCAACAAATCCGGAGTTATTGGCAATAGACCGCCAAATAGAATGCCAAAAATCGACCAAAATCGACAAAAATAAAAAAAATAACTTCAAAATTGATCCATATAACGTTTTTTACATTTCTGAAGGTATTTATTAAGGCACAAAAAAATTCATAAAACGTTATTGGGTCAAGTTTAAAAAATTACGAATTTTTTGAGTTTTTGAAGATGAGCGGTGTAAAATCGTAAAAAAAGTCAATGTATCTTAAGTACTAAACTTTTGCAAAAGGTTAAAATGCTCTACGATGAATAGTTTATTGTAAATTTTTGACCACTTTTTTCCTTTTTGTCATAAAATCGGCTTAAAAATTTACAAGCAACAAATCTGTATAATTTTTTGATAAGGTCCAACATAAGCCGTCCTCCCCTAGGTGCAGTGCATTTTTGCACATTTTCAGATTGCAAATATCGTTAAAGCACGTCTGTGTTGTGTGTACGAGTTGCAGTCTAAATTTAGTGTAAACTACAAAATTTCAAAGAGAATTTGTGTTTACTTACTACCCCTTTTGATGTCTTTAATGTGGCACAAAGGGGAGAATCGGTGGTTGTATGAAATTAGAAACCCGCAACAACATCATTAACCTGATAATAATTTGTCAGAAAAGCGATTAAAAAAGTTTTTCTTTGAAAAACGACTTTTCGTTTCAACCTTGACCGTAGCAAAGAGTAGAAAAAGGGGCACATGTGTTACTCACACTGTGTGCGTGTGCAGTTGCTAGGGCTGCAGCACTAACAAGAGCACTGCTGCTTGAAAGGCCTGCACTTGGAGGAATCTTGCCACTAACTACAATATTCATTCCTTTCAAATCGACGTCTTTAGGCAAAATATCAAAAATTCCCTTAATTCCACACAGGAAATATTGATGCCAGTCGGGTGCTCCGTCGCCGATTGATATCCTTGATGGGAAAAAACGGGTCGTAAATTGTTAAACAATCGATAAAATTAAATAAGGAACCGACTCTCCGAGTGAAAAATGTCACCCAAAAATGTTTATGTTTGTGTCTTCTTATCTAACATCTCCACTCTCAGCATCCACATTTATTTCCATTAGAAGATGAAAACATGTTATTGAAATGGGATTAAATCGCTGATTTATAAATTTGATAAATATTAAAACGCCCACACAAGTATTTTTATCCACGAAGGTAAACAAGTGTGGAATATTTTTTCTAATAAAATTATTATCTCGCGCAACCAAAATAAATTTAGGTTCGGTATAATAAAATAATAAATAATCGATAAGAAATAGGTTAACGTTTCTTTCATCTTCGTTGATTTCCTAGTGGAATAAGAACGTAAAATCAGAAAATACAATAATGAGCAGCCTTTTGCATAAACGAACAATACGTTGCTGCTGCTTGTGAGAAGCAATTCGCGTTTGAACCTGAATTTATGCAACGAGAGGCGAAAATGCGCCCAATTAAGTGGAAATATTTCACCTCAAGAGCGATTTTGTACCTAGACAATAAAACTATAAAATCGTCATAATCATTTGTTGACAATTGAGATAAAAAAATTATTTCACCTGAATTGAGTTCAAATTTTTGTTATTCGATTTTATCGATATCAAGTTGCGAAAGATTGACAAAAAATATAAGAAGGGGAGACCCGCCCACGTTGGTTCAACGTTTCAGTATAAAAGACATACTCAAAATGTTTCAAGTCGACTTGAAAATCCTGGTAGATTTTTTCAGCGTTGTGTAGTCGCAGGATTGTTTGTTTTGTTTCCACTGCAACAGCGAGTACAACATCCTGTTCTAAAGCCATTGGACACACTCCATAGCCGCAATAATCGATATGTTCGCCAATAAGGTTCACTCTGTATCAATAAAAAAATTCATACTTATTAATTTCATCAAAAACTCACCTTCCGGGTACTCGGACATAAAAATCCGGTTTTTTTTCATAATGGGAGACGAATATTTCCGCCACTTGTTTAAAACGATCGGTTTGCGGAAGTTCACGAATGGTGACGTTGCCGCTATTCTCACTGGGCATTGTTAAAACGGAGAAATTTTACGTCTATGTTGGAAAATATTTGTTTAGTGAATGATTAAATTACGCGATAATTGTGAGGAATTAGGTGGAATTTTATCATTTCCACGTAGACAACATAACCTAGCTTATCATCAAACAATTGTGAGCGAATTGTAAGTGGGGCTTCATCTGGCGGTCGGTAGCCGAAGCAAGACAGACGCGGAGTCGTGTTCTGCAACTGTCGTTAAAACAAATCGAATTTGGACTTCCGCTTTTAGTATCGGATAGATTTTTACACTTCATAGTAAATTTTGTGATTAAATTATTATCTAGTGACAAGTAGCGGAATTAAAGTTTTCCTTTCAAACGTTACAGAGAACTAAATTTAGTAACACGAATTGTTGTTCTACTTCTTGTTTTACTTTTACTCTTCTACACTAGGGAATGTTGTGGTATTCAAAAATTTTCATTTGTTTTTATTTCGTTAATTCCGGCTAAAGTATATTGAAAACAAGTTATGTTTTGTTCTAGTGCTATGTAAAATGTTCCGGGAAATCGATTGACGTCAAGAAAACTGCAAAATTTGTAATAGTTTTGAAGTTATAGACGTATTTAAATATTTGATATTTTAGACTTTATCAGAAAATTTCTCGATAACTATTTATCATAGAACACTGATCTTTTTGTATATGATAGAAAATTAAATTTTATTTCCAACCGTACCAAATATTAGAGGTTATCTCCAATAAGTCCGAAGTTAATAAGAATAGACCACTCCGGGTGCCAAAAATCGACCAAAATCTCGACAAAAATCCAAAAAAATTTTTACTAAAATTAATCCATTTAACGTTATTTTCACTTCTAGAGGTGCTAAAGACTCAAAAAAGTGCATAAAATGTTATTGAGGAAAGTTTAAAAAATTTCGAATTTTTTGAATTTTTGAAGATAAGCGGTAGTAAAATCATAGAAATTGTTAATTTGGGTGTTGACAAATTTTTACTTTTTTTTATTTTGTAAATTGCGGCAAAACTGAGTCTCAATGACATAATATTTTGACGTAAACCTATGTAAAATGTTCCGCGAAATCAATTGGTGTCAAGAAAACTGCAAAATTCGTAGTAGTTGTGAAGTTATAGTCGGATTTAAATTCTGGATATTTTTGACTTTATCAGAAATTTTCTCGAAACTATTCATCGTAAAGCACTGAACTTTTTAATATATGATAGAAAATTGAATTTTCTATCCAAGGTACCAAATATAAGAAGTTATCTCTAATAAATCCGGAGTTATTGCCATTAGACCGCTCCGGGTGCCAAAAATCGACCAAAATCTCTACAAAAATCAAAAAAAAATTAACTTTAAAATTGATCTATTTTACGTTTTTTACCTTTCTAGAGGTCTTAAGGACTCAAATAAGTGCATAAAACGCCATTGGGTCAAGATTCAAAAATTTTGAATTTTGAGTTTTTGAAGGTGAACGGTAGTAAAATCGTAAAAATAGTCAATTTACTAAAAATCGTAAAAACGGTTGAAATATGGTTTTCTAGACGTAAAATTACTTGCTGAACACGATGCAACTAGTTAAAATACTCTACGATGCATAGTTTTTGAGATATTGAGTAATAAAATTAAGAATAAGGCTAAAAGTATAAGCACTATATCAGATTTTGACCAAAAATCAACATTTTTTGATTCTTATGAAAAACGAGTACTATATGTAAAATTAACCAGAGAACACGCTGTTCAAACCGTTTTGACCTAGCACTCATAGTTTTTGAGATATGAATTTTTTTTGAAAAAACTAAAAATGGCTCTGTACCCGGAACCATTACCCGGAGCGACTTCCGGTTTGCGCCAGTAAATAGATAATTGAAAGCAAATTTTAATGGTTTTTAGCTTTTTGCACAGTGTTATAGTTTTGTAAAAAAATGCGTTTAAAACTTCAGCATTTGGCAAATTTTTCGGCTTCATCTGGCGGTCGGTAGCCAAAGCTAGACAGAGGAGGAGTCGAGTCCTGCAACTGTCGTTATTGCAAAATTTTAATTTTTTAATTTTGGACTTCCACTTCTAGTGCTACTGTACTTCTACTATCTTATAGATTTTTTATACTTTTTATAGTAAATTTTGTGGTTGAAATATCATCTAGTGACAAGTAGCGGAACTAAAATCAACGTTTTTGAACGTTACAGAGAACTAAACCTAATCGAATGGTTCCATTTCTAGCTTCACTCTTCTACACTAGGAAATGTCAACATTTTGAAAAATAGTTAAAAAAATATTGATTATAGTTCGGGTTTTCAAAATTATACATTCTTGTAATTAGAAGTAAAAACTTTTGATAGCTTTTATGGATCGATATCGTTCCTGGGTTGTAAATTTCGCTTAAAAACCCGTCCAGAGTGTAATATCTCGGCATAGATATTTCTTAGTGGCTCGAATGCGAGCGGCGGATGATGAATGAATCTCGTAAAATATCAAGAAACCATTTAAAAATCATAGCGTTGCGCGGTAGAATCCAATTTTAAACTGCGTGCAGAGTAAATCCCAACATCTTCCACGTGAGCGATGATGGAAGAAAGGTCAAAACTGGGACGACATTGCAAGCAAATTAACGTGAAGCGACGCGGAAAATATAGCGGGTCGGGTGCTTGTATCCATATTGTATGTAGTAACCGATTTCAGGGAGCTTTAGTAAATCCCCCGTTCGCGTTTTATCAGTGTAAGGGGGTTAGAACTGCTGTATTTGCAGAAACTGGATTTTTATTATGACTATAACTTCGTTACGCCACATTTTGATTCTTGGATTTAGTTGACATTTTATTCATGTCGATTGTTTCCGTGTCGTTATCTTCATGACCGCAGGAAATTGACGCAATTTCACTTGCGGTTATTTACATAAATGGCATTACGTTATTTGCTCACTGAGGGGCTATTATTAGGAATTTTCATTTTTCCATGTTGCACCTCGTGATGGTCATTATTTCAATTTTAGATATTTGTTATTTTTTTAAGAAGTAGACGTAAAATTACACACTGGACAGGATGCAATGGGTTAAAATGCTCTACGACAAGTAAAAACATTGCAGGAATAGGTCTATAAAAACAACAAAAAATCATTTATTTTATTTTTATTAAAAACTGATACAAATCGTTTAGAAATCGTTTTGATACATAGTTTTTGAGTTATGATTTTTTAATGTTAAACTAAAAATAGAACCATAACCAGGAGCAGATTTTGACAATTTTTACAATTTTGATAACTGTTAATTTTTAAACAACTATTACAGCGAAATTAAAGGAGCTATCGCAAAAAAATAAACACGTACAATTTTTATTTTTTTAATTTTGCAAATTTTGGATAGACTACATCCAAAAAGGTTAATGTTTTAAACCATACATGTAACTGTTTATTGATCGATTTCACTCAGTTTTTGAAATAAGTTGTATTTTTTTGACAAAAATATACTTTTTTTAAGTTTAAACCAAGGCAGCGAACAAAAAAATGAAAAAATGAAAAATAGGAAAAAAATTTACTACTGCAAAGAAAAAAGTAGGTACAAACTTTAAACAGTTAACAGTTTTCATTTGCAATTTTAAAAATAAAAAATGTAAAATTTTGTGAAAACTCAAATAGAACACCCTAGAAATAGAAAACCCTATTTTTTGCTTTTGTAACTGATAGATTACTAAATTGTTTACTTAAAAACATACTTTTAAATGTTTTAAGTCTCTTAGATGCAAAATCAATAAATATATAGGTGTTCCATTAAACATTTCAACCAACTTCTTAATTTTTTTTTATTTTTACAAACGCAAGACAATAAATGTTGTAGCCTTAATGTTTGTATCATTTTTTTGCAGTAACAAAAAAATTCTAGCTGTGTTAATTCTTGCGTAACAAATTTTTAGAAAGAGTATGACGACCACTGATTTCTGTAATTAGGGTGGCCCTGCTACAAGATATTTTCTCAATACCTATTTGTCGCAGAACAATGATATTTTTTGTATAAGATAAAAAATTTAATTTGCTTGCCAACGATAATAAACACAAAGGGGTTATTAGTAATAATTTTGGAGTTATTTGCAATAGACTACTCCGAACACCAAAAATTGACTAAAATTTTGACAAAAATCGAAAAATTGGAAACTTCAAAATTGATCTAAATTAAAAGTGCATAAAGCGTTGTAGTAATGATCTTGAGACTTACAAAAGTTTATGCAATAGGTTAAAATATTCTACAATAGTAGTTTTTGAGATCTTGAGATAGGATTCTAACAAAAAGATCAAATTTTTTTAATTTTTAATTTTTTGATTTTATATTTTTGTCTAAAAGAAATAAGGAAATTGTTCGAATATTACAGAAAACGCCTTAAGTCATAAATTTTTAAAGAAATTTTGAAAAGGTCTAAAAT